>NW_024100134.1:0-365000 GCF_016545835.1 Crotalus tigris | reverse complement strand
TTATGCTGCCAAGCCCTCGGCTCCTAATTATCTGATAAGCTGGTGGTAAATCAGCACTGCTGTTGATTGACAAGGGGCACGTTTCCCAGACTTCAATCATTTCCCCAGCTATTTTTGTACCTGCTCGGCCAACAATCTTATTAGCTGTGAAATTGATGATGTGAAGTTGCATTCTTGATCAAGAATATTTCCTAGATCTTGACAATTGGCATCCTGGAGGTTTCTCAATAGGGTCAGGGGTTTTTTTTTTAGATTTTTATCAGTTGCTGCTCCAGAGAGCATCACTGCTTAATTGGCGATGGATGAAATTTAGGGCAAGTAAAACAAAAAGGGAAATGAATTGCTGCCAGCCACCCTTCACTCACAGTTGGAAAAAGCATTGAAACTATGCCTACCAGAGGTGGATGAAGTCCACGTTTGCTTGCTTGAGCTGGAGGTGGATATTTATTAATGAAATTTATATAGCCCCTCCTGCTAAGCCTCAACGCAATCTTGCCCACATGGAACCGCCCTGATGCACTGGATGATCACTGCAAAATTCTCTCAGGAAATTTTTAGTACAGCATCCCCAACCTGTGCCTTCTAGATGCCTTGGGATACTTCTGGATATTTAACTAGAATAGAATAGAATAACAGAGTTGGAAGAGATCTTGGAGATCTTCTAGTCCAGTCATGTCAAACACGAGGCCCGGGGGCCGGATGCGGCCCGCAAAATGGTTTCATGTGGCCCGTGAAGCCATCCTGGAAAAAGTGAGGGAACGGCCCCCGCTGCCTTGGCCCTGGCCCAGGCCGGCCGGGAGCCAATGTACAATTTTGTGGTGGCCATCTATGCTGAAATTCATTCAGTCTTAGTTCCACAAGACCATCCGGAAACAGCGAGGAACCAGCCCCTGCCGCGTCGGCCTCACCCCCCTGGGTGCATGCTGGGGAGGTGTCACTCTTTGTGAGGAATGAAGAAATGGACCATGCCTTGGCGCTTGCCCCGGTCCCACCCCCTTCTGTCAGAGACCCTCAGATCTGCCCCATTCCTGCCCAGGCCCCCACAGGCACCCTTGACGCGAACGATATAGAGGTGGCCATGCCCACCCACTAGACCGCCCCCCTGCTCCCCGCCCCCCCCAAGGAGAGCAGCCGCAATGCTGATGTGGCCCTCAATGAAATTGAGTTTGACACCCCTGTTCTAGTCCAACCCCCTGCTCAGGCAGGAAACCTAGACCATTTCAGACAAATGGTTGGCCAATCTCTTCTTTAAAACTTCCAGTGTTGCACAATGTCTGGAGGCAGGTTGTTCCATTGATTAACTGTTGATTAACAATTGGTTAATTGTTCTCACCATCAGGAAATTTCTCCTTAGTTCTAGGTTGCTTCTCTCCTTGATGAGTTTCCATCCATTCTTTCTTGTCCTGCCTTCTGGTGGTTTGGAGAATAGCTTGACTCCCTCTTCTTTGGGGCAGCCCCTGAGATATTGGAATGCTGCTATCATGTCACCCCTAGGCCTTCTCTTCTTTAGACTGACCATACCCAATTCCAGCCTCTATTCTTCGTATATTTTAGTCTCCACCCGTTGCTTATCCTGCCTTCAGGTGCTTTGGAGAATAGCTTGACTCCCTCTTCTTTGGGGCAGCCCCTGAGATATTGGAACACAGCTATCATGTCCCCCCTCGTCCTTCTCTTCGTTACAGACCCAATTCCAGCAACCATTCTTCATATGTTTTAGCCTCCACCACTAACACTCAGCAACCCCAGGAGATATCTACAACAAACAGTGTAAGGAGTGCAACAGCTGCTATGTCAGATAAATAGGCAAAAGACTGGCAAAGTGCATCCATGAACACCAACTAGGTGTCAGAAGACACGATAAAAACTTCTTAATTGCACAACATGTGGACAGATTCAACCACCGTTTCAACTGGGAAACAGTGAGCCTTCTAGACCAAGCCAAGTCCCAAAACGGTGGAGAATTCCTGGAAGCATGGCACTCCGACAAATTGGCTATCAACAGGTATGTAAAGATAAACAATATCTACATACCATTCAAAAGAGGCAATCAAAAAGGTAAAACGTCTCCTGGCTATCAATCGACATGCAGATCAGCACAGATTAATACCAGACAAACAATCAAACAGTAAACAACAGCCTAATCAAGGAACCACCAAGAATGGGGGTCTTCAAACTTGGCCCTTTTATGATTTGTGGACTTCAACTCTCAGAATTCCTCAGCCAGGCATGCTGGCTGAGGAATTCTGGGAGTTGAAGTCCACAAGTCATAAAAGGGCCAAGTTTGAAGATCCCTGACCCAGAACATTCCCACCAACACTGATAACACAAGCCACTGGCTATAAACAGAGAGTAACTCCACTTCCTTTTAGCACTGGTGATGTTCCCTAGTTGGGTCATGAAACATCTGCAAGAAAACAACCCAACTCAGAGAACACCAAGGACCACATACTTGAGGAGATTGTTGAAAAGTGAAAACCATTAAACCCGGAAACAGCAGAGCAAGGAAACAATGCCTTATTTCAGGCTAGGTTTTAAACAATAGTCAGAAAAGACTTGACGGTCCATAACCAGAAGATCTTCTGAGAGGTCAAGCTAAGAGTCAGCGCTGAAAACCAAGAAGAGAGCCAAGGACAGAACGGAAGCATGCCAGACCCAGAAGCCCCTCACTGTTCATTGAAAGTCTAAGCTCACATTAAATGAGACAAGCTGGAGAACACTCCAAACTGTCTAGGGAACAGTCAAAAGGAGACAACCTGGAGAATAATCCAAACAGTCTAGAGAACAGTCAACATGAAACAACCTGGAGAAAACTCCAAACGGTCTAGAGAACAGTCAAAATGAGACAACCTGGAGAACATCCAAACTGTCTAGAGAACAGTCAAAATGAGACAACCTGGAGAACGCTCCAAACTGTCTAGAGAACAGTCAAAATGAGACAACATGGAGAACATCCAAACTGTCTAGAGAACAGTCAAAATGAAACAACCTGGAGAACGCTCCAAACTGTCTAAAGAACAGTCAAAATGAGACAACCTGGAGAACGCTCAAAACTGTCTAGAGAACAGTCAAAAGGAGACAACCTGGAGAACGCTCCAAACTGTCTAGAGAACAGTCAACATGAGACAACCTGGAGAATGCTCCAAACTGTCTATAGAGAACAGTCAAAATGAGACAACATGGAGAACATCCAAACTGTCTAGAGAACAGTCAAAATGAAACAACCTGGAGAACGCTCCAAACTGTCTAAAGAACAGTCAAAATGAGACAACCTGGAGAACGCTCAAAACTAGAGAACAGTCAAAATGAGACAACCTGGAGAACGCTCAAAACTGTCTAGAGAACAGTCAAAAGGAGACAACCTGGAGAACGCTCCAAACTGTCTAGAGAACAGTCAACATGAGACAACCTGGAGAATGCTCCAAACTGTCTATAGAGAACAGACAAAATGAGACAACCTGGAAAACGCTCCAAACTGTCTAGAGAACAGTCAAAAGGAGACTACCTGGGGAACGCTCCAAACTGTGTAGAGAACAGTCAGAAAGAGACAACCTGGGGAACGCTCTAAACTGTCTAGAGAACAGTCAAAATGAGACAACCTGGAGAATGCTCCAAACTTTCTAGAGACCAGTCAAAATGAGACAAGCTGGAGAACACTCCAAACTGTCTAGAGAAGAGTCAAAATGAGACAACCTGGAGAACGCTCCAAACTGTCTAGAGAACAGTCAAAAGGAGACAACCTGGAGAACACTCCAAACGATCTAGAGAACAGTCAAAATGAGACAATCTGGAGAACCACTCCAAGCTGTGTAGAGCTTCCACGTTTGAGGAACCTCTACTCAGGCTTAATGTCCTCAAGATCTATCCTAGGTGTTCCCTGACTCTGCTCATCCACCTCTTGCAGTGGAGAGATTTCTTTATTTGTAGAACTTGGAAATCTGGCATCTAGTTATTGGCTTTGGCCTCTTCCCGTCCTCCCAAACTTGACTTTTGCAATGGGTAGAGGAGAACATTGGGGCAGAGAACAAGAGCCAATAGCATCACTGGGTATCCCCTCTCTAATTCAACATGGCTCCAGCAAGTTGGAGAAGACATGTAGCTTTTGGCGGCCAGCTGCTCAATAAACTTCCCCCGTCTTGCTGGAAAGGAGAAACAGCTGCAAGAGTTGAAAGCAGCTGCGGTCAGCAATAAAGTGGCCCTGGTCAGCTCTGTTCTCACCAGTAGGTGGTATTGTGGTCAGCCTTGATTGTGAGGAGGCATTCCACCCGAGCAAGGCACAAAGAAGGCACTGTGTCGAGCTTCCTCATCCCTTTCCAAAAAGTAAGGAAAGTGGGGGGGAGGAGAACAAACCGTGCCACAGACCGTCATCACCACCATCCCAATCTTCTTGTGTGGTCAACGTCTGCTCTTGGAAACAATTAACGCTCTTTCTGTAACGATGATGGCCGCCAAGAAAACGAACTGGGCCTGGATCTTGGATGGGATGAAAGGCTTCCTATGAATTTTGTATGTCTGTGTGGTAGATATGATTGGTACCAATAAAGGAGAATATTTGAAGCTCAGAGGTGAAATGAGGGGTCTTTGGTGCTCTCTGAGCTTGGTGGGTTTTTTGCAGATGTTTCATGACCCAACTAGGTTACATCATCAGGGCTAGAAGGGAGGGGGGCTTTGCAGAGAGGAGGAAGAGGAGGAGGAGGAGGAGGAGGAGGAGGAGGACTGTGAGGTCCTTGGTGCTCTCTGAGCTGGGTGGTTTTCTTGCAGATGTTTCATGACCCAACTAGGTTACCTCATCAGTGCTAGAAGGGAATAGGATTTGAAGAGTGGAGAAGGAGGAAGAGGAGGAGGACTGTGGAGTCCTTGGTGCTCTCTGAGCTGGGTTGTTTTCTTGCAGATGTTTCATGACCCAACTAGATTACATCATCAGTGCTACCAGGGAGTGGGGTTTGCTCTCTGTTTATAAGTGGCTTCCCCTGTCAGTGTTAGTGGGAGAATTCTTGGTTGGTTCCTTTGATTAGGCTGTTGTTTACAATTGAATTGTTTGTCTGAGATGGTAGTTCCTCGATTGAAACAAAGAATGAACCTCACTCCCTTCTAGCACTGATGATGTTACCTAGTTGGGTCATGAAACGTCTGCAAGAAAACAACTAAGCTCAGAGAGCACCAAGGACCTCACAGTCGTCCTCCTCCTCCTCCTCCTCCTCCTCCACAGAGAGTAACCCTACTCCCTTCTAGCACTGATGATGTTACCTAGTAGGGTAAAGAAACATCTGCAAGAAAACAACCCAGCTCAGGAGGCACCAAGGACTCCACGGTCCTCCTCATCTTCCTCCTTCTCCACTCTTCAAATCCCTCTCCCTTCTAGCACTGATGATGTTACCTAGTTGGGTCATGAAACGTCTGCAAGAAAACAACCAAGCTCAGAGAGCACCAAGGACCCCACAGTCCTCTTCCTCCCCCTCCTCCTCCTCCTCCTCCACCACCACCACAGAGAGTAACCCTACTCCCTTCTAGCACTGATGATGTTACCTAGTAGGGTAAAGAAACATCTGCAAGAAAATCGCCAAGCTCCGAGAACACCAAGGACCCCTCAGATATGACAAGTCTTGATACTTACATCTAGCTGAGGTGGCGCAGCAGTTAGAGTGCAGTACTGCAGGCCACTTTAGCTGACTGTGTTCAGCAGGTCAGTGGTTCAAATCTCACCGGCTCAAGGTGGACTCAGCCTTCCATCCTTCCGGGTAGGTAAAATGAGGACCCAGATTGTTGGGGGCAATGTAAATATATATATATATATACATTGCTTACTGGTGTACAGCGCTTAGAGAGTGCTTGCACTTAAAGCGGTATATAAGTCTCATAAATAAATAAATAAATAAATAAATAAATAGCCTGCTCTAGCATGTTATGTTATCTGGAATTCCACAGTGCTCAGTCAACACCAGTTTTAGAGAAGTTGAGCTAAAATTGGGTGGACCTGGTAGTGCTGGAAAAGGGGTCTCCCCTCTTTCCAACCCTCCTGGAAAAAAAAATACCTTGCATGTTAGTTGTTTCTCATCTTCACAGTTCCAAACTGGCCTTTTTGAGAGTTGATTCTTCTACCAGAGAAGGATTTGAGGCTATTTGAGCCTTTAAAAATGCTTACTGAGGCGGCTAAGGTAAATTTGGTCTCCTTGGTTCAGATGTTTCATATACAGAAGATATCTATCACAGGGTTGGAAGGGATCTTGGAGGTCTTCTAGTCCAACCCCCTGCTCAGGCAGGAAACCCTATACCCTTTCCGACAACTGGCTGTCCAGTCTCTTCTTCAAAACTTCCAGTAATGGAGCATTCACAGCTTCTAGAGGCAGGTTGTTCCACTGGTTAATTGTTCTCACTGTCAGGAAGTTTCTCCTTAGTTCTAGGTTGCTTCTCTCCTGGATTAGTTTCCATCCGTTATTCCTTGTCCTGCCTTCAGGTGCTTTGGAAAATAAATTGACCCCTCTCTTCTCTGTGACAGCCCCCCCAAATGTTGGAAGCCTGCTATCATGTCACCCCCTAGTCCTTCTCTTTGTTACCTAGTTCCCCCAACTGTTCATTGCATGGTTTAGCCCCCAGACCCCTGATCATCTTTGTTGTTCTTCTCTGCAGCCTTTCTAGGGTGTGAGATGACCACGTGTTGCCCAATTTGGCAAAGAAAGTTCGGCAAAGACTGCAGAACTTCGTCATTTTGTTCTCATGGGCAAGGATAGGAAAATACAACCCGAATCCAAGCAATTCTGATTTCAAATTTTTTTTTTCTTTTGTTCTCATAGGCTGCTGCTTTTGGAATTTTTAAAATCAGATTTTTTTTTTCCCTCCACCTCCAAGGGCAGGAAATGTTCTGCTGGGGACTCCGATCCAGTGGACAAAGCTTTCTTCCCATATGGAAGAATATTCATTCCGTTTCCTCTGCCCCGACCTTGGGATTTATTTCCCATCTCAAGAGGGGAAGAGAAGACGAATTGCACGGAACAAAGGAATGAGCAGAAGGGGAGAAGAACAGATCGGTGACGATCATTAAAAATCTCATGGACTGGAAATCTCTCTGGGACCTTGGAAGGGACCTTGGAGGTCATCTAGCCTCATCTAGCTCAAGCAAGGAGACCCTACATACCATTTCAGACAAATGGTGGTCCAATCTCCTCTTAAGGACGTCCAGTGATGGAGCACCCACACCTTCTGGTGGCAAGTCGTTCCAAGGATGAATTGTTCTAACGGTCAGGAAATTTCTCCTTAGTTCCTAAGCTGGATCTCTCTTTGATACGTTTCCATCTTGTTACTTCTTGTCCTGCCTTCAGGGGCTTTGGAGAATAAGTTGACCCCCCCCCCTCTTCTTTGGGGCACCCCTTGAAATGTTGGAATGCTCTCCCCAACTTTTTCAAGAGGCAACTGGACTTCCTTTGTTTTTCCATGAAGGCGTCAGAACTGGAGAAGCTTCTTGGATCAAGAGCGAAGCGTCTTCAAGGAAAGGCGAAGGAAATCCAATTGTCTCTTAGAAAAAGCGCCTTTGGGACAAGCGTGACTTGGCTGACTGAGAATCCGCATGGATATTGGAAGGACTGCGAGTCCTTCTCTTCATTAAACTGGACCTATCCAATTCCTGCAACCGTTCTTCCCATGTTTTAACCTCCAGCCCCCTCGCCTTCTTTGAGCTACATTCTCACTGACTTCCTGTTAGCCACTGAGATGATTTTCCAGAACATTGGAATGGAGGAGGTTATAAAATGTTAGGTTCCTTCTGTCAACAAGCTAGTTATAGCCCCAGGTTAAGTCTGATGTGGGTCATCTTTTCTGGGTTTTTATGGCTGTCAAGATGCCTCCTGATGGGGATTCCAGGTAGGGCTGACCAATGTTTGTTTGTAGGAGGGACATAAACGAAGGTTTCTTATGGCCCAAATGCACTTTCCATCATCTCACTCAAGGAAGCTGAACCAACTAGGAAATTGTCATCAGCAGGGCTGTTAATGCATAAAAAGGTTTTTATTTGGCATGAAGAAAAAGGCTGAACAAGATGTTTTCGTTAAAGCATGTGAGGCTGACTAAAAGGATTCATATCAGCCCTTTTTCTTTCATGAGCATGTTCCAAAATATTCTTTGGGTACCAATTCGTATGGGAAAATACGAAATTCCCTCCTTCCTTCCTTCCTTCCTTCCTTCCTTCCTTCCTTCCTTCCTTCCTTCCTTCCTTCCTTCCTTCCTTCCTTCCTCATTCCCCTTGCCTGGATTCACTCTTTCTTTCTTTCTTTCTTTCTTTCTTTCTTTCTTTCTTTTCTTTTCTTTTCTTTTCTTTTTTCTCCTTTATCATTTTTATTAATAAGCTGGTAAAATATCTAATTTTCCTTCCTCTTCCTATTTTTTCTAGGGCATCCCTGTGAGGTGAGTTGGGCTAAGGATAACTGGCCCAAAGTCACCTAGTTGACTTTAACGCCTGGGGCAGGACTAGAACTGACCTGGAGACTAGCCCAAGTTCACCCAATCACCTTTCATGCCTGGGGCAGGACTAGAACTCACCTGGAGACTAGCCCAAGTTCACCCAATCAGCTTTCACGCCTGGGGCAGGACTCACAGTCTCCAGATTTCTAGGCCAGCACCTTAACCATTACAAGGGGTACGCAACCTTGGCTCTTTTATGACTCGTGGACTTCAACTCCCAGAATTCCTGAGCCAGCCATGCTGAGGAGAAATGGAGAGGTTTCCAAGCTGAGGAGAAATGGAGAGGTTTCCAAGCTGAGGAGAAATGGAGAGGTTTTCATGTTGAGCCATGCTGGCTCAGGAATTCTGGGAGTTGAAGTCCACGAGTCATAAAAGAGCCAAGGTTCCCTCCCTCTGGCCTAGAATTCAGTAGTAGGCAACCTTGGCTCTTTTATGACTCATGGACTTCAACTCCCAGAATTCCTGAGCCAGACATGCTGAGGAGAAATGGAGAGGTTTCCATGCTGAGCCATGCTGGCTCAGGAATTCTGGGAGCTGAAGTCCACGAGTCATAAAAGAGCCAAGGTTGCCTACCCCCTGGCCTAAGCCAAATTCCCTCTAAAACAGCAGCAAAATAGGTCCTCCCGTGTTGTGCAGCTGGGGAGAAAGGAGAGCTTGGCCGGGCCTGGTCTAGACGCTTCTCTTCTTGGGGATTGGTGGGAGGACGGGAAGATGAAAGCAGCCTTCAAATCCCTCCAGGCGTCTGGGGCGGGCGTCAGAGGATTGGAAGGAAATTCAGTGTACAACTCTGGGGGGTCCTTGTTTAGATGGGGAGGAAATTAGCCTTCTCCTGTTTAAAAACCAAAGACGTTTTTTTGGGGAAAGAAAAACTACAGATTTTCAATCAAGATAAACCGACAAGTCCTTCAGATGTCGATTACTCTGAGCCAAAAACTTGGTTGAGGGGAGAGAATCTGGAGTTAATGTTTAATGTTTAATCTCCCACTCCTGTGTTAATCAGAGGGATTTCAAACACAGAGCTTCAGAGATACTCAGATGCAGTGCTTTTTTTCTAAAAAAAAAAAAGAGGTGCTGGAACTCACACACATCATACAAACCGCCTTGCCTACCCTACAAGGTTCCATCCAAAAAAGGTGCTGGAACTCCGTTCTGGGCGTTCTATGAGAAAAAAAAAAAGCCTGCTCAGATGTGTCCCCATTGGTGGAATGAGCTGTGTCCACAACCCCCAGAGACTTCCATCACACGATCAGGGATTATAATAATAATAGTAGTAAAGTTGGAAGGGACCTTGGAGGTCATCTAGTCCAACCCCCTGCTCGGGCAGGAAACCCTACACCATTTCGGACAAATGGCTGTCCAGTCTCTTCTTAAAAACTTCCAGTGTTGGAGCATTTACTGCTTCTGGAGGCAGGCTGTTCCACTGATTAATTGTTCTCACTGTCAGGAAGTTTCTCCTTAGTTCTAGGTTGCTTCTCTCCTTGATTAGTTTCCACCCGTTGCTTCTTGTCCTGCCTTCAGGTGCTTTGGAAAATAGCTTAATTCCCTCTTCTTTATGGCAGCCCCTGAGATATTGGAATACTGCTATCATGTCCCCCCTTGTCCTTCTCTTCGTTAAACTAGACATACCCAATTCTCGCAACCGTTCCTTATATGTTTTAGCCTCCAGTCCCCTAATCATCTTTGTTGCTCTTCTCTGTACTCTTTCTAGAGTCTCAACATCTTTTTTACATCGTGGTGACCAATACTGGATGCAGTATTCCAAGTGTGGCCTTACCAAGGCATTGAAGAGTGGTATTAATACTTCACGTGATCTTGATTCTATCCCTCTGTTAATGCAGCCTAGCACTGTGTTGGCCTTTTTGGCAGCTGCAGCACACTGCTGGCTCATATTTAGGTGATTGTCTACTAGGACTCCGAGGTCCCTCTCACAGTTACTACTATTGAGCATGGTGCCACCTATGCTGTACTTGTGCATTTGGTTTTTCTTGCCTAAATGTAGAACCTTGCTTTTTTCACCATTGAATTTCATTTTGTTAGTTAGTGCCCAGTGTTCAAGTCTGTCCAGATCCTTCTGTATCTGAAGCCTGTCTTCTGGAGTGTTGGCTATTCCTGCCAGCTTGGTGTCATCTGCAAATTTGATGAGTTCCCCATCTATCCCTTCATCCAAATCGTTGATGAAGATGTTGAAGAGTACTGGGCCCAGAACAGAGCCCTGGGGCACCCCACTACACACTTCCCTCCATATAGATGCAGTTCCATTGAGGACCACTCGCTGAGTACAGCTGGTCAGCCAGCTACGGATCCATCTGGTGGTGGTTCTGTCTACCCCACATTTTTCTATCTTGTCAAGTAGTAGGTTGTGATCTACTTTATCAAATGCCTTACTGAAGTCCAAGTAAATTATGTCCACAGCATTCCTCTGATCCACTAATTTTGTCACTTGGTCAAAGAATGCAATAAGATTTGTCTGGCATGATCTATTTTTGACAAACCCATGTTGGCTTTTAGTAATGACTTTGTTTGCCTCTAGGTGTTCATTGATTCGTTGTTTGATTATCTTTTCCAGGATCTTCCCAGGTATTGAGGTCAGGCTGATAGGTCTGTAATTTCCTGGATCCATTTTTTTTCCTTTTTTGAGGATGGGAACTACATCAGCTCTTTTCCAGTCCTCTGGTAGTTCCCCTGTGTTCCAGGATCTTTGAAAAATATAGTTCAGTGGCTCCGATATCACATCTGCCAGTTCCTTGAGAACTCTGGGGTGTAATCCATCTGGTCCTGGCGATTTGAACTCATCTAGGCTGGACAGGTGCTCCCTAACCATTTTCTTGCCTATCTTAACTTGTGTTTCTGTTTTGTTTTTTATGGCACTATTTTTGATAGGTTGGTCTGTTTTTTCCCTTTGTGTAAAGACAGATGCAAAAAATGAGTTAAATAGTTCTGCTTTCTCCCTGTTGCTTGTCACCTTCTTGCCACTTCCACCCACTAATGGACCAATCATTTCCTTCACTTTTTTCTTGTTTTTTAATGTTGAAAGAAGCTTTTTTTGTTATTTTTGACTTTGGTCGCAAGCCTTAGTTCATTTTGAGCCTTGGCTTTCTTCACTTCATCTTTGCAGGCTCGGGCTATTTGCTGATATTCTGACTTAGTTATGTTCCCCTCTTTCCACTTTCTATACTTGTCCTTTTTATCTTTCAATTTGTCAGAGAGTTCTTTATGCAGCCATGCTGGTTTCTTTTGAGAGCTGTTGTTTTTCCTCTTTGTTGGTATTGTGCTAGACTGTGCTTTTATTATCTCATTTTTCAAAATTTCCCAAGCTTCTTGAGTTGTTTTCCCCTTGAGGATTCTCATCCATGGAATCCTTCCCAAGCCCTCTCTAAGTTTATTGAAATTAGCTCTCTTGAAGTCCAAGACTCTAGTTTGACTGTGTTCTATTGGTTGTGCTTCTATAATGTTGAATTCTAATATTGCATGATCACTTCCTCCCAGGGTTCCTATGGCTTCAACACCGTCTATCATTTCATCTCTGTTAGTGAGAATTAGATCCAAAATGGCTAATCCCCTAGTTCCCTTCTCTACTTTTTGGGAGACAAAGTTGTCTGCTAGGTTTGCCAGGAACCTGTTTGATCTTCCACTTGGTGTGGAGTTTGTCTCCCAGTTGATGTCAGGGTAGTTAAAGTCCCCCATTATTATTGTGATGTGCTTCCTACATACCTTAGTTAGCTGACTAGCAAAAAGTTCATCTATTTCCTCTGTTTGGTTGGGTGGTCTGTAGTATACACCTATGGCAATGTCATTTCCCCCCCCTTTTATATTGACCCAAATGCATTCAAGACAGTTTTTATCATTGTTGTACTCTATTTCTGTGGAGATGTAGTTATTTCTTATATAGAGAGCAACTCCACCTCCTCTTTTATTTGGTCTGTTTCTTTTAAATAATTTAAATCCCTCTAGCTGTGTGTTCCATGTGTGAGTTTCATCC
Organism: Crotalus tigris; assembly: GCF_016545835.1. Classification (NCBI taxonomy): domain Eukaryota; kingdom Metazoa; phylum Chordata; class Lepidosauria; order Squamata; family Viperidae; genus Crotalus; species Crotalus tigris. Next base: position 352,573 of record NW_024100134.1, on the reverse strand, counting down.
CACCATGTTTCCGTAATGGCAACAATATCGTATCTGCCCTCATTAACCTGAATTTCTAGTTCACCCTGTTTGCTGTTCATACTCTGTGCATTGGTGTATAAACATTTGAGTCCTTTGTGGGTGGCCCTGTGTTTCCTTTCTACATAACCTGTGTGGTGCCTGAGTTCCCCTATTGTCTTACCACCTATTTGGTTAGTGCACTTTATGTGGCATTCGCTATTAGAGGCTTCATTTTGCTTGATAGCAAGGTTGGTATTCTTGTCCACACACACATCTATGCTACATGCACTGATAGCCCTATAGTTTTTAAATTGCCGGGGACAGGGTTGTTCCGTATCAATTAACTCCCTGTCCCCGCTGTTTAGTTTAAATTTCCCTCCAGAAAATCTGTGAATTTATAGCCGAGTAACTCAGTCCCTTTTTTTGATGGATGCAAACCATCTCTTTTGTACATCTTTTGATTGGACCAGCTACTGACATCGTGACTAATATATCCAAAGCCTTCCCCTTTACACCACTCCTTTAGCCACATATTGAATTGTGCTATGCGCTGGCCTTTTCCGTTTTGCTCCTTATACACTGGTAAAACCTCTGAGAAAGTAAGCCTACAGCCTATTCTGCTAAGTTCCTTCCCCAAGCTCTGGAAATCATTCTGCACAGAGAGTACATCTTTTTGGGACAGATCATTAGTGCCAAGATGTACAATAGCCTCCACATCACAGTCCTTGCTGCCATTCTTGATTATTTTAAAAATACGCTTCTTGTCCCTACTGGCAGTAGCACCTGGAAGACACCTGACCTCTTTCAAAGCCTCTGTGTCCTTTCCTAAATTTACATCCCTTATAATTGAATCACCTACCAGAAGGTAGCTTCTCTTTTTGGGAGCCTTTCTATTCTTGCATGACTGATGTGCAATACCTGATTCACACTTCTCCCTGTCAAAATCTAGTTCTTCATCTCGGACCACAATCCCCTGCTTATTTGAGTTATCTTCACAAATACCTTTACCTGTCTCCTTAATGTCCCTATTAAGGTCAGCAAGGGCACTGTAGCTGTTATGCAGGGACACAGTGAAAGCTTTGTATTTATGGTTCACAGCTCTCACCCTGCCAGATCCCACGGTTGTCCACACTGCCCTTTTCCTGCAGGATCTTTGTGGTAAAGGGGGCTGATAGCAGGGAGGCTTACTAGAGTAGAGGGGCTGAACTGGACACCTAATTTGGACTAGAAGACCTCAAAGGTCCCTAATCAAGATGATTAGGGGCCTGGAGGCTAAAGCATACGAAGAATGATTGCAGGAATTGGGTATGTCTAGTTTAATGAAAAGAAGGAAGGACTAGCGAGTGAAATGATAGCAGTCTTCCAATATGTAGGGGGTTGCCACAGAGAAGAGGGGGCCCAGGTGTATCCTAAAAAAGAGAAGGACTGGGGATGTTATGATAGCAGTCTTCCAATATTTGGAGGACTGCAATAAAGAAGAGGGAGTCAACCTGGTGAGAACAATTAATCAATTGTTAATCAACAATTAATCAGTGGAACGACTTCCCTCTGGAAGTTGTCGGTGCTCCATCACTGGAGGTTTTTAAGAAGAGATTGGACAGTCATTGTCTGAAATGGTATATAGGGTCTCCTGCTTGACTAGAAGACCTCCAAGGTCCCTTCCAATTCTGTTATTCTGTTATCCATCCATCCATCCACCCATCCAACTCTCTTCTCTTCTCTTCTTCTCTCCTCTCCTTTCCTCTCCCCTTCCCTCTCTTCCCTAAAGCATGTGAAGGCAGGACAAGAACCAATGGATGGACACTAACCAGGAGAAATTTCCTGACAGTGAGAACAATTAACTAGTGGAACCATTTGCCATCAGAAGTTGTGGGTGCTCCATCACTGGAGATTTCCAAGAAGAGAATGGACAACCGTTTGTCTGGAGTGGTTTGGGGCAGGGGTAGGCAACCTTGGCTCTTTTATGACTCGTGGACTTCAACTCCCAGAATTCCTGAGCCAGCCAGGCTGAGGGGAAAGGGAGAGGTTTCCATGCTGAGCCATGCTGGCTCAGGAATTCTGGGAGTTGAAGTCCACGAGTCATAAAAGAGCCAAGGTTGCCTACCCCTGGTATAGGGTCTTCTGCTTGAGCAGGGGGGTGGACTAGAAGACCTCCGAGGTCCCTTCCAGCTCCGTTATTCTGACTGCAAGGTAAGCATGCACAGGAAAGCATCATTAATTTGGCTGCTCACCCTGCTGAACAAAGGATCCGTCTGTAGTAGCGTCTCAAAGTATCACCGAAACTGGGCCGTCCATTGTGTCCAAAATTCCCATTGGAATAATTGGCCTTTGTTTCAGGCCGAGCAGCAGAACGAAGGAGAAATGGAGGGGGGGGGGCTAAATGCACACGGACGGACACACACACACACAAACACAAAAACCACCCAATGGGCCCATCACCCTCGCCAAGCATTAGCTGTGAGGCATGTCACATGAGTTTATTACTCCCGTAGTAAAACCTTTTCCACAAGCGAAGGATTATGTTTTCCTGGTATTACTATGAGGGTAACATATAATCAGGATTCTACGCTGACCGCCCCCCCACACACACACCCGTGCCCCAGCCCTCCCCCCAGCCCCCCCACCCTCAAGCAACTTTATAATTCACGAGTCTTTTTCCCAAGTTCAAGCAAAGTTGAAAGGTGAAAAGGGCTGGAGGTTTCATAGCCCGGCTGTTGAAAGGAAGATAGGGAAAATTAAGACTGAGGGGGCGAGGGTGGTCTTCCGAAAAGTGGGGGGGGAAAGATACTGAAAGAAATTTGGTATTTTTTCCACACACACCCTCACCTCGCTCTGGCGGAAAGCTAAACTATTTCTTAATTAAAAAAAAAAATCTCAAGAGTTTAAAAGAATGTGGGAAGGCTGAAATGCAATCCAAACGACGGCATTCCCGTTCTGTGCAACCGGCTGAAAAAGATGTTGGAAATGCCAAGGTTTTATGTGATTTCCCCCCCCCCCTTCTCTTAGGGAAGCTTTCTTCTCAGGACAGGCCACGATGTTGAAGTTGTCCTATTCCCACCAGGCCTTTCAAAATGGCCTCCAGCTGGAGTCGGTGGGATAGCGTGGCCGGATTGAGGAAAGTTAGGCTTGAAGGCAGCTTTTTAAACTGGCACAGATGGAGAGTGAAGCATTATATAAGTGTTATTCCTTCCTTCCTTCCTTCCTTCCTTCCTTCCTTCCTTCCTTGCCATGGTGGCACAGTGGTTAAAATGCAGTATTGCAGGTTGACTTTGCTCACAGCCAGCAGTTTGATTCTGACTGGCTCACGGTTGACTCAGCCTTCTGTCCTTCCGAGGTCAGCAAATTGAGGACCCAGATTGCTGGGGGGAAAATGCTGACTCTGTAAACCGCTTAGAGAGAGCTGTAGAGCAGTGTGAAGCAGTACATAAGTGCTATTCCTTCCTTCCTTCCTTCCTTCCTTCCTTCCTTCCTTCCTTCCTTCCTTCCTTCCTTCCTTCCTTCCTTGCCATGGTGGCACAGTGGTTAAAATGCAGTATTGCAGGCTGACTTTGCTCACAGCCAGCAGTTCGATTCTGACCAGCTCAAGGTTGACTCAGCCTTCCGTCCTTCCAAGGTCGGTAAAATGAGGACCCAGATTGTTGGGGAGCAAGATGCTGACTCTTTAGCCGCTTAGGGAGGGCTGTAAAGCATCATGGAGCGGTATATAAGTCTAAGTGTTATTGCTGACTGCTATTTTAAATTCACTGGGTTTCTGTATATTCTCAACAACTGGCTACGCCTCAGTGTTCAGTTGAAAGCAATTTGAGCGTAGCTATTTGGCCAGGACTATGAGTGTGTGCGTGAGCCAGCGTAAGTCACACCTGAAAGCGTGTGTAACACTCACTGTCCACATCACCTCTCCCCGGCCTCCAGCCCAAACTCTCTCATATATAGTCCTAAGAACCATGCCAAGTTTTGTAGGTCTTGTTTGCTGATTACACTTATGTAACATCCTTCCTCTAAGGAGCTCAGAGGACCATATATGGTTCTCCTCTATTTTTATCCTCTCAAGGACCTTCTCAAGAAGATTGGCTTGAAAGTAAGGACTGCCCCCACAGTCATGCATGTTTGGAGGAGCGCTGAACATGGGTCTTCCCAAACCATGCTGTCCACCATTTTGTTCCCTTTTCCCTAGCTGTCCTACTCCCTCTTATTGGTGGCCACACCCACTTGGGGGTCACCACAACATGGGGAGCTGTATTATGGGGTCACGGCATTAGAAAGGTTGAGAACCACTGGTCTAGTTTAACAAAGAGAAGGACCAGGGATGACATGATAGCAGAGTTCCAATATCTCAGGAGCTGCCACAAAGAAGAGGGAATCAAGCTGTTCTCCAAAGTGCCTGAAGGCCAGACAAGAAGCAACGGATGGAAACTGATCAAGGAGAGAATCAACCTAGAACTAAGGAGGAATTTCCTGACAGTGAGAACAATTAACCAGTGGAACCTGCCTCCAGAAGTTGTGGGTGCTCCATCACTGGAAGTTTTCAAGAAGAGACTGGACAGCCATTTGTCTGAAATGATATAGGCTTTCTTCAGTGGGGGGATTGAAATATGTCAACAACCAGTTCTCTGTATAGATGCCATTTCCAGAAGTCCATTCTGGGCCTGGGCAATAAAAAATTAGCTACCGGTTCTGCCGAAGTGGTGCAAGCCGGCTGAATCCCACCACTGGGTTTTTCCTACCTGAGCAGAGGTTGGACTAGAGGACCTTCAAGGTCCCTTCTAACTCTGTTATTCTATTCTATTCTAATTTGGAGGTAGGGATACTTTAACCCTATAAATCAACGAATGAGTAAGGGAATGAATGAACGAATAAAGAATGCATTCCAGCCCTCCACGCCCAATTCACCAGGACTTCACCTCGCCGGTAGAAGAAGTCAACAACTGCTTCACAAAGGACACCAACTGTACATGACCCACATTACGCGAAAGGTGAGATGTCAAAACCTAAGCCCCAAATTTATGACACCCTCCAATTTATATAGTCACGGCTTTCTAAAAGGCATTGGAGATTAATGGGCCCGTGTAAAACAATGCTATTTTAAGTGCATATTTCAAATGAGACAGGACAGCCCTGGATTCCCTTGTTTTAAATTATATGTTGGCCTCTCAGAGTTGTGTAATTTTGGAGTGAACAGGCAGGCGATGACATGTAAGGCTGGAATAAAACAGCATGCGACCGTAATCCGGCTTTTTTTTTTTTGGTTTAATTTCTTGCTTTTGGGTTCAGCTTTGCGTCCTTTTCAATGGGACTTATCCAACTGGGTTTGTACCTTATTTTCCTGTCTTTTTAATTGCATAATTTATGGGGCTGTTGCGGATGGTGTGTTTGAGGGGAAAAAAATGTTAGCACCTCCTCCCTTTTACTGGCAAATTCCCTGACTAACCCAAATTAGAACGATATCTCATTTGAAAGGTGTACTTTTTGTCTCCATATTGGTCTGAAAAAACAGGGATTCATCACGTTCTGGTACCAAATGCACAGGTACAGTATAGGTCAGTGGTTCTCAACCTATGGGTCGGGACCCCATTTGGGATCGAACGACCATTTCACGGGGGTCGCCAAACAAGGCTGTCCGCCATTTTTTCCCCCTTTTCTTTGGCCACGCCCCTGGCACCCGGTGATGTATAAGTGGTTGGGGGGTCACCACAACATGGGGAACTGTATTATGGGGTCGCGGCATTAGAAAGGTTGAGAACCACTGGTATAGGTGGTACCTTGCTCAATGGTAGTAACTGTGAGAGGGATCTCGGAGTCCTTAAGGGCACAATCACTTAAATAGGAGCCAGCCGTGTGCTGCAGCTGCCAAAAAAGCCAACACAGTGCTAGGCTGCATTAACAGAGGGATAGAATCAAGATCACGTGAAGTATTAATACCACTTTACAAGGCCTTGGTAAGGCCACACTTGGAATACGGCATCCAGTTTTGGTCACCACGATGTAAAAGAGATGCTGAGACTCTAGAAAGAATAGAGAGAAGAGCAACAAAGATGATCAGGGGACTGGAGGCTGAAACATATAAGGAACGGTTGCTAGAATTGGGTATGTCTGGTTTAATGAAGAGAAGGACGAGCGGGGACATGATAGCAGTCTTCCAGTATCTCAGGGGCTGCCCCAAAGAAGAGGGAGTCAAGCTATTCTCCAAAGCGCCTGAAGGTAGGACAAAAAGCAACGGATGGAGACTAATCAAGGAGAGAAGCAACTTAGAACTAAGGAGAAACTTCCTGACAGTTAGAACAATTAACCAGTGGAACAACCTGCCTCCAGAAGCTGTGAATGTTCCAACACTGGAAGTTTTTAAGAGACTGGACAGCCATTTGTCTGAAATGGTATAAGGTTTCCTGCCTGAGCAGGGGGTTGGATTAGATGACCTCCAAGGTCCCTTCCAACATCATCATCGTTGTCGTTGTCATCATCATCATCATTATTATTATCATTATTGTCATCATCATCATCATCATTATCATCGACAAGAATTGGCCTCTTCCAGCCTATTTAACGCACAGAAAAGGAATGAGACATCGGAGTAGGCAAATCGTTCCTTTGTACGTGAAATCTAGCTTAGGGGAACAAAAATCAGGCTGGGGGAATGACTTTTGGCCAAGTCTACAGATTACCAAGTCTTGTAAGAACATATAGAAAATATGATCAATCCAATACTAACTGTGGGATCTCTGAGCTTGGTTTTTTTTTCTTGCAGACATTTCATTAACCAACTAGCTAACATCATCAGCATTAGAAGGCCGAGGGATATGCACAGAGGAGGGAGGAGGAGGGAGAGGAAAAGGAGGAGGAGTTAAACGATGTCTGTGGGGTCCTTGATGGAAGGATTTATACTCCTTGCAGTCATCTGGTCGTTAGTACTCCCTCTGAGAATCTTTCTGCACTGCAGTAAGGCCCGTACAGATATGTACATTGGAGAAACAAAACAACTACTTCACAAACGCACGGCACAACATAGGAGAACAAACCCATCAGGACAAGAGTCAGCAGTCCATCTGCCTTTAAAAGACGAAGGCCGCTCTTTCGAAGACAGCAAAGTCCACATTTTGGACAGGGAGGACCTCTGGTTTGAAAGAGGGGTCAAAGAGGCCATCTGTGTCAAAACTGAACAGCCCTCCCTCAACAGAGGGGGAGGGACACAACATCATCCATCTCCAGTCGACAACACAGTCCTTTCAGCGGTTCCAAGAAGGCTCCATGCCCATTTGCACCACTCAGGTGACCCTGAGGACACAGATAAACCCCCAAGTGTCCTCAACGATCCTCAGAGAGAGTACTAACAATCAGATGACTGCAAGGAATATAAATCCTTCCGATCTCCATCAATCAGTCAGAACTGAAGAAGCTTCTTGGATGGGCAGTGAAACATCTTCAAGGAAAAACGAAGACCAGTTGCCTTTTGAAAAAGCACCTTTGGGACAATGTCTGAATGATGGAGAATCTCCACAGACATCAAGTTGGCTCCTTTGATGGTTGTCGCCAATAGGCTGCGAAGTTACTGCTTTTTGTATTGGGATTTTAGACTTATTAGAATAGAATAGAGCTGGAAGGGACCTTGGAGGTCTTCTAGTCCAGTCCCCTCTCAAGCAGGAGAACCTATACCAGGGGTAGGCAACCTTGGCTCCTTTATGACTTGTGGACTTCAACTCCCAGAATTCCTAAGCCAGCATGGCTCAGCATGGAAACCTCTCCCTTTCCCCTCAGCATGGCTGGCTCAGGAATTCTGGGAGTTGAAGTCCACGAGTCATAAAAGAGCCAAGGTTGCCTACTACTGATCTAGGCCAGGGGGAGGGAATCTTGGCTCTTTTATGACTCATGGACTTCAACTCCCAGAATTCCTGAGCCAGCATGGCTCAGCATGGAAACCTCTCCCTTTCCCCTCAGCATGGCTAGCTCAGGAATTCTGGGAGTTGAAGTCCACGAGTCATAAAAGAGCCAAGGCTGCGTACCCCTGGCCTATACCGGCTTAAGCCATCCTGAGTCAATGAGACTGAATTGGACGGACATAGGCATGTTCTTAAATCAAATAAATAAATAAATAAGAAATAAATATGGAGCAGCAATCCTCGTGGTGGTTTTTCAAGCCTGTTGCAAAAGCTTCTTCTAAGTTATGGCGGAGGGCTTCAATCAGTGGGCAAAGGCAAAAGAGATGCAGAGAAGGAGTGGGGGGGGGGAATTGCTTGCCCTCCGCCTTCTGCGTTTATGATTGAAAGGAAATAGTTAAGCCCGTAATAAGATGCTCTTTAAACCTTTCAGCGTCTTAAGCCCCTCTGCTTTTTACATTGTCATTTCCAAAGCTGACAATCTTCAAGATAAGACGAAAACACAGCCTTTAAAGTGAAGCATTAGATCACGGCTCGGAGAGAGCCGAAGGTTCCTCCTTTAAAAGATGAAATGAGAAACGGAAAATAAACTGATTATACATGCATCAAAGGGACCAGTTGCTAAGCGTTTTTGGATTGGAAGGATAAGATATCCGCTCTTTGCTTATTACAGCTTTCTTGATCCAGGGAGATTTAAGCAACTGGTCCCAATTAGATGTTTTTAAGCTAGACAAAACGCCATCCATAAAGACATATTTATAGAACAACTTAAAACTGTGGAGATTAAAATGACGAGGGGGGGGTCACTTACTCCAACTCATTTGCTGACCATTAACCCCAGAGAGGGATCCTAAGCATCAATCTAGTGTAGGAAAATTAAATCATTTAACTCTAGTTAAATCAGGATGACAAATAGTGGCTCATAAGTGGAAGGACAACACAAGGGTTTAAGATTTGCATTTATAAGTCTGGAGGATTTGAGGATTGGGGAGGGGGGCGGTTCTTCCAGCCAGGTCATCTTATTCTAGTAGAAGGGTAGGAAAATACCAAGGAATATGATATAGGTCGGGGGTAGGCAACCTTGGCTCTTTTATGACTCGTGGACTTCAACTCCCAGAATTCCTGAGCCAGCCACGCTGAGGAGAAATGGAGAAGTTTCCATGCTGAGCCATGCTGGCTCAGGAATTCTGGGAGTTGAAGTCCACGAGTCATAAAAGAGCCAAGGTTCCCTCCCTCTGGCCTAGATCAGTAGTAGGCAACTTTGGCTCTTTTATGACTTGTGGACTTCAACTCCCAGAATTCCTGAGCTAGCATGGCTCAGCTTGGAAACCTCTCCATTCCCCCTCAGCATGGCTGGCTCAGGAATTCTGGGAGTTGAAGTCCATAAGTCATAAAAGAGCCAAGGTTGCCTACCCCTGAGGTAGTCCTCAACTTACGATTGCAACTGAGTCCCAAATTTCAGTAGTTCAGTGAGTTTTGCCTCATTTTATGACCTTTCTTGCCACAGGTTGATAAGCAAATCACTGCAGTTGTTAAGTAAGTAACATGGTTGTTAAGTGAATCTGGCTTCCCCATTGACTTTGCTTGTCAGGAAATGATGTCGCTTGTCTGAAATGGCATAGGGTCTCCTGTTTAAGCAGGGGGTGGACTAGGAGACCTCCAAGGTCCCTTCCAGCTCTATTCTGATTACAGAGGTCGCTAAACGTGATCACCTGATCCCGGACATTGCAACTGTCATAAATATGAATCATCTCCCAAGCATCTGAATTTTGATCCCGTTCCCATGTTGATGCTACAACGGTCGTAAGCAAACGATCCTAAGTCATTTTTTTTCACTGCCAGTGTAACTTCCAATGGTTGCTAAACAAACAGTAGTAGTAATAATAATAATAATAATAATAATAATAATAATAATAATAATAATAATAAACTGCTCTGGGACTTCAGAATTCAAACAGACAAGCACCTGCAACATAACAGCCTGGACTTAACAACTGTCGATACGAAAGACAAAAAGTCTGGATAGTGGACGTGGCAGTGCCTGGAGACAGCAGAATAGACGAGAAAGAACTGGAGAAGATAACAAAATACAAAGACCTACAAATAGAAATAGAAAGACTGTGGCAAAGGCAAGCAAGAAAAGTACCAATAATAATAATAGGTGTGTTGGGTGCAATCCCAAAAGAACTGGAGCACCACTTGAACACCATCGGCATTGATAAGTTCGCCATTAAGTCAATTGCAAAAGGCAGCCTTACTAGGAATCGCTTCCATTCTGCGATGATATCTGTAATACCATCAAACATCCATAACTGCCTATCCCAGGTCCTTGGTAAGGACTGGATAGGTAGACAAAATGCCAAATCCAGTCTGAACATCTGGCTGACTGTGCGATGATCTATAATAATAATAATAATAATAATAATAATAATAATAATAATAATCTACCTCCCCCAGTGAGGCACTACCTTGACCCCCAGTGAGGCACTACCTTGACGTGGTTGTGGGGCTTGTGTACTCTGAGGAAGATGAGAGCTATGCCAGAGGTTCAACCATACTGGACAGGTCTCATCAGAGGAGTCAGACAAAGAGTGTCTCTCCCATAAAAAATATGGTGAGACGTAAATTTCAGAATGCCATACCGGCTCGGACGTCGCCCGGGTTAACAAGGTCCGCACTAGATATTGGAGTTCCTGGATATCTGGTGAAAAATGGGTTACAGGACTCAGGACTGTTGGCTGAGCAACCAGGGCCAGCAGCTGCAGAACTACTGGAAGAAAAGGTGTTTACCCGTCGCAGATACACAGTGATGGAAAACAAAGAAATAATGATCTGTTACTACAGATCAAGTCCAACAAGAGAGGATATCTAAAACGAATGCCGAATTCTGGAAAGAACAACATCCAGAATCAGAAATAACAGAACAGAGACTAGCAGATCAACGCCGATTTATAACACGAAATAAAGTATTTACAGAAACAGAATTGGACGAACTGCAAAGGTTTACCCAGGGCAAAGAAATCAAAGCCTTACCAGAAGTAATTCAGAATGTAGAGGCAAACCAGGGGGAGTTGGCAGTGAAAGAATCCAGTAGAGATATACAACTGTTCTCATTTGGAAACCAGGCACCTCTTCCTCAGGAAGAACAAAACCCTCTAACTAAAGAAATAAAAGAATTGAAACAAAGAATAACTGAGCATCTAGAACAGCACAAAAACAACAGAATAAGGCTGCCTGCATTGAAGCTTGTTCCAAAGAAACAGCTAGCACAAGCATTAAAAGATGCAAATACTGCAATAGCAAGTATAAGCACCAATTCACTGCAAGAAACAAACCAACTAATGTACAGCACAGCTGCAGTTATAACAGAATACCTGGGATGCAAAATCAACAAAAAGAAAAACAAACAAACAGTGCACCACAAAAATGGAAGGTTAGACTAGAAAATAAGATCAGCAAGTTAAGATCACATGCAAGCAAGCTAGAACAGATGAAAGAAAAGAAGCTGAAAAACAAGAAGACCAAAGAATACCTAATCAAGAAATACCACTTAGAAACAAGGAAGATCAAGGAAGCACTGGAAATAATAAAGCAACAAATAACAGCTATAGCCAGGAAAATCAGTAGATATGAAGCTCGAATTGCAAACTATAGGCAGAACCTCCAATTTCAATCCAATCAGAAACGTTTCTACCAATCCATCAATGGAGAAACTGCAAGGAATCAGTCAGTACCTGACAAGGAAGAAACAGTGCAATTCTGGAAGCAGATATGGGATAACCCAAAGAAATACAACAAGGATGCAGCTTGGTTAAAAGAGGTGGATGCAAATAAAACAGAAGTTGAAATGAAAGAACTAGTAATAACAACAAAAATGGTAGAAAAAAGAGCAAAGAAAATCAAAAATTGGTCAGCACCAGGTGAAGATGAACTGCATGGGTTTTGGTTGAAACATCTAACTGTTATACACCCACTCATTGCCAAGCAGTTCAACAATATACTACAAGGAGGAGAAATTGAAAAGTGGCTAACAACTGGGAAAACCTACCTAATAATGAAAAATCCAGCAAAAGGGGCAACACCAGGTAACTACAGGCCAATTACCTGCTTACCAACAACTTTCAAATTACTAACTGGTGTGGTAGCTGATGCAGTACAACAGCATCTAGTTGAAAACAATCTCTTTCCACCTGAGCAGAAAGGAAACCGCCCCAATAGCAGAGGAACAAAAGATCAACTCCTAATAGACAAAATGATCTTGGAAAACTGCAAGAGAAGGAAGACCAACCTGAATGTGGCATGGATTGACTACAAAAAGGCATTTGACTCTCTGCCACATGATTGGATAATCAAGTGCCTAGAAATAACAGGAGTCAGTAGAAACATCAGAAAATTTGTGCAAAGATCGATGGCACAATGGAAGACACAGTTGCAGATCAATGGTGAGAGCTGGGAGAGGTTAATATCAAGAGAGGAATATTTCAAGGAGATTCATTATCACCATTACTATTTGTTATTGCACTGTTTCCTCTGTCAACAATACTGAATAACTCAGGACATGGCTATCAAACATCAAAAACATCTGCCAGACTATCCCACCTCCTTTATATGGATGATCTGAAGCTGTATGGAAAAACATCATCTGAAATAGAATCGCTGCTCAACACTGTCCGTATATATAGCCAAGATATTGTAATGGAGTTTGGCTTGGACAAATGTGCCACACTTACTATCAAACAAGGAAAAATAGTGAAAACTGAAGGAATCAAGATGCCCCACGAAAATAACATTAAGAGTCTGGATGAGGAAGAATACTACAAATACTTGGGTATCCTTCAAGCTGACAACATCAAGCACACTGAAGTCAAGAAAAAGATTAGAGGTGAATACATCAAGAGAGTGAAGAAGATCTTAAAATCCAAACTCAATGGAGGAAATACCATAAAGGCAATCAACACCTGGGCAATCCCAGTCATTAGGTACACAGCTGGAATAGTGGACTGGACTCAAGCAGAACTAAAAGCAATGGATAGGCAGACCAGAAAAATAATGACAATGAATCATGCCCTTCATCCACGCAGTGACATTGATAGACTTTATCTACCAAGGCAAATAGGTGGGCGTGGAATGCTACAAGTACATCAGATGGTTGAAGAAGAAAAAATGACTTTGGAAGAATATCTGAAGAACAATGATGAAGATGCACTGAAATTAGTATATCAGGAAGGCTTACCAACTACTGGAGTGACCAAACTGGCCTACAAGAAAGACCAAATGAAGAACAGAATAGAGGCATGGGAAGACAAAGCACTACATGGCCAATACATGAAAAAAATAGCTGGGAAAGCAGATAATAATAAAACCTGGCAATGGCTAAGAGCAGGAAAATTGAAGAAAGAGACCGAGGGACTAATTCTGGCTGCACAAGACCAAGCCTTAAGGACAAATGCATACAAAGTCAAAATTGAGAAGACAGCAACAGACAGTAAGTGCCGCCTATGCAAAGAAGCTGAAGAAACAGTGGACCACTTGGTAAGCTGTTGCAAGAAGATTGCACAAACTGATTACAAGCAGCGGCATGACAAAGTAGCAACAATGGTGCATTGGAAGATCTGCAAAAAATATCATTTGCCTGTAAGCAAAAACTGGTGGGATCATAAAATAGAGAAAGTCATAGAAAATGATAAAATTAAACTGCTCTGGGACTTCAGAATTCAAACAGACAAGCACCTGCAACATAACACCCCAGACTTAACAATTGTCGATAAGAAAGACAAAAAAGTCTGGATAGTGGACGTGGCAGTGCCTGGAGATAGCAGAATAGAAGAGAAAGAACTGGAGAAGATAACAAAATACAAAGACCTACAAATAGAAATAGAAAGACTGTGGCAAAAGCAAGCAAGGGTAGTACCAATAGTCATAGGCTCCTTGGGCGCAATCCCAAAACAACTGGAGCACCACTTGAACACCATTGGCATTGACAAATTTGCTATTAGTCAATTGCAAAAGGCGGCCTTATTAGGAACTGCTTCCATCCTGCGACGATACCTGTAATACCATCAAACATCCAGATCTGCCTATCCCAGGTCCTGGGTAAGGACTCGATAGGTAGACAAAATGCCAAATCCAGTTTGAACATCTGGCTGACTGTGCGATGAATGATAATAATAATAAAAAAACTTGGAAGGGACCTTGGATGTCATCTAGTCCAACCCCCTGCTCAGGCAGGAAACCCTATACCATTTCAGACAAATGGCTGTCCACTCTCTTCTTAAAAACTTCTAGTGTTGGAGCATTCACAACTTCTGGAGGCAGGTTGTTAATAATAATAATAAAGTTGGAAGGGACCTTGGAGGTCTTCTAGTCCAACCCCCTGCTCAGGCAGGAAATCCTATACCATTTCAGACAAATGGCTGTCCAGTCTCTTCTTAAAAACTTCCAGTGTTGGAGCATTCACCGCTTCTGGAAGCAGGTGGTTCTACTGATTAATTGTTCTCACTGTCAGGAAGTTTCTCCTTAGTTCTAGGTTGCTGCTCTCCTTGATTAGTTTCCATCTGTTGCTTCTTGTCGAGGACTACGGTACCTGTATTTTTTTATAGACTGATATTTCAAATTGAAATAATGTATTTGCCACTTTTCCAGCCTTCGAGGCGGCCAACGGCTGCCAGTCTATTGACTTAGCAACTGGTCAAGTCAGAAAAAAAAGCAGCAGCAATCAGAACAAACAAACCAACCAACAAAAAAACTAGCCATTGACCCCAAGGCCCAAGGGGGAAAATGACGTTGGCATCCCCCAAGAAGGTTAACGGAGATCGGACAATCCTGAAGAGTTCACTCCCTCCCCTTAGGGAAGAGTCTTCGCCTCCTTTCTGCAACTGGTCTTCTTCTCCAACCATGGATGATCGGACGTCCACCATGACAGGGTCCCGCAAAGGGTTTTTGAAACGAGGATAGTTGAAAGAAGGAACCTGTGAAGGCCAGAAGCAAGAGAAGGGAAGTCTTGTGGGGTAGAGAAGAAAGAGAACGGGGGGGGGGGGAGAGGAGGAGGAGGGGGAGGCTGTTGGTGAGCTTTCCTTGTTTTCTTTTAGATGTTTCATTGCCCATTAAGTCACATTATCAGTGCTACAAGGAAGTGGGGTTTGCGGAAAGGAGGAAGAGGAGGAGGAGGATTGTGGGTTTCTTGGTGCCCTCTGAGCTTTCGCTGTATTCTTGCAGACGTTTCATTACCCAATTGCCGTATATTCCGGCGTATAAGACGACTTTTGAGAGCGATGAAACAGCCTCCGAACTCGGGGGTCGTCTTATACGC
The DNA here is from genome assembly GCF_016545835.1 of Crotalus tigris. NCBI lineage: Eukaryota > Metazoa > Chordata > Lepidosauria > Squamata > Viperidae > Crotalus > Crotalus tigris. The sequence goes on along the minus strand of NW_024100134.1, from coordinate 337,396 downwards.
CGAGTCATAACGTTTATTTATTTATTTATTATTTCCGGCGTATAAGATGACGTTCTAGGCATGCGACTCGGTGTCGATCATCTTATACGCCGGAAATGACGTTATTTCCGGCGTATAAGATGATCGACACCGAGTCGCATGCCTAGAAAGTCATCTTATACGCCGGAAATGACGTCATTTCCGGCGTATAAGATGATCGACGCCGAGTCGCATGCCTAGAAAGTCATCTTATATGCCGGAAATAACGTTATAAACTACGTTTATTTCCGGCGTATAAGATGACTTTCTAGGCATGCGACTCGGTGTCGATCATCTTATACGCCGGAAATGACGTCATTTCCGGCGTATAAGATGATCGACACCGAGTCGCATGCCTAGAACGTCATCTTATACGCCGGAAATAATAAATAAATAAATAAACGTTATGACTCGGCGTATAAGACGACCCCCGAGTTCGGAGGCTGTTTCATCGCTCTCAAAAGTCGTCTTATACGCCGGAATATACGGTAATTGGGTAATGAAACGTCTGCAAGAATACAGCGAAAGCTCAGAGGGCATTTCCGGCGTATAAGATGATCGACACCGAGTCGCATGCCTAGAAAGTCATCTTATACGCCGGAAATGACGTCATTTCCGGCGTATAAGATGATCGACGCCGAGTCGCATGCCTAGAAAGTCGTCTTATATGCGACTCGGCGTCGATCGTCTTGCGACCCGGCGTCGAACTCGGGGGTCGTCTTATACGCCGGGTCGCCTAATACGCCGGCATATACGGTAGGTCACATTATCAGTGCTACAAGGAAGTGGGGTTTGCAGAGAAGAGGAGAAGGAAGAGGAGGAAGAGGAAGAGAGGAGGAGGACTGTGGGGTCCTTGGTGCTCTCTGAACTTTCTTGCAGACGTTTCGTTACCCAACTAGGGAACATCATTGGTGCTAGAAGGGAGTGGGGGGTTGAAGGAGGAAAGAAAAGGAAGAGGACTGTGGGGTCCTGGGTGCTCTCTGAACTTGGTGGTTTTCTTGCAGACATTTCGTTACCCAACTAGGGAACATCATTGGTGCTAGAAGGGAGTGGGGGGTTGAAGGAGGGAAGAAAAGGAAGAGGACTGTGGGGTCCTGGGTGCTCTCTGAGCTTGGTGGTTTTCTTGCAGATGTTTCATGACCCAACTAGGCAACATCATCAGTGCTAGAAGAGGGGAGGAGGAGGAGAATGACGGTGGGGTCCTTGATGCTCTCTGAGCTGGGTGGTTTTCTTGCAGATGTTTCATGACCCAACTAGGTTACCTCATCAGGACTAGAAGGGAGGAGGAGGACTGTAGAGTCCTTGGTGCTCTCTAAGCTTGGTGGTTTCCTTGCAGGCGTTTCATGACCCAACTAGGTAACATCATCAGTGCTGGGGGGGGGAGTGGTGGAGTGGTGGAGGAGGAGGAGGAAGAGGACGAGGATTGTGGGTCTCTTGGTGCCCTCTGAGCTTTCATTGTATTCTTGCAGACATTTCAATACCCAATTAGGTAACATTATTTATCAGGGCTACAAGGAAGTGGGGTTTGTAGGGAAGAGGAGGAGGGGGGGGAGGAGGAGGAGGAGGAAGAGGAGGAGGAGGAGGAAGAGAAGGATTGTGGAGTCCTCGGTGCTCTCTCAGATGTCACTGTTTCCTTGCAGACGTTTCGTCACCCGACTAGGTAACCTCATCCATGTCAAGTCAACTGTTTTAAGGGGAGGTGATGCGTCTCAGCGGATGGAGAATTTGGGATTTGGGCAACCTGGGAAAATTCCAGGCCAGGGCACTCCCTGCAGGAAAGGGTAGGGCGGTGGGCCCCCTTACAACCTCCCAATACCCCTCTGAACTAACTCCTCATTCAGACGATCCCTCATCATTACGGACCAAAGACAGGTAGAAGACACCGTGGTGGTGGTCACCCGACAAGCTGCACCACAGCATGAACATAAAAGGCAACGGCAAACGCAAAAGAGGACAAGCTAGGCCGGAGCCAATCCTGCCATCCAGAAACACAAAAGAGCTTGTCAAGTTGTCACCAGCAATACAGGGAAGAAAAAAAAAAAACTATTCCATTTCATAAATAGCCCCGACTGTCAAAGTCGGAAGTTGTTAAAAATCTCAGAGAGGGGGGGGGGCGGAATAAGATGGGGGGGAGGGCAGGGAAGAGAAGCAAAATGAAAAGTGGATGACCCTTGGGGTTTTTTGTGTGTTTTTTTTTCCAGATTCCCAGAACACAAGAGGGCCATCTGTACGGCGGGGTGTGGGGTGTGTTTGTGTATGTGTGTGTGTGGGGGGGGAGGGGAAGTCATCTGTGCAGCAATGATTACTTGCATCCTTATTAATGTATGATGAGACTTGAGAGAAGGGGAAGCCAGGGGTGTGACTGACGGAGACACATCCGGCAGCAGCTTTAATAGAATTTTTCTATATATATATATATATATATATGTTTTCTGAGGTTTTCGTGGGTGTTTGTATGTAGGTCTTTGGTTATTCGGGTTTTCTCCCACGTAAAATTGGAAGTGTCTTGGCTATATACACACACATACACACACACACACACACACACACACACACACACACCAAGGAGAGAGAAAAAAGGGAGGGAGGGGAGGAGGAACTGTCTGCAAACTTGGTGGCTTGTGGAACACAAAACCACTTCTTTTGTTCTTGAAAAGAAGCACCAGGAGTGACATGATAGCAGAGTTCCCAAATTTGAGGGGCTACTCCAGAGAAGAGGTGGGTCAAGCTATTCTCCAAAGCGCCTGAAGGCGGGACAAGAAACAACGGATGGAAACTAAACAAGGAGAGAAGCAGCCTAGAAATAAAAGAGAAATCTCCTGATAGTTAGAACAATTAGCGAGCGGAACTGTTGGCCTCCAGAAGTTGTGGGTACTCCATCACTGGAGGTTTTTAAGAAGAGACTGGACAACCATTGGTCTGAAATGGTATAGGGTCTCCTGCTTGAGCAGGGGGTTGGACTAGAAGACCTCCATGGTCCCTCCAAACAGCCCTATACCATTACAGACAAATGGTTGTCCAATCTCTTCTTAAAAACCTCCAGTGTTGGAGCAATCACAACTTCTGGAGGCAAGTTGTTCCACTGATTAATTATTCTGATTGTTTCTCCTTAATTCCAGGTTGCTTCTCTCCTCGATTAGTTTCCATCCGTTGCTTCTTGTCCTGCCTTCTGGCGCTTTGGAGAATAGCTTGACTCCCTCTTCTTTGGGGCAGCCCCTGAGATACTGGAACACGGCTATCATGTCACCCCCAGTCCTTCTCGTCATTAAACTAGATGTACCCAATTCCAGCAACCGTTCCTTATATGTTTTAGCCTCCAGTCCCCCTGATCATCTTTGTTGCTTCTCTCTGCATTCTTTCTAGAGTCTCAACATCTTTTTTTAAAGACATTTTGTTACTCATGCGAGAAGCTTCCTCAGGTTCTGACTGGACGGTGGGGAATGGCAGGATTTATACTCCTTGCAGACAGCTGGTCATTTGCCTTCTTTTAGAGAGAGTCATTGAGGCCACTTGTGGTTTTACAGGGCCTTCTAAAGCAGTACGCACACTTCACCTGTCCGTCCTTCCTCTGCTTGCAAGGTACAGAATGCTCCAAGTCCTTTACATCTTCTCCAATGCCTCCAGTTTGGGTTTCCTGGCAATCTCTTCCCCAAAGATTTTAAGCCTGGCTTGTCTTTTTTTCTTTTAATTGCACAACACTTCACGGATGTTTTCAAGGCACCGCAGCATGTTTGTCGCCCTGGGGGAATCACAGTGGCGTCTACAGCCCTGGCCGCTGTTGTTTTCTCTTGCAGCCTTCTCCATCTGTAGCCTCTGCAGGACACACTTTCTTGTGTCCAACTGGGGTTAGTCCTCTCCTCTCTTCTCGCCCCCCCCCTGCCTTTTCACAGCCACTCTCTTAGGAGCCGCAGAGTCTGCCCATTAAAACCCTGTTAAAACACTTCGGATGTTGTCAGCAGTGGAAAAGCTGAAAGAGCCGAACCCGCTGAATGAGATGCTCTCCGCCTGAAGCGGTTGAATGGTACTGTCAATATTCTGAGCACAGCCGCTCAGGATGAGCAAACAACCTAATTCCTCCATCAAAATTTCATAACCTTCTCGAGCTGTGAAGAAATTGGAGATGCGGGCAAATTCCACACCAGCTGTCACATCAGAGTCCAGAAGAAATGTCCTCTCGGCCTGGATTTTATTTTAGGGGGAAACCATCAGGCTTGTCCAGTGCTGAGCGAAGATGGGAGAACAGCGATGGGGAGCTTCAGTGTCTCAACTCCAAGGGGTCTGCTTGGTCAACCTTTCATGCAGAAGTACTTTGCATCACACCTTGTCAGAGACACTCGTTGGGACAAGCCTCATGTTAGAAGGGAATATGGGTAGCTCAGGGTTGAAATGAGGGGTCCTTGGTGCTCTCGGAGCCTGGTGGTTTTCTTGCAAACGTTTCGTGACCCAAATAAGTAACATCATCAGTGCTGGAAGGGAGGGAGAAGAGGAGGAGGAGGAGGAGGAGGAGGAGGAGGAGGAGGAGGAGGAGGAGGAGGAGGAGGAAGACGTTGGGTCCTTGGTGCGCCTGAGGTTGGTGGTTTTCTTGCAGATGTTTCATGACCCAAATAGTAACATCATCAGTATAAGAAGGGAGTTAGCTGTCCTGAGTGGTGGTGGTGGTGATGGTGATGGTGGTGGTGGTGGTGGTGGTGGAGGAGGAGGAGGAGGAGGAGGGGAAGAAGGGAAGAGGAAGAGAAGAAGAAGAAGAAGAAGAAGAAGAAGAAGAAGAAGAAGAAGAAGAAGAAGAAGAAGAAGAAGAAGAAGAAGAAGAAGAAGAAGAAGAAGAAGAAGAAGAAGAAGAAGAAGAAGAAGAAGAAGAAGAAGAAGAAGAAGAAGAATCATCATCATCTCAGGGGCTGCCATAGAGAAGAGGGAATTAAGCTATTTTCCAAAGTACCTGAAGGCAGGACAAGAAGCAACGGGTGGAAACTAATCAAGGAGAGAAGCAACCTAGAACTAAGGAGAAACTTCCTGACAGTGAGAACAATTAATCAGTGGAACAGCCTGCCTCCAGAAGCAGTAAATGCTCCAACACTGGAAGTTTTTAAGAAGAGACTGGACAGCCATTTGTCCGAAATGGTGTAGGGTTTCCTGCCTGAGCAGGGGGTTGGACTAGATGACCTCCAAGGTCCCTTCCAACTTTACTACTATTACTATTACGAGAAGGAGAAGGAGAAGGAGAAGGAGAAGAAGAAGAAGAAGGAAGAAGAAGAAGAAGAAGAAGAAGAAGAAGAAGAAGAAGAAGAAGAAGAAGAAGAAGAAGAAGAAGAAGAAGAAGAAGAAGAAGAAGAAGAAGAAGAAGAAGAAGAAGAAGAAGAAGAAGAAGAAGAAGAAGAAGAAGAAGAAGAAGAAGACGGCGACGACTGTGGGGTCCTTGGTGCTCTCTGAGCTTGGTGGTTTTCTTGCAGATATTTCATTGCCAAACTAGGTAATATTATCAATATTAGAAGGGAGTGTTTATATACTGTACAGTAGCTTGCCCCCTCAGTGTTGCTTTGTCCTGCCTTCAGGTGTTTTGGAGAGGTAGTTGAACCTCTATTCTCTGTGACAGCCGCCCAAGTATTGCAAGACTGCTATCATGTCATCCTTTCAGTGTTGATGGGAGTGGTCTGGAGGGTTCTTGATTAGGCTGTGGTCAACTTTTAGTTTGTTTGCCTACACCGGTAGTTCCTCAGTTGGGGTACTGTTTACTTCTTGACACCATTAAAACTGACACCAGCAACTCAAAAAATAGGGCAAGATTGGAAGATGTGGAGAGACCTGGCCTAGAGAATCACCAAAAGTCTGACACGATTGAATGGATAACCTCATTATCATCACTACTACTTCTTGATTGTTGGTCTAATGTTAATCTTGCTGTTAATGACTGCCGATCTAGGTGTTGATTGCTGGTAGGGAGGTGTTTTGACCTTTTCATTTCTGTTTTTTACTTTTTGACTGTCTCTTTTAAATGGTATGTAGACCTTGGTTATCTCAATGTGCCTGTCAATGGTTGATTTGTCTGAGTGCCAGATTTCCAGGAATTCACTAGTGTTTCTGGACTTGATTTGGTGTAGGATATTCCCAGTTGAAACTATGTTTGAGTCTGTTCACAAATGCAAGTCAAGAGTTTGCATGTCTTCTGGCTGCTAGTTGGGGTTCATGGCTGTGCTCTGCTAGTCTTCCACCTGTCAGTTCTGCATAGTGGCTGTTACAGTCCTTACACTGCATGTTGTAGTTACTCCTGATTTAGGTTCTGTGGCTGCTGGGTCTTTTGGTTTATTTAGGGTGTTCTGAAGGGCTTCAGTTGATCTGTGTGCTACGCTGGTTCCACATGACTGTAATAATCTGTTGGTGGTTTCTGAGACCCCAGAATATCCATGGAAGTAGTCTAATTGCATGCTTGGGTTCTCCTTAACTTGATGCATCTCAATTTTTGTTCCATCGCTCCTTCTACACCCCAGGAGATCCCATCCTGGAGATACATTGTGTAGTCAGCCTCTTCCACCACACACAACTGTCTTTCAGTCAACAAGCACCCTTCCTCCCAGACCTTTGCTCCCAGAGGCTGCCTCCTGATGCGCTGAAGCACTGGGAAGGAAGGAGAATTCTCAGGTCGGAAACAGTGGGAAAGAATGCAAAGACTGCAGAGGCCACCACCTCTGGATGAAAGGTGAGAAATGGACAAGGAGATTTGAAGCAGTCAGAAGAGACCGTGGGAAACTGGGAAGACGGTTCAGAGAGGGCTCCTTGCGAGAGAATTCCTCACCATGGATGAGAATGGATCTGACACTCGTTTCCTTGCCATAAACTTAGATGGGGTCTAAGACAGAACTAAAATTCACTGTCTCCTGGTGATTCGCCCAAAGTCACCCAGCTTTCATACCTAAGGAGAGACTAGAACTCACTGTCTCCTGGTGACCGGCCCAAAATCACACAGCTGCCTTTCAATCCTAAGGTGGGACTAGAAGTCTCTGTCTCCTGGTGATTGGCCCAAAGTCACCCAGCCAAGTTTCATGTCTAAGACAGGAATAGAATTTTCTGTTTCCTGGTGATTGGCCCAAAGTCAGCTAGACATCTTTTACGCCTGAGGCAGGACTAGAACTCACCATCTCCTGGGGATTGACCCAAAATCACCCAGATGGCTTTGTTGACTAAGGTGGGACTAGAACTCTCCATCTCCTGGTGATTGAGCCAAAGTCACTCCGGCATCTTTTATGCCTGAGACAGGACTAGAACTCACCATCTCCTGGGGATTGACCCAAAGTCACCCAGATGGCTTTGTTGACTAAGGTGGGACTAGAACTCTCCATCTCCTGGTGATTGAGCCAAAGTCACTCCGACATCTTTTATGCCTGAGACAGGACTAGAACTCACCATCTCCTGGGGATTGACCCAAAGTCACCCAGATGGCTTTGTTGACTAAGGTGGGACTAGAACTCTCCATCTCCTGGTGATTGAGCCAAAGTCACCCAGTCGACTTTCATGCCTAAACTGGGCTTAGAATCCACTGCCCCCTGGATTGGCCCAAAGTCACCCAGCTAGCTTTCATGCCTAAGGTAGGACTAGAACTCTCTCTCTCCTGGTTGATGACCCAAAATCACCAGCATGGCTGGCTGGAGAATTCTGGGAGTTGAAGTCCACAGGTCTTAGAATGGCCGAGGTTGGACACCCCTGATAAAGACCTTAGCCATATCTTGGGACTTCTGGAGCTGGTGATCTTACCAGGATGCCTCAGGTACCGGTCCTTGAAGCTCCACCCCTTGTGATCCTGACCTCAGGATCCCAGCCAACAATTCAAGATCTCATTCCCGGCACCACAGTGCAAAAGGTCAGATTGGCTATTGTTGCTTTGCTTTCTCAGTGTGATATATCTTTGAGTCACATGGATATAACCCTTCAGACAGAGGAATGCCAGTGGTATGACAGGAGGGCCATAAATCCATATTTGAAACACATATTTTTCTTAAGCTCTGCTTGGCGGTAAATCAGCATCCCGATTCCTGGTGCCTTGGCATCCCAGGGAGACAGAGAGGCAGTTTGTCACCTCCCTAAATCAATTACCCATTGCCCAAGGTTCGCCCTGTTGTGTCAAGACACTTAACTGAGCCCTTCTCTCGATACGAGGGCAGACATATTCACAGGCGCACAAAAACACGTATAGGAATCACGGTTAGGCAAGCTGGTGCCCTTCAGTTATTTTGGACTAGGTTGCATCAACAACAGGAGAGCATCAAGATCACGGGGAGGGATAACACTGCTATATGCTGCGCTGGGGAGAATCCATGTCTCCCCAGTGCAGCAGGATCCACAGAGCCGTGGTGACACAGTGGTTAGAATGCGGTATTGCAGGCAGACTCTGCCCACTGCCAGGAGTTCGATCCTGACCTGCTCAAGGTTGATTCAGACTTCCCTCCTTCTGAGGTTGGTAAAATGAGGACCCAGATTATTGGGAGCAATATGCTGGCTCTGTAAACCGCTTAGAGAGGGCTGTAAAGCACTGTGAAGCGGTATATAAGTCTAAGTGCTATTGTTATTCTTCCTTCCTTCTTTCTCTCCCTCCCTTTTCTACTTCCTTCCTTACTTCCTTACTTCGTTCCTTCCTCCCTTGCCACGGTGGCGCAGTGGTTAAAATGTGGTATTGCAGGCAGACTCTGCCCACTGCCAGGAGTTCAATCCTGACCTGCTCAAGGTTGATTCAGCTTCCATCCTTCCGAGGACGGTAAAATGAGGACCCAGATTGTTGGGTGCAAATATGCTGACTCTGTGAACCGCTTAGAGGGGGCTGTAAAACACTGTGAAGCAGTATATAAGTCTAAATCAGTGGTTCTCAACCTGTGGGTCGGGACCCCATTTGGGGTCGAACGACCATTTCACGGGGGTCGCCAAACAATGCAGTCCGCCATTTTTTCCTCTTTTTCCTTAGCTGTGCTACTCCCTTTTATTCTATTGGCTTTTCAAAGCCAATAGAAGAGACTCTCTTGAATAGAGTCTAATTCTATTGGCTTTCAAAAGCCAATAGGAATTGTCCAGGCTGTCTCTGCCCTGCTGAGCCCACCAAAAGTCCCATTCACAACCTGTTTTCCTTGTTAGGAGGTTTTGGTATCCGAAGCAGAATATCTGGATGCAGCCACAGTTTTTTTCCGTATAATATCAACCTTGCGAACTCTCAAGTTTCCTCTTTCCACTACGTGTTCAAAATGGACAGCGATTAATATTTATATGTATATGTATGGGTGTGTATATATACAGGTAATTCTCGACTTACAACATTTCACTTGGTGACCGTTCAAAGTTACAACAGCACCGAAACAAACGACTTATGACCGTTTTCACAGTTATGATCATGGGATCAAAATTCAGATGCTTGGCAACCGGTTCATACTTATGACCAGTTGCAGTGTCCCAAGGTCATGTGATCACTTTTGGCAACCTTCTGACGAAATCAATGGGGAAGCTGGATTAATTTAACAACCAGGTTACAGTGGTGGGATTCAAATATGTGAACAACCGGTTCTCTGTGTGGATGTCGCTTCTGGATGTCTGTTCTGGGCCTGGGCAACAAAAAATTAGCTATCTGGATCCCACCACTGCATAGATAGATAGATAGATAGATAGATAGATAGATAGATAGATAGATAGATAGATAGATAGATAGATAGATAGATAGATAAAGGGGGGGGCAGGCAGGCAGGCAGGCAGGCGGACATGGATGCAGTGGTGGGGTTAAAATATGTGAACAACTGATTCTCTGTGTAGATGCCACTTCCCGATGTCCATTCTGGGCCTGGGCAACAAAAAATTTGCCGAACTGGTGCAAACCGGCTAAATCCCACCACTGCTTCAAGACCATTCCCTTCAACACGGAGAGGGTGACATAACAGCAGTTTTGCAATACTTGAGGGGCTGTCACAGAGAAGAGGGCTCAGCCAAGTCTCCAAAGAACCTGATGGGTTAGACAAGACGTAACGGATGGAAACTTTTGGAAGAGAGATCCAATCTAGAATTAGGGAGAAATTTCCCGACAGTGAGAATAATTGATCAGGGGAACGGCCTGCCTCCAGAAGTTGTGGTTACTCCATCCCTGCAGGTTTTAAAGAAAAGATTGGAGAGACATTTGTCTGAAATGGTACAGGGTCCCCTGCACAAGCAGGGGGTTGGACTAGAAGACCTCCAAGGTCCCTATCAACTCCATTAGCCTGTACTCTGCTTCTGAAGAACTGCTCTCCAGAGAGGGTGGGGTGCACGCAATTTTCTTACCCCGCCAAAGCTTACACCCCTGAGCTTCACCCTGTCGGGGAAAATAGCTTCAAACCCCTCAAACCGTGGGATCGCGTCCCTTCCTGGCTGCCCTCGGTCCCTGCCGAGGCTTGAATATATGTTTCAGCCACCCAAACTGGCCTTCTGCATTTCGCCATCTCGTCCCGTCAAGCGCAAGACGTCTCCACCTGAATGTGCAAAGATTTAGACACGGGGGAAATGCACCGCAACCTTTTTGGCGAGCTGTCACTTGTCCCTATCAGGTTGGTGTGCCAGTGCACGCAGCGATGCTGCTGCGTGAGGATGGGGTGGGGGGCGGGGAGCACCTTTGGCTACACATCTCTTTCCGTGTCTGAAGGGAGAAAGGTCAGGGTGTCGCCCAGCGAGAAGAGAGGAGGCAACAGGCCATGGCACTCGCTCCCCACGTTCCCTGCTCTCTGCTCACCCTGTCAGATAAATGCGGCGGTTTCGTTTACCTGTCTGGCTTCGGTGGCCAAAGAGAATGACACCCGGAGCCAGCGGTCTGAATGCAGGAAAAGGAAAACCTGGACCAAAGCCAGAAATCAGTCCCGTAATGCAGCTGTCTGAACTGACGTGCTCGGTCCTACGAGCAGATATTGTGGGGCAGAAAAGTTGTGTTGGGCTCCGAAGGGAGAAGGGTAGCCGTTAAATTGTAGACACTGCTTTTGCAATTTCGCCTCCACAAGAGGAACCTGTTTACACAAAGCGTCATTTCTTCAAGGGTACTTGCAGAGGAAAGGAGAGCTGCTTTGGTTTAGCGGTGAAGGCACCACTAGGCAAGAATCCAGGAGGGTGTGAGTTCTAGTCCCGCCTCAGGCACGAAAGCCGGCTGGCTGATTTTGGGCCAGCCACCAGGAGATAGAGAGTTCTAGTCTTGCCTTAGGCATGAAAGCTAGCTGGGTGATTTTGGGTCAGCCACCAGGAGACAGAGAGTTCTAGTCTTGCCTTAGGCATGAAAGCTAGCTGGGTGATTTTTGAGCCAATCACCAGGAGACAGAGAGTTCTAGTCCTGCCTTAGGCATGAAAGCTAGCTGGATGACTTTGGGCCAATCACCAGGAGACAGAGAGTTCTAGTCCTGCCTTAGGCATGAAAGCTAGCTGGGTGATTTTTGAGCCAATCACCAGGAGACAGAGAGTTCTAGTCTTGCCTTAGGCATGAAAGCTAGCTGGGTGATTTTGGGTCAGCCACCAGGAGATAGAGAGTTCTAGTCTTTCCTCATGCATAAAAGCTAGCTGGGTGGATCAATCACCAGGAGACAGAGAGTTCTAGTCTTGCCTTAGGCATGAAAGCTAGCTGGGTGATTTTGAGCCAATCACCAGGAGACAGAGAGTTCTAGTCTTGCCTGATGTATGAAAGCTAGCTGGGTGACTTTGGGTTAATCACCAGGAGACAGAGAGTTCTAGTCCTGCCTTAAGCATGAAAGCCGGCTGGATGACTTTGGGCCAATCACCAGGAGACAGAGAGTTCTAGTCTTGCCTTAGGCATGAAAGCTAGCTGGGTGATTTTGGGTCAGCCACCAGGAGATAGAGAGTTCTAGTCTTTCCTCATGCATAAAAGCTAGCTGGGTGGATCAATCACCAGCAGACAGAGAGTTCTAGTCCTGCCTTAAGCATGAAAGCCGGCTGGATGACTTTGGATCAATCACAGGAGTCAGAGAGTTCTAGTCCCGCTTTAGACATAAAGGATGTCTGGATGACTTTGACTCAATCACCAGGAGACAGAGAGTTCTAGTGCTGCCTCAGGCATGAACGCCGGCTGGCTGACTTTGGCCCAGTCATTCTCTCTCAGCCCAACCCACCTCACAGGATCGTTGTGGGGAAAAGAGAATAGAAAACAGAAGGAAGAAGCATTATAGATGCTTGCCGTCTTGGGTTACTTACAAATAATACTTAAAAATAATAAAGTCGGGATATAAATACACGGATAAAAACAGGTGGTAAGCACCCTGTCGCAAGAAAACCACGGGTAAGAAGTTGCATGGAGCCCGGAATTCGGTTGCTAAGAAACTCCTTGAAAAGGAGCTCCATTTTTGTTTTAGACACCTAAAGAAGGACAAGGGGGGACATGATAGCAGTATTCCAATATCTCAGGGGCTGCCACAAAGAAGAGGGAGTCAAGCTGTCCTCCAAAGCACCTGAAGGCAGGACAAGAAGCAACGGATGGAAACTAACCAAGGAGAGAAGCAACTTAGAACTAAGGAGAAACTTCCTGACAGTTAGAACAATTAACCAGTGGAACAGCCTGCCTCCAGAAGCGGTGAATGCTCCAACACTGGAAGTTTTTAAAAAGACTGGACAGCCATTTGTCCGAAATGGTGTAGGGTTTCCTGCCTGAGCAGGGGGTTGGACTAGATGACCTCCAAGGTCCCTTCCAACTTTACTACTATTATTATTACCTAAAACACAACCTCACAAACTAGAGGACGCAATAAAGAGGACGCTGAAGAAACAGTCGAAATTTCAAAAGACTTGCCCGAAAATGGCAAGGTTTCAAGTCATCTCGTGTGTGAAAGCCAAAAACTTGCACAAACCTCACTCATAGGTCAGAAACACCCAAATTTCTCAGGATTTAGCAAACTTGGGTCATCTGGGTTTCGGCGGTTGTTGTCGTTGTTCTGTTTTGTTTTATTGCTTTTTTCATTTAATTGGGGAGTTTCAAGGAGTAGGGTGTTCCCAACCACTACCCCAGTGTGGATCTTTAATGAGGAGAGCTCAATTATTTTTCAAGTAGCTAAAAAACGCCAAAGGAATTTTTGGGTGTATCCATTCTCATAGCCCAGCACAAAATCTTGATTTATCATTTTTATCTGGCCCAGATACAATTACTGAGAGCATCAAGGTAATTGTGTTTGACAGGGAGAAACTACACATATCTGGCAAAATTTTGCAGCCACTCGATGGGATTTTTTAATACTTTTATAGAATGCTTGCTAAAGACGGGGAACAAAAGGAGAAATCTGAGCCCAGCGCTGGTAGTCCTCGACTTAGGACAGCAACTGAGTCCAAAATTTCTGTTGCTAAGTGAGACAATTGTTAAGCGATTTTGACCCATTGCTGGCCACCCTCATTAAGTGAATCTCTGCAGTTGTTAAGTGAGTCGCACGGTTGTTAAGTGAATCCGGCTTCCCCCATTGACTTTGCTTGTCAGAAGCCCGCAAAAGGGGATCACGATGCAACCGTCATAAATACGAGTCAGTTGCCAAATGTCTGAATGTTGATCACGTGACCCTGGGGTTGCTGCAATGGTTGTAAGTGTGAAAAACGGTCCTAAGTCGCTTTTTTTTTCAGTGCCGTTGTAAGGTTGAACGGTCACTAAATGAACTGTTGTAAGTTGAGGACGACCTATATATAAACAAATGTTGGCAGAGAGGGAAAAACCAGGATATGATTCGCTTGCAAGGAATGTGTGTTTATTAAAAGCAGCAAAAAAAAATACTGTTTCCAAATCCTCTAAAACATGAAAGCATGTTTATCCAGAAAGATAAAAGATTGTGAAACAGGAATGGGGCACTGAAAAAGTGTGAGATGGGGGTCAAGAATGAATAAACGTTGGATAAACACAGAGTCATCAAATGGAGATAAACAAGCATACAGCCTTACTTGATTTGACCACGAATGCAACTAGGATTTCCATTATTAAGCAAGGCCGTTGTTACATCAGTCATGCTCTGTTTGACAACCGTGAATCATGCAGTCATTAATTGAATCCAGCTTCCCCCATTGACTTTACTTCTCAGAAGCCAGCTGGGCAGGTAGCAAATGATGATCACATGACCCTAGGATAACAGAGTTGGAAGGGACCTTGGAGGTCATCTAGTCCAACCCCCTGCTCAGGCAGGAAACCCTATACCATTTCAAATGGCTGTCCAGCCTCTTCTTACAAACTTCCAGTGTTGGAGCACTCACCGCTTCTGGAGGCAGGTTGTTCCACTGGTTAAATGTTCTCACTGTCAGGAAATTTCTACTTTTTCTACATTGTTTCCTTCCTTTAAAATGGAATGGAATGGAATGGAATGGAATGGAATGGAATAGAATAGAATAGAATAGAATAGAATAGAATAGAATAGAATAGAATAGAACTGGAAGGGACCTTGGAGGTCTTCTAGTCTAGCCCCGTGCTCAAGCAGGAGAATCTATAGGGTTTCCTGCCTGAGCAGGGGGTTGGACTAGATGACCTCCAAGGTACCTTCCAACATTGTTGTTGTTGTTGAATATCAAGGCTCAGAAGCCCTTATTTTAAATGCACTGATGATGTTATCTAGTCAGCAATGAAACCTCTGCAAGAAAACAACCCAACGAAATCCGCACCCAGGACTCCCTATAGAAACCAACGTTCTCATCAGTGACCACACTGACAGGGCAAGCCCATTGCATCTAAACAGATAGGAAACCTGCTCCTTTCTAACACTGATGATGTCACCTAGCTGGGTAATAAAATGTCTGCAAGGAAACCACCAGGCTCAGAGAGCGCCAAGGACTCCTCATTTCAACCCTGAACTACCAATATTGCCTTCTATTGGTTACTCATTTCAAAAATTGGAAAAACTGATTTGGAAACGGACAACAGCACGAACTTTGGATGGAAAACGAAGGGAGTGAGACAAACACAAGAGTTTTCCAGCCTTGGGGGGGTGGGGGGAACTAGCTAAATGTGACGTAGGATGGGTTGAACAAGCAGCCATTAAAACTCCAGCACTTTCATAATGATTCACACAAGAGGAAAAATGAAGCATGTGACTGGTAGATTCTTAAGAGGAACTCTTTCTGCATTATTGGCACTGGGCAGGTGACTAATCACATTTAAAACTTCATGATTAAACCATAAAACAAGCTACCACATTTTGACGAAGGCACGGCATGTGTTTAAAGCCCTCTGCAAACCGTAAAGTGCAATCATCACCCTACCAACTCAGGTCTGGGAGAAAAGCTGGAGCAAAGAGAAAGGTCTTCTGTTATTGCTAGAGAAGAGAGGGGTCTTTCACAGCAACAAAGACCACACAATGAGTAGAGTTGTACGTCTGAGCTGGGCGCACTCAGAATAACATTGGCCTCTTGGCCACGGATGTGTAAGGACGGGCCGGTCATGCGCTTTGCGTTTCAAAGGAGACTTGTGAGGGCAAAAAGGCACCCGATGCTCCACTTCCAGATCCCCTTGTTCAAAACGGACGAAAGATCACCTGCTCCAGAAGTGATTCATGGCCTCTTGTACCCTGAAAAGCAGAAATTCCTTACATACGCAAACTTGAGAGATCTCTAATATGCTTTATATGTCTCTGTGTGCGTATGTGTGTGTTTGTGTGTGTGTGTATCATGCCATGATCTCTGCTTCTTCCGTTGGCAACACGTTGCACTGCAGGCTAAGAGAGATCAACCATTTGATCATATGATGCTGGGGGGGGGGAAACGTTGTAAATACAAACGGGTTTTGCCAAGTGCTCCAATTTGGATCAGATGACTGTGGGGATGCCAATTACGGCCGTAATTAAGGCGAAGAAGCAACGGATGGAAACTAATCATGGAGAGGAGCAAGCTAGAACTAAGGAGATATTTCCTGACCAGGGAGGACAATTCATCCATGGGACAAAAAGTTCAAAAAGTGAAACAAGAATTTTGTAAACAGGATCTATGACGAGGGATGATCCGTTAGAAAAGAAGCTTTATATTGAAGTGGTTCTTATTTGCAGAAATATTTTTTAAAAAATGTCTACTGTATATTTAATTGTTATTTATCAAAATAATAAGAATTGTATTAATGTAAGGCTGGCAAAAGAGAATTTTACTGGAAGAAGAGAAAATCAAAAAAAGCTACCATGTGGACTGTGGCAAATCTAGACAGCATACTGAAAAGCAGAGACGTCACCCTGCCAACAAAAATGCGTATAGTCCATGCCATGGTTTTCCCAGCTGCAATGTATGGCTGTGAAAGCTGGACCATAAGAAAGGCTGAGCGCCAAAGAATGGAGGCCTTTGAACTATGGTGCTGGAGAAGACTCCTGCGAGTCCCCTGGACTGCAAGGCGATCCAACCGGTCAGTCCTAGAGGAGATCAACCCTGACTGCTCTTTAGAAGGCCAGATCCTGAAGTTGAAACTCAAGTACTTTGGCCATCTAATGAGAAGGAAGGACTCCCTGGAGAAGAACCTGATGCTGAGAAAGATGGAGGGCAATAGAAGAAGGGGACGACAGAGAATGAGGTGGCTGGATGAAGCAGTAGGCATTAGCTTAAATGGACTCCAGAAGATGGTAGAGGACAGGAAGGCCTGGAGCAGCGGTTCTCAACCTGTGGGTCGGGACCCCATTTGGGGTCGAACGACCATTTCATGGGGGTCGCCAAACAACGCAGTCCGCCATTTGTTTCCCCTTTTCCTTAGCTGTGCTAGTCCTTTTTATTCTATTGGTTTTTGAAAGCCAATAGAATAGACTCTCTTGAATAGAGTCTACTTCTATTGGCTTTCAAAAGCCAATAGGAATTGTACAGGCTGTCTCTGCCCTGCTGAGCCCGCCAAAAGTCCCAGTCTGCAAACGGTGCTGCAAGTTGTCTGCAGCGAAGGCGAGCTGTCTGGAAGTTTCCACCCCTCCCTGCTGAGCAACTACTAAAAATGTAAGTAAAAGAGGGCCAGGGGTGGGAGGTGGGAGGCCGGCGGGCACAGGGAGGGTTGCTGGCGCGCGTGGGGCCCGGAGGGTGCCTTACCTCCCTTGGGCTGGGCCAGTTGGTGGCCTAGCCGGTGGTCGGCCTGCGCCGTCTCTGCCGCTTGCCAGCTATGCCTCGGCCGACGCAGGGGGCGGCACCACGCATGCGCGGCGCTCCCACGCAGGGAAAGTCCTCAACTTACGACCAGTTGGGTAGTCCTCGACTTACGACCAGTTGGGGGGTCGCAGCATTAAAAAGGTTGAGAACCACTGGCCTGGAGGAACGCTGTCCATGGGGTCGCGATGGGTCAGACACGACTTCGCAACTAACAACAACAAGAAGAGAGTTGTTGAGGCCACCTGGAGATTTATCTGTGTCCTCAGGGTCACCTGAGTGGTGCAAATGGGCGTGGAGCCTTCTTGGAACTGCTGAAATGACTGTGTTGTAGACTGGAGATAGATGATGTCTCATATCCTCCCCCTCTGTTGAGGACTGTTCAGTTTGGACACGGACTCTTTTCAAGCTTTTCTTCACCATGGACCCCCTTGAAACACCTTTTGTGGCCACGGACCTCCAAGACGTAAGATTTAAATCATAACATTTCTTCAAGCCTTCGCAGATCCCCTTGTGAGGACATCGTGACCCCCCCTCCCCAGGGATCTACGGACCACAGGTTGAGAACTAGTGGTATAGCTTGAGCAGGGGGTTGGACTGGAAGACCCCCCAGGTCCCTTCCAATTCTGTCCTTCAGCATCCTATAAGTATGAGGATCAGCCGTAAGCCACTTTTTTTCAGTGCCGTTGGAACTCTGAACGGTCGCTAAGGGAACGGTGGTAAGTCGAGGCCTACTTGCATCCGCCCTAAGTCAACTCATGGGCCTGACGCACTCCTCAAATCCCAAGCAATCTCACAAACTGCCAAGTGTGAGCACCCTCTGCGAGGGCATGAGGTTGATTCGCAGGAAACTTGAAGGGATAAATTTATGCTCCAAGTGATTAACAGGAACCGACATTGCAACTCCAGAGAGGAAGAGCCGAGGATGGCAAGGAAGCTTGACACAACAGACGGTCAATAAAATATTCAGTAAAATGGTCTGATGTATCATAGAAACAGGGTGGAAAAAAATGGTGGGAAACCCTCACCTCCTTTTTATTTGACACAGAGGACTTTCGAATCAGAACAGAGCTGGAAAAGGGACCTTGGAGATCTTCTAGTCCACCCCCTGCTTAAGAAGGAGACCCTATACCATTTCAGACAAATGGCTGTCCAATCTCTTCTTAAAAACTTCCAGTGGTCCATAATAATAATAATAATAATAATAATAATGATGATGATGATGATAAAGTTGGAAGGGACCTTAGAGATCATCTACTCCAACCCCCTGCTCAGGCAGGAAACCCTATACCATTTCAGACAAATGGCTGTCCAGTCTCTTCTTAAAAACTTCCAGTGTTGGAGCATTCACAACTTCTGGAGGAAGGTTGTTCCACTGGTTAATTGTTCTCACTGTCAGGAAGTTTCTCCTTAGTTCCAGGTTGGTTCTCTCCTTAATTAGTTTCCCTCCGTTGCTTCTTGCCTGCCTTCAGGCGCTTTGGAGAATAGCTTGACCCCTCTTCTCTGTGATAGCCCCTCAAATATTGGAAGGCTGCTATCATGTTTATCCTTGTTATCAACAATATGAGGTTATATTTCAGCAAAGGCGGGTGCTTGTTGACACGGACCAGGTAAAACTAATCAAGGAGAGAACCAGCCTAGAATTAAGGAGAAATTTCCTAACAATTAGAACAATTAATCAATGGAACGACTTGCCTTCAGACATTGCTCTATAACTGGAAGTTTTTAAGAAGAAATTGGACAGTCATTTGTCTAAAATGACATAGGGTTTGAGCAGGGGGTTGGACTAGAAGACCTCCAAGGTCGCTTCCAGCTGTGTTATTCTCTACAGCAGTGGTTCTCAACCTTTTTAATGCCGCGACCCCCAACCGGTCGTAAGTCGAGGACTACTCAACTGGTGCAGCACCGTTTGCAGAATGGGACTTTTGGCGGGCTCAGCAGGGCAGAGACAGCCTGGACAATTCCTATTGGCTTTTGAAAGCCAATAGAATTAGACTCTATTCAAGAGAGTCTATTCTATTGGCTTTCAAAAGCCAATAGAATAAAAGGGAGTAGCACAGCTAAGGAAAAGGGGGGGGGGGAAATGGCGGACTGCGTTGTTTGGCGACCCCCGTGAAATGGTCATTCGACCCCAATTGGGGTCCCGACCCACAGGTTGAGAACCACTGCTCTACAGTCTTCGACGTACGGTCACAATTAAGCCCAAAATTTCTATTACTAAGTGAGCCATTTCTTAAGTGAGTTTTGCCCCATTTTACCACTTTTTGCCTAGAGTGGTTAATGATTGCAGTTGTTCTGTTGTTCTAAAGCTTTCTATCATTAATGCCAACAAATGCATGCTTTCTATAATCTGATAATAGAGAAACCATCTTCTTAACAATATCTTCTATTACACATTCATGTACCAAAAAGGCAAATCCTAACCGGGCTAAGTAGATGAAGGCTGCATGTTCAGATCTGATATTAAAACAGTCAGATCCTCCTTTTATTTCCCCAACCGTCAAAACGAAGAACGTTTTGTTAATTGCACCTACGATGACCAGTATCTACACGTTTGGCCGTTCGGTTCCTTTTTTTTTTTTTTCACAGCTTTTGCTTAAAATGTCTTGCCAGTACTGTGTTCTAAGATATTTATTTATTTATTTTGTCCACCTTAGCGGATCAAGAGAGAGGACAGAAGGATAAATAAAGGAATGACCCACATATACCGAATCCCTGAAATAACGTTGATCAAGTCTATCTCAGCTTTCACAGAAAGAGAAAATTAAATCAAGCTCTGGAATGGATTAGGAAGGAACATGATCAGGGGATGTGTAAAATTAATCATGTTAACTTTAGGAAGAAGGATTTAGACCCCCAGCATCAGAAAAGTGTGCTAGCTGCTTAAAGACATTGGTACCCAAAGGGTAAGGAACGACATCTTAACCATATGGCAGCCTCTGACCAAAAAGAGAATATTTGTAATTCAGGATTGAAATGAGGGTGTCCTTGGGGCTCTCTGAGCTTGGCGGTTTTCTTGCGGACGTTTCATTACCCAAGTAGCTAACACCATCAGCCTTAGAAGGCAGTGGGGTTTGTGAAGAGGAGGTGAAGAAGGGGAGGAGAAGGAAGACTGTGAAGATTTTGGTGCTCTCTGAGTTTGGTTGTTTTCTTGCGGACGTTTCATTACCAAACTAGGTAACATCATCAGTGCTAGAAGGAAGTGGGATTTGTGACGAGGAGGAGGAGGAGGAGGAGGAGGAGGAGAGGAAGAGGAAGAGGAAAGGGGAGGAAGGTGATGAGGAGGAAGAGGACCGGCAAGACCTAGGTGCTCTCTGAGCTTGGTTGTTTTCTTGCGGACGTTTCATTACCACACTAGGTAACATCATCAGTGCTAGAAGAGAGTGGGGTTTGTGACGAGGAGGAGGAGGAGGAGGAGGAGAGGAAGAGGAAGAGGAAAGGGGAAGAAGGTGATGAGGAGGAAGAGGACTGGGAAGTCCTAGGTGCTCTCTGAGCTTGGTTGTTTCCTTGCGGACGTTTCATTGCCAAACTAGGTAAACATCACCAGTGCTACAATTCCAGTACTGATGATGTTACCTAGTTTGGTAAACAAACGTCTGCAAGAAAACAGCTCAGCTCAGAGAGCACCAAGGACTCCACAATATTGCAACTATTTAAGCAGAGGAAGAGTGTGGAAGAACAATGATCAACCAAGCGTCAATGTATGGTTAAAACCAAACACAAACTGTTAGCCACGCTTTCCACTTGTCAAAGCAGCATCAAAAATGTCCCTCCAAATTGAGAAGTGTCCACAGGGATGGCCGTTATTGCTTTTAGCTCACGTAGGATTTATCTCTGAAGCTCTGACTTCGAAGCAAGGGTTATCTTCTCAAAGGTTTACCTAACGTTATCCAATCAGGAAGTTATTCCTAAAATGTCTACTCTCCAAGGAGGGACCCCTGGCTTTAATGGTTGGGTGTGAAGGTAGGAAAATTAAAGCGCTACGTATTCAGTGTGGATTGAAAAAGCGGGATGGCAATCAATCAACCAGTCAATCAGTGAATCAATCAATCAATCTCACCAAGGAATCAATCAATCAATCAATCAATGAGGGAGACAGAGGGCTATGATCTGTTATGGGCCAGCCTATTAGCTGCTGGATGGCAACATGAGACGCTGAGACCCAGTTTGGTCTAGAGATCAAGGCGCCAGGCTAGAACTCAGAACTAGACTGGGAGTTCTAGTTTCACCTTAGCCATGAAAGCCAGCTGGTGACTTTGGGCCAATCACCTGGAGATGGCGAGTTCTAATCCTGCTTCAAACATGAAAGCTAGCTGGGTGACCTTGGGCCAATCACCAGGAGATGGAGAGTTCTAGTCCTGTATCAGGCATAAAAGATGTCTGGATGACCTTGGGCCAATCACCAGGAGATGGAGAGTTCTAGTCCTACCTTAGGGATGAAAGCTGGCTGGGTGACTTTGGGCCAATCACCGGAAGATGGAGAGTTCTAGTTCTGTCTCAGGCATAAAAGATGTCTGGATGACTTTGGGCCAATCACCAGGAGATGGTGAGTTCTAGTCTCGCCTCAGGCATAAAAGATGTCTGGGTGACTTTGGGCCAATCACCGGGAGTTGGTGAGTTCTAATCCTGGCTTCCTTCCCTTCCCTTCCCCTCCCCTCCCCCCTTCCCTTCCCTTTTGTTTACCATTTTCTTTCCTTCCCTTTATCTCCTTCCTTCCTCCATCCCTCTGATTCATTTTTCCAGTTTATCTCCAGACCTCTGAATCTGGGCAGACCAAAATTTGTTCTGTCTTCCCCCCCCCCTCCCCCAGCCATCTTGGAAGAGCAGGCAGCCTTTGAAACAAGAGTCTGCTGGCCAAATTCTGCCTGTCCTCCCTGGACGAGCAAAGGACTATTTAGGATACAAATCTGTCAAGTTTGGAATATTTCCCCCCCCCCCAACCCTCCTGTTTCTGTGTAGAGTTTCTGCAAAGTACTCCGGCAACAATGGCATTTCAGTCTTTCCCCCTAAGAATGGCCCGCTTGTTCTCTTGTTCGGCGCCCGAGCGAAGCACAGTCGCCATTATTCATTTCCTTCGACAATATTCAGATTCCTCAATGAAAAGAGTTTTTCCCACATCGGGGCCGTGCCCACACAACCACTGCGGGCCGTGAATGAAAAAGCTGTGCTCCCGAGCCCCGGAATATGTTAACCTCTCCCTCTGTTGGGTCCATTTTTATTTTGGGCCTGCGTGTGGGGGGGAAAGAAAACAGGGGACGCGAACGTGGCGCGCTTTCCTTTCGTGTCCTCACAAGAGCCGTCCAAGGCGGGGAGGGCCTTGCGGGAAAGCCAGCAGGCTGGCAGAGGGCGACTCTTGAGGAGTGGGTTGGACGGGGCTGCAGGGGGGGGGCATGAAAAGGCTGGTCGGTGGGTACAGGGAGGGTGTTGCCTGCTGAGGGGGCTGCCTTGAGCCCAGAAGCCCGTCTTCCAGAATCTTCCCCCCCTTTTTTTCCATTTGGAAGGTCAACCCTTTGTCTGTTGCTCTTTATAACATTATACAGCTCTCTCCTTCCCTCCCTCCTTCCTCTCTCCCTCATTCCCTCCCTTCCTTCCTCTTTTCTTTCTTCCTCCCTTCCTTCCTCCCTCTCCTTTCTTCCTTCCCTCCCGCCTTCCTTTCTCTCCCACCCTTCCTTTCTTTCTTTCTTCCATCCTCTCTCTCTCCTTCCTTCCCTCCTTCCTTCCTCTTTCCTTCCTTCCTTCCTTCTTCCTCCCTCTCTCCCTCATTCCCTCCCTTTCTTCTTTCCTCTTTTCTTCCTTCCTCCTTTCCTCTCTCCCTCCCTCCCTCCCTTCCTTCCTTTTTTCTTCTTTTCTACCCTCTTTCCTTCCTTTCTCTCTCCCACCCTTCCTTCCTCCCTCTCTCCTCCCTCCTTTCTTCCTCTTTCCTTCCTCCCTTCCCTCCTTCCTTTCTCTCCCACCCTTCCTTCCTTCCTTCCTTCCTTCCTTTCTTTCTTTCTTTCTTTCTTTCTTCCATCCTCCCTCCTTCCTTCCTTCCCTCCTTCCTTCCTCTTTCCTTCCCTCCTTCCTTTCTCTCCGACCCTTCCTTCCTTCCTTCCCTCCTTCCTTCCTCTTTCCCTTCCTTATTCCTTCCTTCCTTCCTCCCTCATTCCCTCCCTTTCTTCTTTCCTCTTTTCTTCCTTCCGCCTTTCCTCTCTCCCTCCCTCCCTCCCTCCCTTCCTTCCTTTTTCTTCTTTTCTACCCTCTTTCCTTCCTTTCTCTCTCCCACCCTTCCTTCCTCCCTCTCTCTCCTCCCTCCCTCGCCTCCTTTCTTCCTCTTTCCTTCCCTCCTTCCTTTCTCTCCCACCCTTCCTTCCTTTCTTCCTTCCCTCCTCCCTCTCTCTCCTTCCCTCCTTCCTTCCTTTTTCCTTTCTTTCTTCCTTCCCTCCTTCCTTCCTCTCTCCCTTCCTTCCTTCCTCCCTCTTTTCCTCCCTTTCTTCTTTCCTCTTTTCTTCCTTCCTTCTTTCCTCTCTCCCTCCCTCCCTTCCTTCCTTCCTTCCTTCCTTCCTTCCTTCCTTCCTTCCTTCCTTCCTTTTTTCTTCTTTTCTACCCTCTTTCCTTCCTTTCTCTCTCCCACCCTTCCTTCCTCCCTCTCCTCCCTCCCCTCCTTTCTTCTTTCCTTCCTTCCCTCCTTTCTTCCTTCCCTCCTTCCTTTCTCTCTCCCACCCTTCCTTCCTTCCATCCTTCCTCTCTCTTTTCTCCCTCCCTTCCCCCTTCCTTCCTTCCTTCCTTCCTTCCTTCCTTCCTTCCTTCCTTCCTTCCTTCCTTCCTTCCTTCCTTCCTTCCTTCCTTCCTTCTTTCCAACTAGAAATCTAACTCTGATGTTTGGCCCTGGAGGCATCTCAAAGAAGCTGGGAAACTATCAAGCCCAATGCAGGTAGTCCTCAACTTTAAGATTCATTTAGTGACTGTTTTAACATACAATGGCACTGGAGAAAGTGACTGATGGCCATTTTCCACACTTACGACCCTTGCAGCATCCCCATAATCACGTGCTCCACATTCAGAGGCTGGGCAACTGGCTCCTATTTGTGACGGCTGCAGCATCCCTGGGGGTCACGTGATCCCCTTTTCCGACCTTCTGACAAGCGAAGTGAATGGGGAAGCCAGACTCACGTAACAACCGTATTACTATCTTAACAGCTGCAGTGATTCACTTAACAACTGTGGCAAGAATGGTCATAAAATGGGGCAAAACTCACTTAACAAAATGTTTCACTCAGCAATAGAAATTTTGGACTCAGTTGTGGTCGTATGTCAAGGACCACCTGTACCGTATTCCTTGGTATGTTCCCCAGTCTTCCAGAATAAGGCGACTGGGCTGGAAGATCAGCCCCCCCCCACCCCAATTCCCAAATCCTCCAGACTTATAAATGCTGTTCCTGTAACCTCACAACTGGTTAAAACAACCCTTCCCCAGAGGACTTTTACATGTTCCAATCCAGCCAAATGCTATTTTAGGGTGAGGGTATACTTTTCAGAAAAGCCTGTGGACCATTTCTGGGGAAAGAGGATTATACATCACACCTGAGAAGGACCCGGTGACACAGCCAGAAGGACATCAGAGAGTCATGGGACCAAGAAGAAAGCTCTGGTGAATGTGGCAAAAGCTCAGCGTAAACCAGTGGTGGGATTCAAATACCTGAACAACCAGTGGTTCTCTGTGTGGATACTGTTTCTGGAAGTTCGTTTTGGAAGCGGCGCCCATGCATTTCCAGCGGGCCGTTCTGGGCCTGGGAGGCCTTCCCGGCTCAGAATGGACTTCCGGAAGTGGCATCCACGCACTTCCGGTGGGCCGTTCTGGACCTGGGAGGCCTCCCTGGCTCAGAACAGACTTTCGGAAGTGGCATCCATGCACTTCAGGCAGGCCATTCTGGGCCTGGGAGGCCTTCCCGGCTCCGAACGGACTTCCAGAAGTGGCATCCACGCACTTCCGGTGGGTTGTTCTGGGCCTGGGAGGCCTCCCTGGCTCAGAACAGACTTTTGGAAGTGGCATCCACGCACTTCAGGCAGGCCATTCTGGGCCTGGGAGGCCTTCCCGGCTCCAAACGGACTTCCAGAAGTGGCATCCACGCACTTCCGGTGGGTTGTTCTGGGCCTGGGAGGCCTCCCCGGCTCAGGACTTTCGGAAGTGGCATCCACGCACTTCCTGTGGGCCATTCTGGGCTGGGAGGCCTTCCCGGCTCAGAATGGACTTCCAGAAGTGGCATCCATGCACTTTGGGTGGGCCGTTCTGGATCTGGGAAGCCTCCCCAGCTCAGAACGGACTTCCAGAAGTGGCATCCACACACTTCCGGCAGAGTGTTCTGGGCCTTGCGAAAAAGGCCTAGGGCTTCGGCCGGTTCGCCGAAGTCAACAAAAAATTAGCTACCGGTTCTACCGAACTGGTGTGAACCGGCTGAATCTCACCACTGGTATAAACTATTCCTGAATTCCTAGCCATGGTTTTCTGCAGGCCTAGGTGTGTGCGTGTCACCTCTCTTGCAGGAATTGCATTGGCTATTGACTTGCTTCCGGCTCCAATTCAAGATGCTAGTTGTCACCTTTAAAGCCCTACATGTTTGAACCAGGTTATTTGAAGGACCGTCTTCTCCTGGGTCACATCTACCCAACCCACCAGAGTGGGGAGGCAAGGTATGCTGAAGATCCTCTCTCCTAAAGAGGTCCATTAGCAGGACGAAGAAGAGCCTTCTCCGAGGTGGCTCCTTCCCTGTGGAACATCATCCTTGTAGAAATAAGATTGGAAATAAGATGTTATGGATCCCTTCCCTTAAGGAGGCCCATCAGGAGGACCAAGAAGAAGGTCCTTATCCGTGGTGGCTCCCTCCCAGTAGAACATCATCCCTGTGTAGATAAGACTGACACCCCTTTGACGCTCATTCACAAGGCCCTGAAGATCTGGTTTTGCCAATGGACTGGGGATCCTAGAATGGGATGGAGTTCATCAATTGGCTGATTTGAACTGACTGATTGTTGTCACGCGGTGTCTATGTGTGTGTATCTTATTTTATTGTTCTTTTTTAATATGAGATTTTTTAAAATCTTTGTAAGCTGCCCGGAGTCACTGGGAACGAATTGAGTGGCTATATACATTTGATAGCTAGCTAGATGATAGCTAGAAAGCTCTCCAAAGCACCTGAAGGCAGGACAAGAAGCAAAGGATGGAAACTAATCAAAGGAGAGAAGCAACCTAGAACTAAGGAGAAACTTCCTGACAGAACAATTAACTAGTGGAACAACCTGCCTCCAGAAGTGGTGAATGCTCCAATACTGGAAGTTTTTAAGAAGAGACTGGACAGCCATTTGTCCGAAATGGTATAGGGTTTCCTGCCTGAGCAGGGGGTTGGACTTGATGAACTCCAAGGTCCCTTCCAACTATTACTATTACTATTATTATTATTATTATTAGTAGTAGTAGTAGTAGTAGTAGTAGTAGTAGTATAGATGATAGTTAGCTAGATAACGAGAGGATAGATGATAGATAGATAGATAGATAGATAGATAGATAGATAGATAGACAGACAGACAGACAGACAGACAGACAGAGGGATGGACGGACGGATGGATGGAGGCAGGCAGGCAGGCAGACAGACAGATAGATCAGGGCTTTTCAACCAGTGGTACGGGTACCACCTGTGGTACATTGGCACCTGGCAGGTGGTACGCGACCATCCTAGAAAAGTGGTAGCAGGGGAGGGGAATGAGCTGAACCGGTGGCAGCACCGCACAAGCCTGAGCGAGAGATGGCTGGAGCTGCAGGGCTGTCAGGGCTCAGCTGAAGCACCAGGATCAGCGCCAGGCTCCAGCTGGAGCTCGGTGCTGATTCTGGTGCTTCTGCTGAGCCCTGAAGAAGTACCAATCAGCTGGAAAGCAGCACTGATCCTGGTGCTTCTGCTGAGCCCAGAAGAAGCACTGATCAGCTGGAATGTTGCAGCATCTCCAGGGTCTTGTGATTTACATTCAGATGCTTGGCAACTGACTCATATTTATGACGGCCACAGTGTCCCAGGGTCATGTGAAGTGACCAAAACCTCCTGCAACCACCCAGCAGACCGGGGGGGGGGGGGATAAAGAGCCGAGGTGGCGCAGCAGTTAGAGTGCAGTACTGCAGGCCACTTTAGCTGACTGTGTTCAGCAGGTCAGCGGTTCAAATCTCACCGGCTCAAGGTTGACTCAGCCTTCCATCCTTTCGAGGTAGGTAAAATGAGGACCCAGATTGTTGGGGGCGATGTAAATATATATATATACATTGCTTACTGATGTACACCGCTTAGAGAGTGCTTGCACTTAAAGCGGTATATAAGTCTCACAAATAAAATAAACAAATAAATAAATAAATAAGACCAAACACCCCTCCACCCCACCCCCACTGCCAATCCTCAACAGAAATGCTCACAACAATGGAAACCTCGGACAGGAGGAAGAGCGCCGTTGGGTGGGCAGGCAGGTGTCTTGCTCGGCTGTGGCTTGGGGGGGGGCTTTTTTCAGGGCCATTGTAACTTCGAACAGTCATTAAGCGAGCTGTTGTAAGTCGAGGACTACCTGTACTTTATCACTTTTTTCTTTTTTTTAGTCATCAAGCTTTTGACACCTTGCTAGGCGACGGGTGGTCCTCGGATGTTGCCATATCCTGAAAGTGGTACGATGGGTGAAAAGGCTGAAAAGCCCTGAGATAGATGATATAAAAATCTGGGTCTGCCTGCTCCTAATCCAACTGTTCTCCTAGTCCAGTGTTTCCCAAACTTGACAATTTTAAGGCATGTGGACTTCAACTCCCAGAATTCCACAGCCAGCAACGCTGGCTGTGGAATTCTGGGAGTTGAAGTCCACATGCCTTAAAATTGTCAAGTTTGGGAAACACTGTCCTAGTCCAACAGCTTTTGCTGTAATGCAACCTTACTTCTCTCGTCTGCAGTGCACAAAGCATTGCTCTTTCTTTAACTGTTCTTCTCTCTTCCCCTCTTCCAGAGTGGGTTTTTTCTAAGGGCCAGAATGTCAAAGATCAAGATCTAGGAGGTGGGGGTGGGGGGGGGAGAGAGGGAGAGGGAGGAAAGGAACGGAGGTGGCCCAACCAAACCAGGAACTAACTCCCCATGGCCGAAGGGCAGATGGAATTTCCACAGGCCAGGTTTTCTTCGTCTTCTCCCAAATGTCAAGGGCGGTGTAAAATGTATTTTTAAAATGTGTTTTTTGTATGGCTTCCCTCTCTCTCTTCCAGCCTGGCAGCGCATCTTGAGAGAGGCCCCGTTGTTCTTCAGAAAGAGCCGGTTCAGGGGCTGCTTTTGTGGAACGTGACAAAAAGGAGACAGGAAAGCACTGGGCTGCCATTGTTCCTGTGCAGGGCAGCAAAATTTGATCTGGAATTAAGTCCTCGGGGCAGGGGCTCCTCAATGGCTAGTTTTTATTTAGTGCCAGCATCTTAATCACTTCTTGGGCTTGTTGCGGACGGCCGACATAATGTAGCCTCTATGCTGGGCTGAACGGCTTGCTTCTCCCAAAGGCCATTAGCGGGATGGAAGGACTGTCATCTGCAGAACATTAGTCTTTCCAGCTTCCTGTCTGCGCACAAAGACAGAGCCCTGGAACAGCCATCAAAAGAACGGCTGAATTTCCTCATTGTGATCACCCTCTTATTAAATTCCTCCTAGGGGGAAAAGAAAAAAAAAAACCGAGCAGAGGATCCCGTGTTTCAAAAACGGGGCTGGGGTTGAAAGCCAGAGAGAGAGAAAATGCAACCGAAGGACGCAATTCGCCTCCCAAAAAAAGGGATAAACAGGCAGAAGACAAGAAGAGCGCATCCATGAACACCAACAACGGTCATGACGAAAACACCTTAATGGCATAAGAAACGGACTGACTGAGCCACCGGCTCAACGGGGGAAACCTTCCCGTGAGCATCCTAGTCCAAAAAACCAGACAAATTGCCCATCAGCAGTCACACAGAGATAAACAACATTTACATGCCATTGAAAAGAGACCGTCAAAAAGCTAACACACCTCCTGGCCAGGTGGCATTAACACCAAGATAAATACCATCAGCAGGCACAAAGAGATAAACATCCATCTTGTAAATTCGTAGGATTCTTTTTTTTTTTTTTTGGCCTTGTATATATGTGTTTCTCATATATGTGTGGGTATGTGGGTATATGCATAATGGTATTTTTTTGAGAGCTGAATGCAAAACCATTTCATTTTAATGTATGCTGATTAGTGTGCATTTAAAGTGACAATAGATTCTCTTCTCTTCTATTCTGTTATTCTATTCTATTCTGTTCTGTAATTCTATTCTATTCTGTTCTGTAATTCTATTCTATTCTATTCTGTTCTGTAATTCTATTCTATTCTGTTCTGTAATTCTATTCTATTCTGTTCTGTAATTCTATTCTATTCTATTCTGTTCTGTAATTCTATTTTATTCTGTTCTGTTATTCTATTCCAGTGGTTCTCAACCTGTGGGTCGGGACCCCATTTGGGGTCGAATGACCATTTCACGGGGGTCGCCAAACCACGCTGTCTGCCATTTTTTTCCCTTTTCCCCAGCTGTCCTATTCCCTCTTACTGGTGGCCACACCCACTTGAGGGTCACCACAACATGGGGAACTGTATTATGGGGTCACAGCATTAGAAAGGTTGAGAACCACTGTTCTATTCTATTCTGTTCTGAAATTCTATTCTATTCTGTTCTGTAATTCTATTCTATTCTATTCTTTTCTGTAATTCTATTCTATTCTGTTCTGTAATTCTATTCTATTCTGTTCTGTAATTCTATTCTATTCTGTTCTGTAATTCTATTCTATTCTATTCTTTTCTGTAATTCTATTCTATTCTGTTCTGTAATTCTATTCTATTCTATTCTGTTCTGTAATTCTATTCTATTCTGTTCTGTAATTCTATTCTATTCTGTTCTGTAATTCTATTCTATTCTATTCTGTTCTGTAATTCTGTTCTATTCTATTCTGTTCTGTAATTCTATTCTATTCTATTCTGTAATTCTATTCTATGTCATCAACACAAGGATGGTATTTAGCTCCTGGACCAGAGACTTTATCACCCCTTCCACCAGAGTGCGAAGGCAGAGCATATTACAGGTCCCAGCAATTAGGGATCTGGTGGGACCACAAAAACAGGGCCTTCTCTGTGGAACATCATTCCTGCTGAGATACGGTTGGCCCCCCACCCTGCCTGTTGCTTTTCTGTAAAGTCTTAAAAACAGGGTTTTGTCAGTGGGCCCCAATGGAGATGGAACTCATCAAGTGGCTGATTTGATTTGTGTTGTTGTTGCCATGGAGGCTGGAGTGTGTGTTTTATTGGTTTTTATTATATGGTGGATTTTTAAAATTTTGTTTAAGCCCTCCGGAGTTGGGCAGCTATATCTATCTATTATCTATCTTATCTATCTATCCCCAGAAATTGTAGGTGCTCCATCACTGGAAATTTTTAAGAAGAAGCTAGACAGTCACTTGTCTGAGATGGTATAGGTTCTCCTGCTTGAGCAGGGGGCTGGACTAGAAGACCTCCAGGATCCCATTCCATTCCATTCCATTCCATTCTATTCTATTCTATTCTACCATCTCTCTCTCATCTGCCTGCCTGCCTTCCTGCCTGCCTGCCTGCCTATCTATCTATCTATCTATCTATCTATCTATCTATCTATCTATCCATCCATCCATCCATCCATCCATCCATCCATCCATCCATCCATCCATCTATCTATCTATCTATCTATCTATCTATCTATCTATCAGATTTTTTTTAAGCCTCTTCTGCAGACACCAATCCTGAATATATTTTTTTGTATGAACCCTTTTAATTTATTTTTTATTTTTTTGCCAAAACCAAAAACTCATTCCTGGGCAAAAGATGACAGTTATTTTTAATGCTGATATGTGATTTTTTTTTTTTAAACCCAGCTTCCTGTTTTTCACATTCTAATACAGAGACGCCAATGTGGGAAGAAAACACTGAGAAAGAAAGAGAGGGAGAGAGAACAAAAATAAAAACCCCAGCCCGGGAATATTATGGGAAAAAAATATATATATCAACTAGCAAATATGAAGGTTCTTCAAAAGAACGTGAGTCTCCATATTTTGGCACTGGTTCACACGACCCGGACTTTATTTTTAGCCAAAGAGCTGGGATGTGTTGGGATACCTCGTACTCCAATATTTGTTTCCCCTAATGAACCCCCCCCCCCAACCCAAAAATAAAATGTGTTGACTTTAAAAATAAAAATCCAGAAGAGGAGACATTTTTGAACGGCAAGATTTTTTTTTTTTAAAGACCCTGCAAACTTCAAGCGGGAGCGCTTGCCAACATGTTAAGGAGAGTCTATTAAGCTTCACAGAGTGAGGAAGTGTTTGAGAATCAGTCAGTAAATCACAGACAACAAGGTCACCGTGTTTAACAGCAGGAACCACACTTTGCCAAAACTCCAGCTGCGAGTGGACATAAACGCCTCTAACAATAGGTCTTACAATAGGCTGGGACAGGCCTTCTGCCTCCGCTGGCTGGTTCACACGCGCCAAGGGCTAAAATACGGGCAGTTCAACCAGGCTGGGGATCCCACAGGCCATTTTTAGAACAATGCCTCCCAACTCAGCCCCAACATTTCTGTTGCAGAGTGAGACAGCTGTTAAATGGATTCTGTCCCATCTTTACAACCTCTCTCGCCACAATGCGCTAAGCGACTCGCTGCGTCTGTTGAGTTAGGAATTCGGTTGTTAAGTGAATCTGGCTTCCCCATTTATAATAATAGTAGTAGTAGTAGTAATTAATAATAATAATAATAATAATAATAATAATACCTACAAACAGAAATAGAAAGACTGTGGCAAAAGCAAGCAAGGGTAGTACCAATAGTCATAGGCGCCTTGGGTGCAATCCCAAAACAACTGGAGCACCACTTGAACACCATTGGCATTGACAAATTTGCTATTAGTCAATTGCAAAAGGCGGCCTTACTAGGAACTGCTTCCATCCTGCGACGATATCTGTACTACCATCAAACATCCACATCTGCCTATCCCAGGTCCTGGGTAAGGACTCGATAGGTAGACAAAATGCCAAATCCAGTCTGAACATCTGGCTGACTGTGCGATGATCCATAATAATAATAATAATAAAGTTGGAAGGGACCTTGGAGGTCATCTAGTCCAACCCCCTGCTCAGGCAGGAAACCCTATACCATTTCAGACTAATGGCTGTCCAGTCTCTTCTTAAAAACTTCCAGTGTTGGAGCGCTCACACTTCTGGAGGCAGGTTGTTCCACTGGTTAATTGTTCTAACTGTCAGGAAGTTTTCTCCTTAGTTCCAGGTTGCTTCTCTCTTTGGTTAGTTTCCATCCGTTGCTTCTTGTCCTGCCTTCAGGCGCTTTGGAGAATAGCTTGACTCCCTCTTCTTTGGGGCAGCCCCTGAGATATTGGAACACTGCTATCATGTCCCCCCTCATCCTTCTCTTCATTAAACTAGACATATCCAATTCCAGCAACCGTCTCTTATATGTTTTAGCCTCCAGTTCCCTAATCATTTTGGTTGCTCTTCTCTGTACTCTTTCTAGAGTCTCAGCATCTTTTTTACATCACAGTGACCAAAACTGGATGCAGGATTCCAAGTGTGGCCTTACCAAGGCCTTGTAAAGTGGTATTAACACTTCACGGGATCTTGATTTGACTTTGCTCGTCAGAAAGTCACAAAACGGGGAATCACGTGACATCCCCCCCCGGAGGACACTGCGACCGTCATAAATACGAGTCAGTGGCCAAGCGCCGGAATAATGATCACATGTCCGTGGGGAGGCTGCAATGGTTGTTAAGTGTGAAAAAGGTCGTTAAGTGTGAAAAAGGATGCTAAGTCGTTTTTTCCGTGCTGTTGTAACTTCAAACGATGGTGAAATGAATGGTTGTTAAGTCAAGGACTAACTGCATGCAACTTTTTGAAAGCAGAAGTTTTTCTTTTTCTTTTTTTTTTAGATCTGTCCAAATAGTTTAAGAGGGCTTTTTTCTCCTTTCCTCTCTTTCAATTTACAGCAAGAGGTTGAATGGGTGAAATGAGGTCTTATCTGACAAGGGGAACATGACCTCCAGTAGGCTCGCAATGGTGTTTCCAATTTCCGTCTATAACAAGGCACTAATGTGAAGGAGGAAGTGGGCAGATACCCAGGAATCAAGGAGGATAAAAAAGCACTAGACCCCTCACCTCCAGGGTCAAGAGGTTAAGGCTTCAGGGTCCCAGAATACGGTAGAAGGAGGTTCTTCAGGTAGTGTTAAATTTCCTCCTTTGCTGACAAGAAAGAAAGAAAGAAAGAAAGAAAGAAAGAAAGAAAGAAAGAAAGAAAGAAAGAAAGAAAGAAAGAAAGAAAGAGTCCAGGCAAGGAGAAGGAGGGAGGGAGGGAGGAAGGGAGAGAGAGAGAGAGAGAGAGAGAGAGAGAGAGAGAGAGAGAGAGAAGGAGGTAGGGAAAAGAAAAAGAAAGAAAGAAAGAAAGAAAGAAAGAAAGAAAGAAAGAAAGAGTCCAGGCAAGGAGGAGGGAGGGAGGGAGGGAGAGAGAGAGAGAGAGAAGGAGGAAGGGAAAAGAAAAAGAAAGAAAGAAAGAAAAAAGAAAGAAAGAAAGGAGAGAAAGAAAGAAAGGAGAAAGAAAGAAAGAAAGAAAGGAGAAAGAAAGAAAGAAAGAAAGAAAGAAAGAGAAGGGAGGGAGGGAAAAGAAAGAAAGAAAGGCATGGAGGGAGGAAGAAAGGAAGGAAGGAAGGAAGGAAGGAAGGAAGGAAGGAAGGAAGGAAGGAAGGAAGGAAGGAAAGAAAGAGTCCAGGCAAGGAGAAGGAGGGAGGGAGGGAGGAAGAAAGAAAGAGAGAGAGAAGAAGGTAGGGAAAAGAAAGAAAGAAAGAAAGAAAGAGAAAGAAAGAAAGAAAGAAAGAAACAAAGAAAAAGAGAGAGAGAGAAAGAAAGAAAGAAAGAAAGAAGGAAAGAAAGAAAGAAACCAGGCAAGGAGAAGGAGGGAGGGAGGAAGAAAGAGAGAGAGAGAAGGTAGGGAAAAAGAAAGAAAGAAAGAAAGAAAGAAAGAAAGAAAGAAAGAAAGAAAGAAAGAAAGAAAGAGGGGGAGGGAAAGAAAAGGAAAGGAAGGAAGGAAGGAAGATATGAGGCACACAGCACACACAGCATGGATGAATTCACAGGAGATTGAAACGCATGCTTTGCCTACATGCAAGTAATTCCTTGTGGCTTTTGTTGATTGCACCCCAGAGAATATTTGCACTAGTTAACTGTAAGACCAATGAGCTATGTCTATCCGCATTCCCACCCTCCCACCCTATTTTCTTTAATTGCCCAATATTACTGAATTAAAGGAACATGGACAGGTCATTGTTGTTGTTTTTTTCGAAACAGAGAGGCAGGCTATAAGCACAGGCGAAAATGTCTAACTTAAAACACAGAACAACCGGGTTTAGAAGGGACTTTGGAGGTCATCTAGTCCAACCCCCAGCTCAAGCAGGAGACGCTATACCATTTCAGACAGATGGTGGCCCAATCTCTTCTTGGAAACCTCTTTGACTCCTTGACAGGCGTCCTTGACTTATGACTACAATGGAGACAAGAATTTCCATCGCTAAGGAAGGTTGAATGACCCATGCCCGATTTTACAACCTACTTTGCCAGGGTTGTTAAGTGAATTACTGCAGTTGTTAAAGCAAATCAGGCAGTCGTTAATTCTATACAGCTTCCCCCATTGACTTTGGTTGTTGGAAGCCGTATGGGAAGGTTAACAGAATAACAGAGTTGGAGGGGACTATGGAGGTCTTCAAGCCCAACCCCCTGCTCAAGCAAGAGACCCTATGCCATTCTGGCCAAATGCCAGTCCAATCTCTTCTTGAAAGCCTCCAGTGATGGAGCGCCCACAACTTCTGGTGGCAAGCTGTTCCACTGGTTAATTGTCCTCAATGTCAGGAAGTTTCTCCTTACTTCCAGGTTGCTTCTCTCCTTGATTAGTTTCCATCCTGTCAAGGTTTAATGATTTAACAGCTAAACAGCTTATGTCAAGATGTAATGTAATGTGGATGATGCAATAATAGGGATGACTCCTGGTGTGTGTATCCCTTTAAGAGTCTGAGCATAAAAGGGAAGTTTTTTGCTGGAGTCTTTCTCTCTCTCTCTCTCATCCATTTGACTGCTGCAATTGCTATGTATTGGAGTTTACTGTTTCACCACATGTATGTATCTTATTTCTAGCGTATATTAGTAGATAGTGTATAATATAAACCACCATTTAATACAAACCAGAGTGTACTGCATTTACTCTTGAGTTACCTGAGCACAATAAGACTGTGGATATTTCTTGTCCTGCCTTCAGGTACTTCCCCAATCTGTCTTCCAAAGCTCAAGAAGGTATCACTGTTAGCAGCACCATAACTGACCAAGCTCAACATCAGGATGGTGCCATCAGTTCAGGAGATATGTGTGAACTTAAGCGTGTTCCTAAATGAGGTGTTCTTCACCAGAGAATTACAGCCTCTGAGTTGGAAGTGACCTCTGAGGCCATCATTTTCAATCCCCTCAGGAGTGCCGAGTCCGATAAAGCATTTCAGAGAGATGACCATCCAGTCCCTGTTTGAAGACCTACGGAAAAGTGGAATATTCATGAGGTGACCCATTGCTAATGGTTCTTCCCATCAGGAAACTCCTTCTAACATCTAACTTGATGATGTTAAGAGGTTACAAAGATGATAAGGGGTCTGGGAGGTTAATTGTCAGGATGAACAGTTAAGGGAACTAGACATGTTTAGCCTAACAAAGAGAAGGCTTAGGGGTGACAAGATGGCCGTCTTCCAACACTTGAAGAACTGCCACAGAGGAAGGGGTTGGTTTATTCTCCACAGCAGGGCGGGCCATGTAAAAAACAAGAAAAAAAGTCAAGGAAATGATTGGCCCGTTAGTGAGAGAAAGTGACAAGAAGGTGACAAGCGACAGGGAGAAAGCAGAACTATTTAAATCGTTTTTTGCATCTGTCTTTACACAAAGGGAAGAAATAGTTCAACCTATCAAAAACCGTATTGTAAAAAAACAGGTTAGAAACACAAGTTAAGACAGGCAAGAAAATGGTAAGTGAGCACCTGTCCACCTTAGATGAGTTCAAATCAGCAGGACCAGGTGGGTTACACCCCAAGGTTCTGAAGCAACTGGCAGATATGATCTCAGAACCACTGAGCTATATTTTTCAAAGATCCTGGAGCACAGGGAACTACCAGAGGACTGGAAAAGAGCTGATGTAGTTCTCATCTTCAAAAAAGGAGAGAAAAAAATGGATCCAGGAAACTACAGACCTATCAGCCTGACCTCAATACCTGGGAAGATTCTGGAAAAGAAAATCAAGCCACGAATCAGCGAACGCCTTAGAGGCAAACAAAGTCATTACCGAAAGCCAACATGGATTTGTCAAAAACAGATCATGCCAGACAAATCTTATTGCATTGTTTGACCAGGTGACAAAGCAATATACGGAGCTCATTAAAAGAGATCCAATCTAGAATTAAAGAGAAATCATCAGCTAGAAGAGAGTGGGGTTTGCTATCTGTTTATATACAAGTAGCTTGCACTGCTGCTGTCGTAAACTAGGTGCTTCCTTGATTGGGGTATTGTTTGCTGCTTGATTGTTGGTCTAATGCAGGGGCCCTCACACTTGGCCCTTTTATGATTTGTGGACTTCAACTCCCAGAATTCCTCAGCCAAGTTTGAAGACCCCCTGGTCTAGTGTTAATCTTGGTGTTAATCTCTCTCATCTGGTTGTTGATCGCTAGTGAGGAGCTATTTTGATCTTTTCATCTCCATTTGCAGGTTCTTGATTGCCTCTTTTGAATGGTGGTGTAGAATTTGTTGATCTCTGTGTGCCCATTGATGGCCGATTTATCTGCGTGCCAGGCTTCCAGATATTCGCTAGTGTTTTTGGACTTGGCTCGGTCTAGGATGCTCACAGTTTCCCTAGTTCAGTGGTTCTCAACCTTTCTAATGCCATGACCCCATAATACAGTTCCCCATGTTGTGGTGACCCCCAACCACTTATACATCACTGGGTGCCAGGGGCGTGGCCAAAGAAAAGGGGAAAAAAATGGCGGACAGCCTTGTTTGGCGACCCCCGTGAAATGATCGTTCAACCCTAAATGGGGTCCCGACTCACAGGTTGAGAACCACTGCCCTAGTTGAAACTATGGTTCGGCCTATCCATTTGTTGTGCAAATCCTCTGTAGAGATCAAAATACCGTTTTCTCTGTGGAAGGTGTGTTTGAAGGGAGAAAGACAAATCCTGTTTAGAAGAAATGACTTGATTGCTGGCCAGGAGATGTTTTAGCTTTTTTTTTTTTGCCTCTTTTTAATGGTATGTAGATATCATTTATCTCTATGTACCTGTTGATGGCCAAATTGTCTGAGTGCCAGGCTTCCAGGAATTCCCTTGTGTTTTGGGATTTGGCTTGGTCTAGGATGCTCACAATTTCCCAGTTGAAACTATGGTTCAGTCTGTCCATGTGTTGTGCAATTAAGGAGTGTTCATTGTGTCTTCTCACTGCCAGTTGGTGTTCGCTCTGCTAGTCTTCTGCCTGTTTCTCCTAAGTACAGTGGTGGAATTAAAATACCTCAACAACCAGTTCTCTTATTTGATGCAGGCCTGGGCCTCCGAGGCCTAGCACAGACTTCTAGAAGTGGCATCCACGCACTTCCGGTGGGCTGTTCTAGGCCTGGGAGGTCTCCTCCAGGCCTCTGCAGCCTAGAACGGACTTCTGGAAATGGAATCCACACACTTCTGGTGGGCCATTCTAGGCCTGGGAGACCTCCTCCAGATCTCCAAGGCCTAGACTGGACGTCTGGAAGCCAGCCGGTTCTCCAAATGAAGCAAAATTTAGTTACCAGTTCTACCGAACCAGTGCGAACCAGCTGAATCCCACCACTGCCTACGTAGTGGCCGATACAGTCCCTTATCCTGCATTTTGTCTTTCATTACTTCTCACACTGCGTGTTACCAAAGGAACCTGGGGGTGGGAGAGAGAACAGTTATATTTAACCAGGCTTTCATGAGAAAGATCCTTCTCCATAACTCGGAGGGGCTTGAGCAAATGTTGCGATGAAGTCCTGCGGCATTGAAATTCAACGGCAGCAGGAGCCGTGGCACTCTCTTCTGGATCTGCTGCAGGCAGATTCTCAGGGCGGGTGGCAAAGACGCCGAAGCACATGGCATTCCCCTTTGTGCGAGTCGCAAAATGCTGCCGCACTGGAGAGCAGCACGCACAAAGAACGCCAAGCATGAGTGCCCAATCAAGACAAGGCTTCTCTTGCGGAAACGCTCTGCTTATTTGATTAAGTTAGGTGAAAAACAGCGCAAACACCCTTGCAGCTTCGCTTCCTCTCGACTCGCTCGCCGGCTTTTTTATTTCTAATGCAAAGCGGAAGTCTATGCGGAGCAGTCTGGCTAGCCTCAGTCTAACCTTTCCATCTGGAAGGGAACTAACTAGCCTTCAGGCTACTTTCAACCCTTCCCAGCTGTTGGGCTGAGGGTTTTTTTTTCCTCCCCCCTTTTAAATAAAAAAAATGTTTTTGTGCAGGCTCGAGAAAGCATATTTATATAAATGATTGCCATATCCTTTGCCAGCTGTTGACCCGGCTCTTAGCCCAACTGGGGCATGTTTTTCATTTTGAGCAGCTCCAGACTGGAACTGACCCGGACAAAGTTAGCACGCTATGCAAACAGTCTTACGTGTTACAAGCCTGACAGTTAAGACAATGGACGCACAGTGTGATGGAAGGGACCGGGGTTTCCCTCTGGGCGAATGTCACAAAAATCCTGAGCTGGACCTATCGATTTAAAAGATAAATAAAGAGACTCTGTGGTCCTTCGAGTTAGCCTCTCCTTCGTTCTGGACCCTTTCAAAATACGACTGGTGGTCCCCGGAGGACAAACCAGACCGGCCGTTTATTTGAATGAAGAAAGAGATTTGGAAATATAAGACCCAATAAACCCTCGTTCTCCTCCCCCACGGTGACAACAATCAAACCAACTACTTGATGGGCTCCATCCCAAACGGAGGTCCCCAGGCCCATTGGTAAAACCTGAGTCTCCAGGGCTTTTTGAAAGAGTATCAAAGTGGGGGCCAATCTTCTCTCTGCAGGGATGATGTTCCACAGGGAGGGAGTCACTACAGAGAGGGTGATTCTTCTGGGTCCCACCTGATGGAGGTCCTTAAGGAAGAGGACTCATAACATCTTATTTCCAATCTTACTTCCAGAGGGAGGATGTTCCACAGGGAGAGAATGACTACAGAGAAGGTGATTCTTTCTGGTCCCACCTGATGGAGGTCCTTAAGGAAGAGGATCCATAACATCTTATTTCCAATCTTACTTCCAGAGGGATGATGTTCCACAGGGAGGGAGCCATCCCCTTGGCATGAGTTGGTGGCTGCCTCGCCGATCATCATGATTGCTCGTGTATGGGGAACGGGTTAGGGTTGTTCTCCACTTCTCATTTCCAGCTCTTCAAATCTCTCCACCAATTTCTCCACTGATTGACTACAGGCTGCGGAAAGGTACTTCCACTCACCCGAGTCCTCAGCGGAGTTTTTGGCTTAACGTCATGATTCCGACAGATGAACCTCTTCAAAAGAACTTCGAGGCATTGTTTTCCTTAAAGAATCTTTTATTCGAGAAACAAACTATTGGCACCACATAGTTGAAGCCAGAAACTGAATTCCCCTCCCCTGGCACAAGGTAGCAAAGATCAATTCCCTCCTCCAATTAACAGTCATAAATCAGGGACCTTGGCCCTCAGAGTCCTAGTGGACAATCACTTAAATAGGAGCCAGCCGTGTGCTGCAGCTGCCAAAAAGGTCAACACAGTGCTAGGGTGCATTAACAGAGGGACAGAATCAAGATCACGTGAAGTGTTAATACCACTTTACAATGCCTTGGTAAGGCCACACTTGGAATACTGCACCCAGTTTTGGTCACCACGATGTAGAAAAGATGTTGAGACTCAAGAAAAAGTGCAGAGAAGAGCAACAAAGATGATCAGGGGACTGGAGGCTAAAACATATAAAGAACAATTGCTGGAATTGGGTATGTCTAGTTTAATGAAGAGAAGGACGAGGGGGGACAGGATAGCAGTGTTCCAGTATCTCAGGGGCTGGCACAAAGAAGAGGGAGTCAAGCTATTTTCCAAAGCGCCTGAAGGCAGGACAAGAAGCAACGGATGGAAACTAATCAAGGAGAGAAGCAACCTAGAACTAAGGAGAAACTTCCTGACAGTTAGAACAATTAACCAATGCAACAATCTGCTTCCAGAAGCGGTGAATGCTCCAATACTGGAAGTTTTTAAGAAGAGACTGGACAGCTATTTGTCCAAATGGTAGAGGGTTTCCTGCCTGAGCAGGGTTGGACTAGATGACCTCTAAGGTCCCTTCCAACTTTATCATCATCATCATCATCATCATCATCATCATCATCATCACATCCCCCAATTAGCTTTCTCCCGGGCTTTCTCCCCATCTCTCTTGCCCGCCAAATTTCTATCAACTCTGGACCTAATAACCTTGGGTTCCCATCACTGAGTTATTATTGCTATGACTAGCTGGACTCTCATCCACATTCCTCCTCCCAGCATCAACAAACTCTAAAAGCGAAAGAGAAAAGATGGCTACATTTCCATCTGTTGTCAAAGCAAGAATATCCAATGTTAGCAGCGTTGACAGAACTTTCTTAAAGGAGAGGACCCATAACATGTTATTTCCAATCTTACTCCAATCTTATTTCCACAGAAATAAGGAAGGGAGCCACCATGGAGAAGGCCCTTCTTCCTGGTCCCACCGTCAATCATCAATCAGAATAGAGCTGGAAGGGACCTTGGAGGTCTTCTAGTCCAACCCCCTGCCCAAGCAAGTGACTGTCCAGTCTCTTCTTAAAAACCTCCAGTGATGGAGTGCTCACGATTTCTGGTGGCAAGCTGTTCCACTGGCTAATTGTCCTCACTGTCAGGAAGTTTCTCCTTAATTCCAGGTTGCTTCTCTCCTTGAACAGTTTCCAACCATTGTTTCTTGTCCTGCCCTCTGGTGCTTTGGAGAATAACGTGACCCCCTCTTCTTTGTGGCAGCCCCTCAGATACCAAAATATTGCTATCATGTCTCCCCTAGTCCTTCTTTTCTCTAGACTGGCTATACCCATTTCCTGCAACCATTCTTCATATGTTTTTGTCTCCAGGCCCTTCATCATTTTAGTTGCTCTTCTTTGCACTTTTTTTTTTCAAAGTCTTAATATCTTTTTTGTAATGTGGTGACTAAAACTAGATGCAGTATTCCAAATGTGGCCTGACTAAGGATTTATAAAGTGATACTAATACGTCGCATGGTTTTGATTCTATGTCTCTGTTTATACAACCCAGGATTGTATTGGCTTTTTTGGGTGCTACTACACACAGCTAGTTCATGTTTAAGGGATCGTCCACTGGGACTCCAAGGTCCCTCTCACGGTTACTGTTTTTGAGCCAGGTTTTGCTTAATCTGTACTTGTACCTTTGTTTTTTCCTGCCTATGTGTAAAACCTTGCTTTTCTCCACATTGAATTTCATATTGTTGGATAGGGCCCATTGTTCAAGTCTGTCAAGATCTTTTTGGATCTTGAGCTTGTCTTTTGGGGGTGTTGGCTATTCCTGTCACCTGCAAATTTGGTGAGTTCCCCTTCTATTCCCACATCTAAGTCATTTATAAAGATATTGAAGATGGAGTCTTGTGGTATCCCACTGCTTACTTCCCTCCATGCAGATGTAGTACCATTAGGGCCTACTCATTGAGTACAGTTTGTCAGTCAGTTACAAATCCATCTGGTGGTGATGCTGTCTATTCCACATTTTTCTAGCTTAGCAAGAAGTAGGTTGTGGTTTACTTTGTCGAACCCCTTGCTGAAGTCTAAGTATACCATGTCCAACATTTCTACTAATTTAGACACTTTGTCAAAGAATGAAATAAGATTAGTTTGGCATGATCTGTTTTTAACAAACCTGTGTTGGCTAGTAGTTATAACTTCATTTGTTACTAGATATTCACAGATCTGTTTTTTTTGTTTGTCTTGATGCCTTCATGGAGAGGATCCATAGCATCTTATTTCCAATCTTATTTCCACAGGGATGATGTTCCGCAGAGAGGGAGCTACCACGGAGAAGGTGATGGATATTCAGCATCGCTTCCCTGCCTTATAATTGCCAAGGATGGTTAACCAAATCATTTGCATGTTTCCCTGGAAGTAAGTCCTGGCTGAGTGTAACGATTCATACTCCCGAGCTGTTTTACTGACAGATGTTATATTTTATTTCAAGTGGCTTTTCACAATGCTTGTTGCTTGTTCTAGCAATTTTGTGTTGTGAAGGAACCCAATTGAAATATAATTAAAGCTTCCTTACTGCCTCTGTTACTGATACTTACACTCACTTATTAAGGGCCGTGCTGATCAATAAGCTTAATCAGACTCCCAATCAACTTTAACAAATTATAATAATAATAATGATAATAATAATGATAAAGTTGGAAGGGACCTTGGAGGTCATCTAGTCCAACCCCCTGCTCAGGCAGGAAACCCTATACCATTTCGGATAAATGGCTGTCCAGTCTCTTCTTAAAAACTTCCAGTGTTGGCGCATTCACTGCTTCTGGAGGCAGGTTGTTCCACTGGTTAATTGTTCTAACTGTCAGAAAGTTTCTCCTTAGTTCTAGGTTGCTTCTCTCCTTGATGAGTTTCCATCCGTTGCTCCTTGTCCTGCCTTCAGGCGTTTTGGAAAATAGCTTGACACCCTCTTCTTGGGGCAGCCCCTGAGATATTGGAACACTGCTATCATGTCCCCCCTCATCCTTCTCTTCATTAAACTAGACATTAAATTAGTTGTTGGGGAGCATGTGGTAATGGAAAGAAGCAAATTTTAACTCAGGAGACCCTTTTTAATGTGCATTTCCTCTCCCCAATCTTTGAAAAGACCAATGTTTTTAAAGAGGCAATTATCCCTTTCATATGGTGGGAAATAGATAACTCTTAGGAAATAGAACAAGATTACATTCAAATAGATAAAATGCGTATTTTGGATATTAGATTTTGTTATGAATTAAGATAAGGGAAATCTTGGTTACCTAAAGCTTGAAAATTACAAATATCAAAGGTTAAATTGGAATATTGATCAGAAACTAAAAATTGGGTAAAAAGAAATAACAGGATATGGATTGTTTACGAGGATTGAATGTAATTAAGATACGTATAAGCTAAAATTTATTGATAAATGTAATAATATATGTTTTGATTGAGTTGATATAATAAGAACTGTACTAGCTTGAATACGAGAGAGTAAATATTAAAGGGAAAAGAGAAGAAATATTTGATGTTGCAATCTGAGATTTGTACTAAAGATTTTGTTATCGAACTATTGATTAACCCAGTCACCACGTTGCTTTTTAAATACCTAAATGTAAAATTGGAAAATTAATAAAATATTACTTTAAAAAAAAGAAGGCAATCATCCCTTCCTTGAAGGGGACTTAAATCTGCTGGATGAGTATTGGTCAACAGAGGGATAAATGTGGGTTGTTTTGACTGCATAACTGGTTTGATTTGGGGGCATTTGAAAAAAATAATAGAACAATGGAATCATTTAGAGACGATTAAATGAAATTTAAAACATAAAGAATTCTAAAATGGAGAGGTTTCAGCTTGTCTGCCGCCCTTTATTGTCCCAAAAATACGCAGGAGTTTTCTCCCGCACCACAGCTCAAAAGAGTCCATTTGCTTTCCCTCTTACTTTTTTAAGATCTCAACTTTACAACCATATACAGCTAGGGGTTAATCAAGAAGTCCACTGCAAACGCGTGACACCATTATGCATTGGGCTTTCCCTAATGTACAGCCAACATTGTGAGCTTTCTCTCCTGTCTCGGTATATAAATATAGGAGTTTGCGTAAAGCTATTGTCACTGAGATGGTGCTTTCATCCAACTG
Source organism: Crotalus tigris (assembly GCF_016545835.1). Classification (NCBI taxonomy): domain Eukaryota; kingdom Metazoa; phylum Chordata; class Lepidosauria; order Squamata; family Viperidae; genus Crotalus; species Crotalus tigris. The sequence goes on along the minus strand of NW_024100134.1, from coordinate 293,311 downwards.
CCTAAAGGACAAATGGCACTTAAGGGTGAGGTTCAGACACAATGAACTGGAGTGCTTAACAGCTTCCAGCAACGTGACAGGGCGGTTTGATCATAACCCAGACTGGCACTTGCATTCTGCATGCACTTTTATTCCCTGGGTGCAGATTTAATTAAAAATCAATATGTGGTTAATGCTTTGAGGGGCGGCAGGCTGCAACGAGCGAAGCGATCGCGGCTGCAAAGGAAACACACAGATCATTCCTTCCTTCCATTTATTCCTTCCTTTTATTTTATTTTATTTTTTTAATATATAAGCTGTCCCCTCGTAGTATTTAGCGACTCAGGGCGGTTTACACTGCCACAATTAAACGTACGGAATGATGAAAAGGTTAACAACATTACAACGTTAAGCAGTGAAGTAAAAGATTAAAATTAGCCATGCGGGTTAACGTAAGTTAAGAGGAGTCTGGCACCGCCGGTCGAGGTTCACCAACAGTAAGACCCAACGGTAGGATTCAGGCAGTTCGCACCACTTCGGCAGAACCGGTAGCTTAATTTTTTTGTTGCCCAGGCCAGAATGGACTTCCGGAAGCGGCATCCGCACAGAGAACCTGTGGTTAACATATCTCACTACTGCATCCATGTCTGTCTGTCTGTCTGTCTGTCTGTCTGTCTGTCTGTCTGTCTGTCTGTCTGTCTGTCTGTCTGTCTGTCTGTCTATCTATCTATCTATCTATCTATCTATCTATCTATCTATCTATCTATCTATCTATCATCCATCCATGCAGCAGTGGGATTCAGCCGGTTCGCACCACTTCGGCAGAAACGGTAGCTTAATTTTTTATTGCCCAGGCCCAGAATGGACTTCCGGAAGCGGCATCCACACAGAGAACCAGTTGTTCACATATCTCACCACTGCATCCATGTCTGTCTGTCTGTCTGTCTATCTATGTATCTATCTATGTATCTATCTATGTAGCTATCTATGTAGCTATCTATCTATCTATCTATCTATCTATCTATCTATCTATCTATCTATCTATTTATGAGACTTCTATCATCCATCCATCCATCCATCCATCCATCCATCCATCCATGCAGTGGTGGGATTCAGCCGGTTTGCATCACTTTGGCAGAACCAGTAGTTTATTTTTTTGTTGCCGAGGCCCAGAATGGACATCCGGAAGTGGCATCCACACAGAGAACCGGTTGTTCACATCTTTGAATCCCACCACTGGTAAGACCCGATGTGAAATTGAAGGATTCGGCAAACTGGCTACGGCGAAGTCCAGCGATTACAAAAAGGTAACCATCCGGCACGAAGAATCAGGACCACACGGGTAAAGTTCCAGTTAAGCTGATTTATTGCTAATGCCTACACACAAGAAACTATGGGTAATTCCCGACTTACCACCTCAGTTGAACCCAACATTTCTGTGGCTAAACAAGACCCGCTGTAAAGTGAATTTCGCCCCATTTTACAACTTTTCTCGACTACCGTCGTTAAACGAATCACGGCAGTTGTCAGATTAGCAACACGGTTGGCTTCCCGGTTAACTTTGCTGGTCAAAAGGTCGCAAAAGGGAATCACATGATTCCCTGGGACCCTACAATCGTCACAAATACATGCCAGTTGCCAAGCATATCGATTTTGATCACATGACCATGGGGAGACTGCAATTGGTTGTAAGTGTGAAAAATAGTCGTAAGTCGTTTTTCAGGGGTGTTGGATGGACGGACACTAAACAAACTGTTGGAAGTCAAAGGCGACCTGTACTCATTGGTCAGCACTAAATTGGAGCTAGCTAAGAGGGCTTGGATTTGGATTGCCTGTGGGAACGTAACGATTCCAGGCTAATTCCTCTCTTGATGCCACCTTCAAGCTCTGCCTGTCCTTCTCTTACAGCAGGGGTCCCCAACATTGGCCACTTTATGACTTGTGGGCTTCACTCCCAGAATTCCTCAGCCAAGTGGCCAAGGTTGGGGACCTCTTGATTGATTTCTTGTTTTTCTTTGAAGATGTTTTGTTTCTCATCCAAGAAGCTTCTTCAGCTCTGAAGCAAAATGTCCAGTTGCCTCTTTGAAAAAGCATCTTTGGGACAACCCCGACCTGGATGACTCAGAATCTCCACGGACCTTCTCCTACAGGGACACTTTTCAGGAGATGGGTGAGATTAGACAGGGACTGGATTTTGCCTGCCCTTTCATTCCTGTCCTTCACCGGGGAATACCCACATGGACACAAGAGAGGATGAAGACAACATTGCATTGCTAATAGCTTTAACCATAGAGTTGGGGAGAAGGAGAAGAGGGAAACCCAGTTAATAAACCAACCAATCCAGTTTAACGCTTTGGCAACATCACATCAATGGTATTTCCTGCCTGAGTAGGGGGTTGGACTAGAAGACCTCCAAGGTCCCTTCCAACTCAGCTATTCTATTCTATTCTATTCTATTCTATTCTATTCTATTCTATTCTATATCTTCTCCCTTGTTCTCTTCTCTTCTACTCTACTCTACTCTACTCTACTCTACTCTACTCTACTCTACTCTACTCTATTCTACTCTACTCTATTCTATTATTAGGTTTTTATTCCACCTTTATTATTATTATTTATAAGTAACTCAAGGTAGAAAACAGGTTTAACACAGATAGTCCTTGACTTACAATAATTCATTTAGTGACCGTTCAGAGTTACAACAGCACTGAAAAAAGTGACTTAGGATCACAACTGCGCCCGACATTTTTGTTGCTAAGTCAGACATTTGTTAAGTGAGTTTGGCCCCATTTACGACCTTCCTTGCCATAGTTGTTAAGTGAATCTCTGCAGTTCAGTTACTAAATGGTGGTTGAGTCTGGCTTCCCATAGGCCCAGCTTGCCATGAGATTGTAAAAGGGGATCCCATGATCCCAGCAGGCACAGCAGTTGTCATAAGTATGAGTCAGTTGCCAAGCATCTGAGTTTTGATCACATGACGGCGGGGGATAATAATAATAATAATAATAATAATAATAATAATAATAATAATAATAATGATGATGATGATGATGATAAAGTTGGAAGGGACCTTGGAGGTCATCTAGTCCAACCCCCTGCTCAGGCAGGAAACCCTATACCATTTTGGACAAATGGCTGTCCAGTCTCTTCTTAAAAACTTCACAGTCTCTTCTTAAAAACTTCACCGCTTCTGGAGTGAACCTTACTTTTTTCACCCTTGAATTTAATTTTGTTAGATAGCGCCCAGTGTTCCAGTCTGTCCAGATCCTCCTGTATCCTAAGCCTGTCTTCTGGAGTGTTGGCTATTCCTGCCAGCTTGGTGTCGTCTGCAAATTTGATGAGTTCCCCATCTATCCCCTCGTCCAGATCGTTGATGAAGATGTTGAAGAGCACTGGGCCCAGAACAGAGCCCTGGGGCACCCCACTACACACTTCCCTCCATGTAGATGCGGTTCCATTGAGGACCACACGCTGAGTATGGCCGGTCAGCCAGCTATGGATCCATCTGGTGATGATACTGTCTAACCCGCATTTTTCTATCTTTTCAGTAGTAGGTTGTGGTCTACTTTGTCAAATGCCTTACTGAAGTCCAAGTAATTATATCCACAGCATTCCTCTGGTTCACTAATTTGCTGCAAGTGTGAAAAAAAAACCTGTCACGAATCCCTTCCTTCAGTGCTGCTGTAACTTCGAACAGTCACTAAACACACCGTTGTAAGTCGAGGACTCCTGGGTCTTCCTTCGTACAAATATTTATTACATATGCTATATTTATTATACTGTTATTTATTATCTGCTTCAGACAACGATGCATTGTGGAAATAAATAAATAAATAAGCCGTCAGTCACTGGTTTCGCTTCAATTCAGAGGTTACATCTGACTCCATTCAATGCATTTTGTACACTGGCACACTCAGGGTGGGTTTTCCGTCTTCTTGTGAAAGAAAGCCACACCGTTCTCACAAATCTAAACTTCCTGGACTCATCTGCGGAGCTACAATTCCCATTGTTTCTCTGCTGAGGAGAACTGAAGCTGAGATAGACAGTAAAGGCTGGACAGCTGACATACAGCGAGCGCCTGATCTGCAAACGGTGAAGATATAAAGAAAAGAAGAAAAGGGAAAGAGAAAGAAAAAAAGACGAAAACAAGAGAAGAGGGGGGAAAAGGGGAAAAAAGAAAAGAAAAAAAGATGTAGGTACATCGTAAAAGCATCTGAACATGACATATCATTGCCAAAAAAAATCCATTAAAATTTATTGGTGTATTTACAGGTAGTCCTCAACTTACGACCGTAATTGAGCCCAAAATTTCTGCTGCTGAATGAGACAGTTTTTAAGTGAATCGGGTGCCATTTTACAACTTCCTTGACACGGTTGTTAAGGGAATCATCTCAGTGGCTCAGTTAGTCACACGGATCGTTAAGGAAATCACCTCAGTGGCTGTTAGTCACACAGTCATTAAGGGAATCACCTCAGTGGCTGAGTTAGTCACACAATCATTAAGGAAATCACCTCAGTGGCTGAGTTAGTCACACGGTTGTTAAGGGAATCACCTCAGTGGCTGTTAGTCACACGGAGGTTAAGGAAATCACCTCAGTGGCTGACACACGGTTGTTAAGGGAATCACCTCAGTGGCTGTTAGTCACACAGTCATTAAGGAAATCACCTCAGTGGCTGAGTTAGTCACACGATCGTTAATCGAATCACCTCAGTGGCTGAATTAGTCACACAGTCATTAAGGGAATCACCTCAGTGGCTGAGTTAATCACACGATTGTTAAGGGAATCACCGCAGAGGTCGAGTTAGTCACACGGTTATTAAGTGAGTCTGATTTCCCCCACTGACTCTGCTTGTCAGAAGATCGCAAAAGGGGATCACGGGACCCCCCCCCCCAGAACAGCACAACCGTCATAAACACATGCCAAGTGCCTGAATTTTGATCATGTGACCAGGGGGACGCTGCAACGGTTGTTAAGTGTGAATAATGGTCATAAGTCACTTTTTTCACTTTGTAACTTTGAACAGTCACTCAATGAATGTTTTGATTTGAGTCGTAAGTTGAGGACTACCTGTATTTATTATTTCAGTTTATACAATCTCCTATCACCCATGACCCTGAGTAGCTTACAGTTATCAATATAGAATAGAATAGAGCTGGAAGGGACCCTGGAGGTCTTCTAGTCCAGCCCCGTTTAAGCAGGAGAACCTATACCGTCTCAGACAGGTGGCTGTCTAGTCTCTTCTTAAAGACCTCCAGTGATGGAGGACCCACGATTTCTGGTGGCAAGCTGTTCCACTGGTTAACTGTCCTCACTGTCAGGAAGTTTCTCCTTAAATCCAGGTTGCTTCTCTCTTTGGTCAGTTTCCAACCATTGTGTCTTGTCCTGCCCTCTGGTGCTTTAGAGAATAATGTGACCCCTCTTCTTTGTGGCAGCCCCTCAAATACTGGAACACTGCTATCCTGTCTCCCCTATTTCTTCTTTTCTTTAGGCCAGCCAAACCCAAGTCCCGCAGCCGTTCTTCGTATATTTTGGTCTCCAGGCCTTGGATCATCTTACTTGCTCTTCTCTGAACTTTTTCCAAGCTCTCAACATCGTTTTTCTAATATGGTGACCAAAATATGGCTGCATTATTCTAGGTGTGGCCTTACTAGGGTTACTAATACTCAGGGCTTTTTTTTGTCATAGAACGCCCAGAACGGAGTTCCAGCACCTTTTTTGGATGGAACCTTGCAGGGTAGGCAAGGCGGGTTGTATGACGTGTGTGAGTTCCGGGTTGTATGACGTGTGTGAGATTTTTTTTTTTTTACAAAAAAAGCACTGCTAATACTTCATGTGATCTCTATATAAAATTAAAAAACACAAATAATCACTAGAGACAGACTCGTCTGTTTCCTAATTCTCCTTAACACTTTAAACACGAACTAAAAAAAAAAAAATGTTATAAAATAAAGCCGGGCCAATGTTTCCCCATTTCTCCCAACCACTGTCCCATCTTAAGGTCCACCTCAGCAAATCAGCTTTTCGCGCACGATGTGCCAGGAATTTTCACAAATACCGGGTGACTTAAAACGATGGGATCTTTGAAGCCTCTCGAGCGCAGATTAACTAATGAAAAAAAAAAAAAACCCAGAGCCGTGAAATTGCTCTCCAATCTTCTTCTTTTTTTTTTTTTTTCCAGACTAGACGTGTTTGTGACAACGAAGAACAGAACGAGGCAGTTTTTGCCCGAGCCATCTGGCCGGCCCACAAGACCACGGGGTGATGAAATTAATGGCCCACACCATTTGTGTAGGGCTTTCTGTTACAATCCAAGAATCGGATTTGTCACACAATTACAAGAGAGGATTTGGATGCGGAGTTCTTCCCCCACACCCTCCGCCTCTTCCAATCTCTCAAAGTGCAGGACAAATGTGACACATTTGTCACCTAAACCGTTTACAGGCTGTGTGTTTTGCACACACACACACACAGCTTGGGATTCGACTCAATCTTGGCAAGAGGCACGTTCTGCACAGGGATGGTTTCTCCTCAGGACGCCATCACACAGATCTCATCAGAAAGGCTGAAAACGGCCTGTATTGTATCAGACTTCATACATCCTGCTGGGGGTTATATATAAGTGGTCCTTGAGTCACGATGGTTCTGTTTAGTGACCGTTCAGAATTACAGTTGCACTTAAACAAGGGGCTTATGACTCTTTTTCACATATACGAACCGTTGCAACATCCCCATTTTGTGATCAAAATTCAGATTCTTGGCCACTGGCGCCTGAGATGTCGGGGCTAGCACTGATGATGTTACCTAGTTGGATCGTGAAACGTCTGCAAGAAAACCACCCAGTTCAGAGAGCACCAAGAACCCCACAGTCGTCGTCCTCCTCCTCCTCTCCCCCCCAAATCCCAGTCACTTCTAGCTGTCATGATGTTACCTAGTTGGGTCATGAAACATCTGCAAGAAAACCACCAAGCTCAGAGAGCACCAAGGACCGCACAATCCTCCTCCTCCTCCCACAAACCCCCCTTCCTTCTAGAACTGATGATGTTACCTAGTTGGGTCATGAAACGTCTGCAAGAAAACCAGCAAACTCAGAGAGCAGTAAAGACTGTTCAAAATGTCACGATTCCATCACACGGTACCCGTTGTGATTGGTGAATAATTGAAGAAAGGCCTCTATTCAATCTTCAAAGATGATCCTTTGAACCAGATGTGAACCAACCATGTCAGGTGCCAAAAAGGTTGTCCTCGACTTACAACTTATTTAGCGACCGTTCAAAGTTACAACAACATTGAAAAAAGTGACTTATGGAGATAGATAGATAGATAGATAGATAGATAGATAGATAGATAGATAGGTAGGTAGGTAGGTAGGTAGGTAGGTAGGTAGGTAGGTAGGTAGGTAGGTAGGTAAGTAGGTGGGTGGGTGGGTGGGTGAGTGGGTGGGTGGGTGGATGGATGGATGGATAGATGGATGGATGGATGGATAGACAGAATAGATACAGACATAAAGACAGACAGAGCTAGAGACAGATACATAGAAAGATAGATAGAAAGATAGAGATAGATAGATAGATAGATAGATAGATAGATAGATAGATAGATAGATAGATAGATAGATAGATTATTTGAACTATGACAGCATTTACATTTATAAACCTGCTGCCTTTGTCAGGTGTGACGAATTGAGACCACACATTAAGTTCCAGTTATGGTGATTTATACAGAAGAATCTAGTCAACTAACCATCAATACTAAATTGGCCTAAAGAAGAGTTAACAGAATTCAAGGGCGTTATATTTAGACTGTGAAAACTAATGATTCTAGGCTGATGGCTCTCTTGGCGCCACCCCCAGATTCTGCCTGCTCTGTTGCAAAACAGTAGACAAGAGATCTGACTTTTCCCACCAACATTTTTTTTTTAAAAAAAAAAATTTTTTTTGCTGGTGCTGTGCCAAATTGAACTTTCACTGCTGCCTTCCTTTCGTTTTGTGCATCAATGAGACGCACCAGGATGTGAGAGATGGGCAAGATCTTCGAAACAACACACAAAAAAATAAATAAATAAAATAAAATAAAAGATCACTCCTGCTGCCCAGGCAATCTCCTTCCTCAAAGCAAAATGGGAAGCGCCAATAAAGCTACCATGTTAAAAATTGATTTATTCTTCTTTAGTTTAAGCTTCAAAGCCGGAAAGTTTGTGTGTGTATATGTTTGTGAGGAAAAGGTGCTCCGACATGCCTCTAATTGATTCGTTTTACACCATCCGGGAAAGGATAACAGAGATTTGTGGAGCAGTTTTCCCTTTCTCTCCGGCCTGCGTATATCACTCATTTGCCCATCTTAATTCAATTAAAGAGAGTAAGGACAGTTTGACCGAGGATTGAACCATGTTTTAAACGGAGGGCATTTCTATTTAAATCAGAATATGTCAACCCCTGTTTTTCTCCGCTAGGAAACTTCCGATCTGCAACTTTCACTCCCCAAGGTCAACGGAGGGTCACTGACGATCCTGCCAAGCCTGGACCTCGACTTACGACCACAAGAGAACCCCCAAATTTCCCTTGCTAAGCAAAACAGTTGTTCGGTGAGTTGTGCGCCATGTTCCCACCTTGTTTGCCACCCGTTGGTAAGTGAGTCATGTCGTTGCTAAGTGAATCCGGCTTCCCCATGGACTTTGCTTGTCAGAAGGTCGCAAAAGGAGATCGATCACGTGACCCCTGGGACATGGTAACCGTCGTAAATATGAATCAGTTGCCAAGCGTCCGAATTTTGATCACGTGATCATGGGAATGCTGCAACGGTCGTTAAGTGTGAAAATGGTTCCTAAGTCACTCCCTTCAGTGCTGCTGCAACTTAAAATGGTCGCTAAATGAATGGTTGTAAGGTGAGGACTATCTCTGTAAAGCTGGATGCCTACAGCAGCTTTCCTGAGCACCAGCCGTGAACTGCAGAAAAACTGTTTCATGAAAACATGGACAAGAGTGACAGGAAAGCAGTGTTCCAGTATCTCAGGGGCTGACCCAAAGAAGAGGGAGTCAAGCTATTCTCCAAAGCGCCTGAAGGCAGGACAAGAAGCAACGGATGGAAACACATGAAGTATTAATACCACTTTACAAGGCCTTGGTAAGGCCACACTTGGAATACTGCATCCAATTTTGGTCACCACGATGTAAGAAAGATGTCGGGACTCTAGAAAGAGTACAGAGAAGAGCAACAAAGATGATTAGGGGCCTGGAGACTAAAACATATAAGGAACGGTTGCTGGAATTGGGTATGTCTAGTTTAATGAAGAGAAGGACGAGGGGGGACATGATAGCACTGTTTCAGTATCTGAGGGGCTGCCCCGAAGAAGAGGGAGTCAAGCTGTTCTCCAAAGCGCCTGAAGGCAGGACACGAAGCAACAGATGGAAACTAATCAAGGAGAGAAGCAACCTAGAACTAAGGAGAAACTTCTTGACAGTGAGAACAATTAACCAGTGGAACAACCTGCCTCCAGAAGCGGTGAAGGCTCCAACACTGGAGGTTTTTAAGAAGAGACTGGGCAGACATTTGTCTGAAATGATACAGGGTTTCCTGCCTGAGTAGGGGGTTGAAGACCTCCAAAGTCCCTTCCAACTTTATTATTATTATTGTTGTTGTTGTTACCCAGCTTCACATCAGTCTGGAGCAACTATTACTGTTGGGTGCCAGAATTCCTCAGCGTGCCTGGCTGAGGAATTCTGGGCGTTGAAATCCACAAGTCATAAAGGGACCAAGTTTGAAGAACCCTGTTTTAAAACAAAACAAATCCAGGAGAACATCTAAATCTGGAAATCCAGTTCAGATTATAGCATAGAGCAAGGTGGCAACTTTAAGATGGGATGGACCTCAACTCCCAGAATTCCCCAGCCACGCTGGGCATTGAAGTCCACCCATCTTACAGTCAGCAAGGTTGGAAAACGCTGCCAGAGCGTGCAATGTTTCCAACGGAAAACCTTCCTCCAGTTCAAAAGCACTCCAGATTGGCAGAGGATGACATTCCTACGATTTTAGGAGCGATGATATCATTTGCCAAGTTTAAGGGTGTGAGTTTCTTCCCCTGGAAACGACATTGCGCTGCTGTGTTAGCGACACAACTTTCCTTTTAGCAAAAATCTCCGATGAGCAATTTGTGCCTCTCACACCGAAGCGCCTTCAAAACGATGCTCTATCATTAGGACGTTGTTTTGTCTCTCGGTGTGCGGGTGTGCTGGTGTGTGTGTGTGTGTGTGTGTGTGTGTGTGTGTGTGTGTGTGTATATACATGGCAATCTCTTGTGGCAGTAGCAAAACCACACTAGGTTGTTTTTTTTTTTCCTCCCCTTGAAAGCAAACCTCACTGCTCTCGGCTGCACGCATTATCTCTCTTTTAATACTGTGTCCTTTTATCGCTTGGTAGCCCCGGTGAAATTCAAGGCATCGAGTAGCCACTTGCACGGCTTCCACAGGAGTAGGAAGTATCACAAGTGCCAGCCTCTTGGACCACAAACCTATGAGATCCTTAGTGCTGTTGATTTTGGTTATTGGCTTGCAGACGTTGTATTACCCAACTAGGGAACATCATCAGTGCTACAAGAGAATAGAGGTTGCAGAGAGGAGGAGGAGGAGGAGGAGGAGGAGGAGGAGGAGGAGGAGGAGGAGGAGGAGGAGGAGGAGGAGGAAGACTGTGAGGTCCTTGGGGCTCTCTGAGCTGGGTTGTTTTCTTGCAGACATTTCATGACCCAACTAGGGAACATCATCAGTGCTAGAAGGGAGTGGGGTTCTCTCTCTGTTTACCCCAATCAAGGAACTACTGGTTCAGACAAACAATCTAACAGTAAACAACTGCCTAATCAAGGAACCACCAAGAACATTCCCACTAACCCTGACAGGGCAAGCCACTTGTACATAAAGGGAGAGTCAACCCCACTCCCTTTTACACTGATGATGTTCCTTAGTTGGGTCATGAAACGTCTGCAAGAAAACCGCCCAGCTCCCAGAGCACCAAAGACCTCACAATTCAACGCTGAGCTACAAATAATTTTCTCCTATTAGGAACCACAACTCTGATCCTTCAAGTAGAGGCTCTCCTCTGGTGAACCCAGATCTCAGGGGGGAAACAGCAGCCTCAGAAGCAGTCAAGTGGAAGCGAAGTGGATTTAACAAACTCCAGAAGTGAAGCACAAGTCAACCTGCCTGCAATAATCGGGCAGGGAGAAGGTCCCTGGAGGTGTCCAAAAATTCCACCTGTCACCTCAAAACCAGGGCACATGCCCTTCCCTGTCCACCCTTGCTCCCCAGGGCCAATCTGGGGCTGCCTTGTGAGTGTCAGGCCCCCTTGTCCCCCTTGTCCTCCTTTCCAAATGCTTTCTCCTTCTTAAGGCCACACTGGGCACCATGCCACAAAAGCGGCTGTGTAATTTCCCCCCCCCCGCCCCACCTCTCCACCTCCTGCTGCGTCAGGCGACTGGGAAGGTTGGGAGGTAATCAAGCTTACAGATTAAGGCTGGCCAAAGCTACAAGATCAGCCACAGGTTGGGGGCATTTATTAACTCTTGAAAGAACAGGGCGTTGCCGTGCAGCCATAGCTCAAAGGGAAAACAACCAAAGACACACAGGGACACAGAGTCTGCAGCCAAAGGCCCGGTCATGTCCAGGTTTGACAGGTTCAAAGACTGGACTGGACTGGACTAGACTATAGTGTAGACTAGAGTATCTAGACTAGACTAGACTATAGACTAGAGTAGAGTATAGAGACTAGACTAGACTAACTATAGAGTAGAGTATATAGACTAGATTAGACTAGACTATAGACTAGACTAGATTATAGAGTAGACTAGACTAGACTATATAGACTAGACTAGACTAGACTATAAACTAGAGTAGACTATAGAGTAGACTAGACTATATATAGACTAGACTACACTAGACTACACTAGACTAGACTATATAGACTAGACTAGAGTAGACGACTATAGACTAGACTATAGACTAGAGTAGAGTATATAGACTAGACTAGACTATAGACTAGAGTATATAGACTAGACTAGACTATAGACTAGACTAGACTATAGACTAGAGTATATAGACTAGACTAGACTAGACTATAGACTAGACTAGACTATAGAGTAGACTAGACTAGACTATATAGACTAGACTAGACTAGACTATAGACTAGACTAGACTAGACTATATAGACTAGACTACACTAGACTATAAACTAGACTAGACTATATAGACTAGACTAGAGTAGACTAGACTATATAGACTAGACTATAGACTAGAGTATATAGACTAGACTATACTATAGACTAGACTACACTATAGAGTAGACTAGACTAGACTATATAGACTAGACTAGACTATAGACTAGACTAGACTATATAGACTAGACTACACTAGACTATAGACTAGACTTTATAGACTAGACTATAGACTAGACTAGACTATAGATTAGACTAGACTATAGAGTAGACTAAACTACATAAACTAGACTAGACTATAGACTAGACTAGGTTATAGACTAGACCAGACAAGAAAATGTGGAGTGGAGTGGAGCAGAGTAGAGTAGAGAATAGAAAATATGGAATGGAATAAAATGAAACGAAACGGAATGGAAGAACAGAACGGAACAGAACAGAAAAGATCAGGGGTCCCCAATCTGTGGTCCGTGGCCCACTATAAGGTCATGGCCTATTGGCCACTGGGTTGTGAAACAGGCTGGCCAGTGTGTGCATATGTGTGTGCGCACTCACCCCCACTCGTGCTAGCGCTGCCGCAGCTATGGAAACAGGGCACTGTGTGGCGAAAATGGGGCACCACTGCTATGCAAATAGGGTGGTGTGTGATGCAAAAAAACGGGCACCGCATGGCGAAAACAGGGTGATGCTAGCAAGTGTCACGCGAGCACTAGCACCGCCCCGTTTGCATCGCTTGTGGTTCACAGCCCCATTTGTGGGGGGGCGCACATGCATGTGCGTAAAACTCTTCCCCCTCCCTTTCCCTATGGGCCAGCAGAAAGGCCGGAGACCTCTAGATCATAGGTGCCTGGGGTGCAATCCCAAAACAACCGAAGCACCACTTGAAAACCATTGTCATTGATAAATTCGCTATCAGTCAATTGCAAACAGTGGCTTTACAGCTGACAATTCTGCTACAATACCTCCACCACCACGAAACATCAACAGCAAACACATCTCAACATCAACAGCTGCTGCAATGATCATAAGTATGAGAAATGGTTGTAAGACACTTTCTTTCCAGCGCTGTTGTAATGTCGAACGGTCACTAGATCGACCGATCGATCGAGGACTACCTGCATTTATGCAGGTGTGTTGAGATTTATACAAATTTTAGTTCAACAAGCTGGGAGCACAAGGCTGGGGAAATGGTTCGTACCAATTCCAGCTGGAGGCTTTACTTGGCCAGCGTATGAACAGGACTCTCTACATTCAGCTCAATATGAATTAAGTCCCTGGGGAAAGTAGAGCATTTAGCTAGATAAATTGATTTAAGACTTCAAGGAGGAACATTTTTAAAGGGGAGGTGGGAGGGATGGGGGGGGGGCGAACTGAAATGATAAAGGCAACTCAGCGTAAGCTTATCAAACACCCAACAGCTGTTTAGGGCAGCACATTTTCCTTCAATTCATTATAGGTCTCATTCTTTTTCTTTTTTTTAAAAAAAAAACAAATTAAAAAAACCCCAAAGTCTCATTTTAAGAGCCCAACTTAATTTGCAGAGGAAAAAGAAAAACCCATTTCCTACTTCTTCATGTCCACTTTGGATAAAAACGCAAGTCTCGTGTTTGACGTTCAAATTAAAGAAAGCCATTGGCTAGCCGGGAAAGGATGGGCAAGGGTGGTGCTTGCTATCCCGGCTATTCTTATTCCCACAGAACCATTAATGATGTGATTTAAACGCCCCCCCCCCCGACTAATACAGACATAATCTACGTCTTTAATTTCAACAATGAGGCATTTTCATTTCCAAGCGGTGGGCCTGGGAAGCTAAGCGGCTCAACGCATCTGTCCAGTTGCGGTTATCTTAATTTTTGCCTTATTCCGCCCCCACCCCCGCTTGAAAATGTGCTTTCTTGTCCTCCACTTATTTGATTAACCGAGCCCCAACCTTAATGCAAATCCTTGGCATGCAGGACCAAGTTGATTATTAATAAAAGATCTTGGAATTAACACTTGGAATACAAAGGTCCAGTTCTGGTCACCACAATGTAAAAAAGATGCTGAGACTCTAGAAAGAGTACAGAGAAGATCAGGGCACCGTAGGCTAAAACATAGGAAGAACGGTGGAAAGAACTGGGTATGTCTAGTCCAGGGGTAGGCAACCCAAAACACTCAAAGAGCCACTTGAACCCGTTTCCCACCAAAAACAAAACACCGGGAGCCGCAAAACCCTTTTGATATCTAAAATGAAGATAACACTGCATATATCCTTTTTTATCTTTATTATAGGTGTGTGTGTGTGTGTGTGTGTGTGTGTGAGAGAGAGAGAGAGAGAGAGTTTGTGTATGTGTGTGTGTATACACACACACACACACACACACACACACACATTAAAAATAAAAGTAAAAATATGACTCTTGGGAATATCCATACTATTAAAACAATGATCACCGAGAGAATGATTTAAGAGAATAAAATTACATACACACACAGGTAAAAAAAGGATATATGCAGTGTTATCTTCATTTTAGATGTCAAAAGGGTCTCTCTCTCTCTCTGTCTCTCTCCCTCCCTCCCTCTCTGCCCTTAGTCTGCCACTCCTCTTCCCCCACTCTCTTTCTTTCTTTCTCTCTCTTTCCTCTCTCTCTCCCCCTCCCTCTCTCTCTCTTTCTCCCCCCCCCATCTGCTGCTCACCTGGCAAGCTTCAAGTTGTTCTCCAACAATCTCAGGAGTAGGCAACCTCGTCTCTTTTATGACTCATGGACTTCAACTCCCAGAATTCCTGAGTCAGCCTAGCTGGGCTAGCTAGCTCTCTCCTGCCCTTCCTGTTTCCTGTTTCCTGCAGAGACGCAGCAAAGGGAGGAGCTCCGCCCAGTAAGCTTTTCAGCTCCTCGGAGAACAATGTGAATGCACGCTCTTTTTTACACACACACACACACACACACACACACACACACACACACACAGAGAGAGAGAGAGAGAGAGAGAGAGAGAGAGAGAGAGAGAGAGAGAGAGAGAGAGAGAGATATTGAAGCAGGGAAGCGCAATTGCCTCTCTCTGTCTCTGTCTCTCTCTGCAAAGGCAGAGGAGGCTGGGAGCCACAGGGGAAGGCTCAAAGAGCCGCATGCGGCTCCGGAGCCGCAGGTTGCCGACCTGTGGTCTAGTCTAAGGAAGAGAAGGACTAGGGGTGACATGATAGCAGGGTTCTAATATTTGAGGGGCTGCCACAAAGAAGAGGGGGTCAACCTCAATTGTAGGATGAACAGTTGAGAGAGTTAGGAAGGTCTAGTTTGTTGAAGAGAAGGACTAGGGGTGACATGAGGATACTTTTCCAATATTCATACTATTTAGCCTTCAGAACCCTTATCTCTCTCACCTTCCTTCCTTCCTTCCTTCCTTCCTTCCTTCCTTCCTTCCTTCCTTCCTTCCTTCCTTCCTTCCTTCCTTCCTTCCTTCTTTCCCCATGGTGGTGCAATGGTTAGAATGCGGTATTGCAGGCTGACTCTGCCCACTGCCAGGAGTTTGATCCTGACCAGCTCAAGGTTGACTCAGCCTTCCCTCCTTCCGAGGTCGGTAAAATGAGGACCCAGAATTGGTATGCAAATATGCAAAATAATGCTTCTACATTGTAAATCTCCCAGATAGTGCTGTGAAGCGCTATGGCGACAGTATATAAACGTAAATGCTATTAATATATTTAAAGGTTTCAATCATGTACCCTCTTTCTTTCTTTCTTTCTTTCTTTCTTTCTTTCTTTTTCTTTATTCCTTCCTTCCTTCCTTCCTTCCTTGCTTCCTTCTTTCTTTCCTTTCCTTCCTTCCTTCCTTCCTTCCTTTCTTCCTTCCTTCCTTCTTCCTTCCTTCCTTCTGGACGACTTACAAATAAACTTTGTTGCTCTTCTCTGCATTTCTTCTAGGGTCTCGGCATCTTTTTTTGTATCGTGGTGACATTTAATGTTTTGTACCTTTGTTTAATGATGTTTGTAAACTGCCCAACGTTGCTGGAGAGTGAGACGGGCAGCAGATAAATTTAATACATAAATACTGGTAGTCCTTGACTTACAACTATTCACTTAGTGATGACTCAATGATACAACAGCACTGAAAAAAGTGACTGAGGACCGTGTTTCACACTTACGACCGTGGCAGCCTCCCCGCGGTCACGTGATCACAATTCAGACACTTGGGAACGGACTCACATTTACGACGGTTGCTGTGTCCCAGGGGTCACGTGATCCCCTTTTGCGACCTCAAGACAACGGGGAAGCCAGATTCACTTAACAACCAGGTTACTGACTTAACAACAGCAGTGATCCCCTGTGGCAAACATCTCGCTTAGCAACAAAAATGTTGGGGCTCAATTGTGGTCGTAAGTCGAGGACTACCTGTACGTGAAAACTAACTGCGTAGATGCAAAAGCTGGCAAATCGACAACCTTCGCTGGTTTTGTCCAGTACGGCCTGCTCCGTGCTTCTCCAATCTCGCTTAAATGGGTTTTGATTGAATTTTTCGCCCACGTGTTTCCTTCCCGACAATGAAAGCTTCCGAGAGAGAGAGAGAGACCGGCATCCAAAGTTGCCAGCTTGACATTATTTGGGAAACATGGCATTACTACAGAATGAAAGTACACCTTGGCCTTTCTCGGGCGGCCAGAATCCCCGCCCTCAGCCCCTCCGACCGGATCCAGGCTGACGCAGGGAGAATCAATAGAGAGAGTGAAGTCATGCTGATCTGTTGCAATGAAGAGATGGGGCAATTCAGAAATGCAATTAGCGGTCTGCGGTCTGACAGCCCTGATGTGGCTATTAGGATAGGACAGTGAATTTGCCTCTTTCAGAATAACAGGAGGGACCTTGGAGGTCTTCTAGTCCAACCCCCTGCTCAGGCAGGAGACCCTATAGTACTATTTCAGACAAATGGCTGTCCAATCTTTTCTTAAAAACCTTCCATGTTGGAGCACCCACAACTTCTGGAGGGAAGCCGTTCCACTGGTTAGAATAGAGCTGGAAGGGACCTTGGAGGTCTTCTAGTCCATCCCCCTGCTCAGGTAGGAAACCCTATACCATTTCAGAAAAAGGAATTGTTTAATCTCTTCTTAAAAACCTCCAGTGTTGGAGCATCCACAACTTCTAGAGAGTTAATCTAGAATCTAGTTCCACTGATTCAAGCTATTCTCCAAAGCGCCTGAAGGCAGGACAAGAAGCAACGGGTGGAAACTAATCAAGGAGAGAAGCAACCTAGAACTAAGGAGAAACTTCCTGACAGTTAGAACAATTAACCAGTGGAACAACCTGCCTCCAGAAGCGGTGAATGCTCCAAACTTGGAAGTTTTTAAGAAAAGACTGGACAGCCATTTGTCCAAAATGGTATAGGGCAGTGGTGGCGAATCTATGGCACGGGTGAGGCGGCACTCAGGGGGCAGGGGGTTGGACTAGATGACCTCCAAGGTCCCTTCCAACTTTATCATCATCATCATCATCATCATCATTATTATTATTATTATTATTTTTAATTGTTCTAACTGTCAGGAAGTTTCTCCTTAGTTCTAGGTTGCTTCTCTCCTTGATGAGCTTCCATCCGTTGTTTCTTGTCCTGCCTTCAGGCGCTTTGGAGAATAGCTTGACTCCCTCTTCTTTGGGGCAGCCCCTGAGATACTGGAAGGCTGCTATCATGTCCCCCCTCGTCCTTCTCTTCATTATACTAGACATTCCCAATTCTAGCAACCGTTCCTTATATGTTTTAGCCTCCAGGCCCCTGATTATCTCTGTTGCTCTTCTCTGTACTCTTTCTAGAGTCTCAACATCTTTTTTACATCGCAGTGACCAAAACTGGATGCCGTATTCCAAGTACGCTCCTGAGGAAGGGAAGTTGCATCAAAGAAAAGTCTTAAGAGAGAGGAAGGAAGTATAGAAAAAAATCCTCATACGATTACTTTTGACATGAAGTGGCACCTCAAAAATACCACTGTGATCAAATCACCGACAGCAAATTCACAAGGACACTGCGAACGTCATAAATATGGTACGTGCCAGTCGCCAATCGTCTGAATTTTGATAATGTGACATGGGGATGCTGTAACGATTTTAAGTGTGAAAAGAGTTCCTAAGCATTCTTTATCAGTGCTGTTGTAACTTGAAAGGGTTATTAAGCAAATGGTTATAAGTCGAGGACTACCTGAATAAAGACTCCTGCCCTGGGCTGGGGGTTGGACTAGATGACCCCCGAGGTCCCTTCCCATCCTTTTGATTCTATGATCCTATGACCAGCAGGAATGTCAGAACTCTTCGGAATCCTTTGATATTAGGGATCCTCGGTTTCATCACCCAAGTAGTAACTGTGAGAGGGACCTCGGAGTCCTAGCAGACAATCACCTAAATATGAGCCAGCCGTGTGCTGCAGCTGCCAAAAAGGCCAACATAGTGCTAGGCTGCATTAACAGAGGGACAGAATCAAGATCACGTGAAGTATTAATACCACTCTACAATGCCTTGGTAAGGCCACACTTGAAATACGGCATCCAGTTTTGGTCACCACGATGTAAAAAAAATGTTGAGACTCTAGAAAGAGTACAGAGAAGAGCAACAAAGATGATTAAGGGACTGGAGGCTAAAACATATAAGGAACGGTTGCTAGAATTGGGTATGTCTAGTTTAACGAAGAGAAGGACAAGGGGGGACATGATAGCAGTATTCCAATATCTCAGGGGCTGCACAAAGAAGAGGGAATCAAGCTATTTTCCAAAGTGCCTGAAGGCAGGACAAGAAGCAATGGGATGGAAACTAATCAAGGAGAGAAGCAACCTAGAACTAAGGAGAAACTTCCTGACAGTGAGAACAATTAATCAGTGGAACAGCCTGCCTCCAGAAGCAGTAAATGCTCCAACACTGGAAGTTTTTAAGAAGAGACTGGACAGCCATTTGTCCGAAATGGTGTAGGGTTTCCTGCCTGAGCAGGGGGTTGGACTAGATGACCTCCAAGGTCCCTTCCAACTTTACTACCATTATTATTATTATTATTATTAGGTTACATCACCAGTGCACTCATTATGTTATAGCACTGATGATGCTACCTAGTTGGGTCATAAAACGTCCGCAAGAAAACCACCAAGCCCAGAGAGCACCAAGGACCCCCTCACTTCAACTGTGAGTTACACATATTTTTAATCGGTCCTTTCTATTAGGCGAGAAAGAGAGACATTACCATGGAAGAAGATTTCCCAAATGCAGATGATATTTCTCCGAGTAATTTTCAAGGGCTATCCCGGGGAAAAATGCCCTGCAGTAATCAATCAAGGCCTGGGACCAACTTGTGGGAGTTTTTCCTGCGGGGCTGAAAAAGATTTATCTCTCTCTCTCTCTCTCTTCCCCATCTAAAGCAGGACCGATGAGGGAGTGCAGGGAAGGCCGGGCTGATGATACCTAGATACATATTAATCCATCCATTATGTTCCTGGGGTATTCTCAGACCAGACCCCTCCTGCATTCCACATTTGGTAATTTAATTAAGGTGGCAGCTTAAAGATCAGGCCGGCAGATTAGAGGCCGTTGACTTGGTTGAGAGATCAAGAAAGCAAATTGATAAACGCAGGAGCAAAGGTGGGCTGTGTGAGAAGGCAGAAAGGGAGGAGGGGGCCCTACGCATCGGGGGCTCTGAATGAGTGATCAAGGTCAGCTCCGGTTCATTAAAATCTTTGGGGAGCCTGGCTCATTATGGACAGGGCTGCTCCACGGGCTTTGCTTGCCTTTAAGAGGTTTGCTGACATTTGCAAGGAGTGGACTGGGAGGGTTAATCGTTTCTGAGATGGGGAGAGGGAAAATATTATAGGCAGTCCTCAGCTTACGACCGCAATTGAGCCAATTTCCGCTGATAAGCAAGACAGTTGGTATAGGGTTTCCTACCTGAGCAGGGGGTTGGACTAGAAGACCTCCAAGGTCCCTTCCAACTCTGTCATTCTATTCTATTCTATTCCATTCCATTCCATTCCACTCCACTCTACTCCACTCCATCTATTCTACTCCACTCCACTCCGCTCCGTCTATTCTACTCCACTCCATCTATTCTATTTATTCTATTCTATTCTATTCTATTCTATTCTATTCTATTCTAGGCTAGGCTAGGCTAGGCTAGGCTATGTTATTCTATTCTATTCTATTCTATTCTAAGCTATGCTATGCTATTCTACGCTACGCTACGCTACTCTGCTTTATTCTATTCTATTCTATTCTTTCTATTCTGTTCTGTTCTGTTCTGTTCTATTCTACTCTACTCTAAGCTACGTTACTCTATTTTATTCTACTCTTCTTTTTCTTCTTGTGCAATATCCGTTACTGGACATTGGCGATCATGTTGGCGATCCTGTTTTTATCAGCAGCCGCACGAAAAAGTGCAGCTGAGTTTTGTCCAAACCAGTCCCTTAGATTTTGAAGCCATGATGTTCTTCTTCTGCCTGGACCTTGTTTGCCTTCCGTCTTTCCCTGGAGGATTAAATGGAGTATGCCGTATTTTTCTGGGTGTCGCTTCCCATGTCCGGAATATTCTAATTTTCATTTTTTGTTTTGATGATTTCCCTTGGCTTTCCCAGGCGGCTGATCACCTCATTTCTGATCCCGTATTCTACTCTACGCTACCCTTACTCTTCTATTCTATTCTATTCTATTCTATTCTATTCTATTCTATTCTATTCTATTCTATTCTATTCTATTCTATTCGACTCGACTCGACTCGACTCGACTCGACTCTACTCAATATGAACCCACTGCCAAGTGTCTGAATTTTGATCACATGATTGTGAGGATGCCGCAAAAGTCGCAACCGTGAAAAATGATCATAAGTCACTTTTTGTTCAGTGCCGTTGTAACTTTGAACCGTCGCTAAACGAACTCTTGTAACTTGCAACCAAAGCTCGTAAAAAGGGGCAAAATTCACTGAACAAACGTTTCACTTGACAACAGACACGCTGTTGCATGTCGAGGACTCTCTGTAATGTCTGAACCCAACAACAATCCTAGGTAAGCCTCTGGGTTAGATTCCAAGCCCAGGGCTCCGGGTTTAAAAGTCTGCCTTTGCCAGCCGAGCGTTTTTCTCTTTTACGCAGCGAAAGCCACGATCCAGGAAAAACCCTCTTGGATAATGTTTAACACGTCTCCATCGATCGCGCCCATCACAAATTCATGAGAGGAGGCAGAGAGCACACAATCTGGCAAGACGCCCAAACTGTTCTGCATTGCTTAAGGAGAGCGATTCGGTCTTTAAGGTCTAATTGGAACCTCTGATCTCATTTTATTAAAGGCCGGGTCTTCTTGCACAAGTCTGCAAAACGTCGGCAACGGTACATCTCCAGGGTTTAAGGACTCCACAGTTACAGAAAGCCAGGATCGGAGAGAAAGAATCCCGGTGTCAGTTTATCAAATTCCGTATTCATGATGCTCAAATGGAGAAATATGCGCATTGGGTTACTTTTGCAGATCAAAATATGCGAATCGGTCCGGGCCGGCAGCTGGCCTCCTCAATTTACCAGCCCCTCGCTCAGCTGCCTAAGCACATCAGAAGTGGTAAAAAGACACAAAAAACAGGGACCCTAAACCTTTTCCACCGTCCCATCGGCTAAATGTCATGCAAATGTAATCAGTGGAAAAGTCTGGAGTCATAAAACTTGGATCAAGGAGTGGAGACGTCTTTGTAGCTTCATCTCTCATCGGCTCCAATTTTTTCCTTAAAATTTTATTAGCCTGAGTTGAATCTTGGACATTTCCTCCCCCCCCCAAAAAACACACACAAAAAAACAACCCTTTTAAAGTTTTAAGTCTAAAGTGCTAGAATGACTCAAGGACAGGTCGCCCTTGACGTACGACCGCGATTCGGTCCAACCTTTCCATTGCTAAGCGAGACAGCTGTTAAGTGAGCTTTGCTCCGTTTTACGACCTTTCTTGCCACCGTTGTTAAGTGAAACACATTGGCCAAGCATCTGAATTTGGGTCACATGACCCTGGGGATGCTGCAACGGTCGTAAGTGTGAAAAATGGTCATGTCCCTTTTTTTCAGTCAGTGCCGGTGTAACTTTTGAACCGTCACTAAATAAACTGTTGTAAGTTCTTGTGGGAAAACCACAAATGGCCATCATTAATATTATAAAATGCAGGAGGATTCAGCTTTCAAGCCATTACCACTCCCGTTACAAATTGTTTGTTGATCTGAGGTCAGCCAGAGAGCTGTTGTGCAGGCAAAAAGGGACAATTCTTTGAATTATTACAATCTGCGTGGTCCTTGGTGCTCTCTGAGCTTGGCTGTTTTCTTGCAGACGTTTCATGACCCAGTTAGGTAACATCATCAGTGCTAGAAGGGAATGGGGTTTGCAGAGAGGAGGAGGAGGAAGAGGAGGAAGACAACTGTGGGGTCCTTGGTGCTCTCTGAGCTTGGTTCTTTTCTTGCAGATGTTTCATGACCCAACTAGTAACATCATTTGTTCTAGAAGAGAGTGGAGTTTCTGTTTATATAGAGTTAACAGCTCCATCAAGGAATCACCACAGGCACGCCTACCAACACCTATAGGATAAATCAATAATTCCCATAACACCCTTAACCCAGTCAATCACTAATCCAATCAGATCGCCTTGCGATTCTGAGATTGTATAAGAAGTTGTAAATTTGGGAATGTGGACTCACTTCTTATTTCTCCAAGAAGTGCCAGGTATCCCTTGAGTCTCTGAGCATTAGAATGGAATAGGATGGGATGGGATGGGATGGAATAGAATATTGAGAATAGAATAGAATAGAATGGAATGGAATGGAATGGAATAGAATAGAATATTTAGAGTAGAATAGAATAGAATAGAATAGAATAATGAAAGAACAGAATAGAAAGAATAGACTAGACTAGATTAGACTAGAATAGAATAGACTAGAATAGAATAGAATGAGAGTTGGGAGGGACCTTGGAGGTCATCTAGTCCAACCCCCTGCTCAGGCAGGAAACCCTATACCAGTGGTTCTCAACCTGTGGGTCGGGACCTCATTTGGGGTCGAACGACCATTTCACGGGGGTCGCCAAACAACGCAGTCCGCCATTTTTTCCCCCTTTTCTTTAGCTGTGCTACTCCCTTTTATTCTATTGGCTTTTGAAAGCCAATAGAATAGACTCTCTTGAATAGTCTATTCTGCAAACGGTGCTGCACCAGTTCAGTAGTCCTCGACTTACGGCCGGTTGAGTAGTCCTCGACTTACGACCGGTTGGGGGTCGCAGCATTAAAAAGGTTGAGAACCACTGCTCTGCCATTTCAGACAAATGGATGTCCAGTCTCTTCTTAAAAACTTCCAGTGTTGGAGCATTCACCGCTTCTGGAGGTAAGCCATTCCGCTCATTAATTGTTCTCGCTTTCAGGAAATGTCTTCTCTCCGTCCATTTCTTCTTATTCTGCATTCAGATTCTTTGGAGAATAGGTTGTCCCCCTCTTCTCCACGACAGCACCTCAAATACTGGAAGACTGCTATCATGTCTTCCCCTGCTTCTTCTTAAACTAGACATTCCCAATTCCAGCAACCGTTCTTTATATGTTTTTAGCCTCCAATCCCCTAATCATCTTTGTGGCTCTTCTCTGCACTCTTTCCACGCTCAACACTTTTTTTTATATCGTGGTGACCAAAACTGGATGCAATATTCCAAGAAGGATGAAGCCTTCCTCATTAACCAAGCAAGCAAGCAACAGCTGACGGGTCTCAGGTGCTGCACACTCAAGTACGTTTTGGAGAACCGAGGTTGGTGATGTCAGAAGCCATGAATTCTACAACACGGAGGCTGTCCTTTGCAGCCGCTCTTTCCCTCCATCTCATTTCCTCGGAGGACTAAGTACGGGGCAACGAGTTGGTTAACAGGGCTCAGATATCCCACAAGTGGATAGTTGGAATTAGTTTAATGCCACGCTTGACTGGGTCAACTTTCGGTTAAATTTACCCCTTGGGGGTTAGTGGGTCAGACTCACGACATGCTAGCCTCTCCCTGATCTAATTAAGCATATTGTGGGAAGCAGACAATGAAAGCATCTGTGCATTTATATTTACCTGGCGACAAGCTCTGGCATCTCCAGAGGCTTCACCAGCCCTACCTCTAGCTCCAAAAGCCACGGGCATTTCAAGAAAAGAGCAGAAAACCAGCTAAAACAGGTATCCCTTTGGACCACAGAGAGGGATGTTCAATAAATCACTGTGGGTAAATTAAATTTGTTTGTGAGAATTGTAATTATAGAATACAATAATAATATAACTAATAACAATAATAATAACAGAGTTGGAAGGGACCTTGGAGGTCATCAAGTCCAACCCCCTTAAGTAGTCCTTGACTTATGGCCATAATGGAGCCTGTCCATTAGGATCATAGATGATGATAGAAGAAGAAGAAGAAGAAGATGGAGAAGAGATGAGATGAAGAAGAAGAAGAAGAAGAAGAAGAAGAAGAAGAAGAAGAAGAAGAAGAAGAAGAAGAAGAAGAAGAAGAAGAAGAAGAAGAAGAAGACGAAGAAGAAGAAGAAGAAGAAGAAGAAGAAGAAGAAGAAGAAGAAGAAGAAGAAGAAGAAGAAGAAGAAGAAGAAGAAGAAGAAGAAGAAGAAGAAGAAGAAGAAGAAGAAGAAGAAGAAGAAGAAGAAGAAGAAGAAGAAGAAGTAGTAATAGTAGTAGTAGTAGTTGGAAGGGACCTTTGAGGTCATCTAGTCCAACCCCCTGCTCAGGCAGGACAACCCTATACCATTTCAGTCAAATGGCTGTCCAGTCTCTTCTTAAAAACTTCCAGTGTTGGAGCATTCACAGCTTCTGGAGGCAGGTGGTTCCACTGGTTAATTATTCTCACTGTCAGGAAATTTCTCCTTAGTTTTAGAGTTGCTTCTCTCTTTGGTTAGTTTCCATCCGTTGCTTCTTCTCCTGCCTTCAGGTGCCTTGGAGAATAGCTTGATTCCCTCTTCTTTGGGGCAGCCCCTGAGATACAGGTAGTCCTCAGCTTACAACAGTTTGTTGAGTGACGGTTCGAAGTTACAAGGGCACTGAAAAAAGGGACTTATGACCGTTTTTCACACTTACAACCATTGCAACCTCCCCCAAGGTCACGTGATCAAAATTCAGACACTGGGCAACTGACTCATATTTATAACGGTTGCAGCGTCCCCGGGGGTCATGTGATTCCCCCCCCCTTTTGCGACCTTCCGGCAAGCAAAGTCAATGGAGAAGCCGGATTTGTTTAACAACCCCGTGGCTAAGTGAGCAGCTGCAGTGATTCCCTTAACGGCTATGGCAAGAACCATGCCGTCGTAAAATGAGGCAGAACTCAATGGCTGTCTCGCTTAGCCACAGAAACGTGGTGCTCAATTGTGGTCCTAAGTCAAGGGGTACCTGTACAACATCGCTAAGAGAATGGCTTATGAGCGGTCCTCACACTTAGGACCACGTCCTGTGATTAAAGTTTGGATGCTGGGCAACTTGCTCCTATTTGTGACAATGGTAGCAAATTGGGGGAGGGGTGTCACGTGATCCCCTTTTGTGACCTTCTGACAACCCAAGTGAATGGGGAAGCCAGATTCAAGTAATAACCGCAGTGATTCAGTTAACGACAAGAAGGAGGAGGAGGGGGAGGGGGAGGGGGATGGGAAGGAGAAGGAGGAGGGGAAGGAGGAGGAGAGGAGGGGGAGGAAGAGGAGAAGGGAGAAGGGGAGGAGGAGAAGGAGGGGGAGGGAGAGGGGGAGGAGGAGAAGGAGGAGGAGGAGAAGAAGAAGGGGAAGGAGGAGAGGAGGGGAAGGAGGAGGAGAAGAGGGGGAGGGAGGGGGAGGAGGAGGAGGAGGAGGAGGAGGGGGAGGGGGAGGAGGAGGAGGAGAGGTTTCATGTGAATAAACTGCAGCTTCCCCAGCACCAGATGGAGTTGCATCAAAGGCCACCGATAAATCAAGTGAGGTTTACCATGAGGACATGTGGGACTCGACATGGTGTGAACTCAGTCATAAGCTAGCTAGTTAATAATTGAATAAAATCCATTTTCAACCTGCAGACTTTGGGATTTCACCCCCCCCCTCCCCCTAGGTTTTAGGGGAAAATATGCAAGACCAGCGGAAGAGCAGTCAAACTCCTTAGGAGTACAGAATAACAGAGTTGGAAGGGACCTTGGAGGTCATCTAGTCCAACCCTCTACCATTTCAGACAAATGGCCATCCAGTCTCTTCTTAAAAACCTCCAGTGTTGGAGCATTCATCACTTCTGGAGGCAGGTTATTCCATTGGTTAATTGTTCTCACTGTCAGGAAATTTCTCCTTAGTTCCAGGTTGCTTCTCTCCTGGGTTAGTTTCCATCCGTTGCTTCTTGTCCTGCCCTCAGGGGCTTTGGAGAATAGCTTGACTCCCTCTTCTTTGGGGCAGCCCCTGGGATACTGGAAGACTGCTAACATGTCCCCCCTTGTCCTTCTCTTCGTTAAACTAGACATACCCAATTCCAGCAACCGTTCCTTATATGTCTTAGCCTCCACTCCCCTAATCATCTTTGTTGCTCTTCTCTGCACTCTTTCCAGAGTCTCAGCATCTTTTTTACATCGTGGTGACCCCAATTAGACGTGTTATTCCAAGGCTGGTCTTACCAGAGCAGCATAAAGAAGTATCAACGCTGCACGTGACCTCGATGCGATCCCTTTGTTGATGCAGCCTTGTCATAAACCAGCTATAGTTTGATCATTCAATAAAATGCATTTTCAAAACTTCAGATTTGGGGGGGTTGTTTCCCCTAGGGGGGCGAAATGCGCAAGACTAGGGAGGAGCAGTCAAATTCCTTCAGCAAAAGGGCTGTTCTTTTGGAGGCAAGGGATGGCTTCGCTGGGATTGACTTCTCCAAGCCACGAACAGCTGACGGGTGGGATTGGTGACCCCAAAGCCTGGGAACTGAACCACCACCAACCGCTATAAAAGGGGATTAGAGAAATCCAGAGAGCAAAAGGGAGACCAGTGGCTGCCAGCGAGAATGGCAATAGATCACCTCCAAAGGCAGGAGACCTCTGGTAACCAGGTGCCGGGAGGGGGGGGGAACATAAGCGCGCCCTCCCGTCGCCTTGCTTCTGAGTTTCCCATGGGAAGCAGCAAAGTGGAACTGGATAGGCCTTCGCCTTGATCCAGCCTGGCTGAGGTTTCCATTTTGCAGTTAATTATTTTGCAGCAGAGATGATCCCAAAGCAGTGTGTGTGTGTGTGTGTGTGTGTGTGTGTGTGCGTGTGCGCGCGCGCGTGTGTTCTTGGCGCTGTCTGAGCTGGATTGTTTTTTTTTGCAGACGTTTCGTGACCCAACTAGGTAACACCATCAGTACTAAAAAGAGAGGAGGACTGTGGGGTTTTTTGTGCTCTCTTGAGCTGGGTTGTTTTCTGGCAGACGTTTTACAACCCAACTAGGTAACATTATCAGCGCTAGAAAAGAGGAGGAGGAGGAGGAGGAGGTGGAGGAGGAGGAGGAGGAGGAGGAGGAGGAGGAGGAGGAGGAGGAAGACAACGACTATGGAGTCCTTGATGCTCTCTGAGCTTGGTGGTTTTCTTGCAGACATTTCACAACCCAACTAGGGAACATCATCAGTGCTGGAAGGGAGTAGGGGGGGGATGCTTCCTGTTTATATACAGTGGCAGCAGTAAGCAATGGTCATCAAGGAACTACCAAGAAAGAAACAACACTCCCACAAATGTTAACAGTGATGATATATAAATAAATAAAGAGCAAACCTCAGTCTCTTCCAGCACTGATGGATGTTCCCTAGTTGGGTCATGAAAATGGCTGCAAGAAAACAACCCAGATCAGAGAGCAGCAAGGAGCCCACAGTCGTCCTCCGCCTCCTCCCCTTCCTCTCCGCATATCCCTCTGCCTTCTAGCACTGATGATGTTAGCTAGTTGGGTAATGAAATGTCTGCAAGGAAAAAAAAAAACCAAGCTCAGAGACTCCACAATTATTGTTGGATTGATCATATTGATCCTCCTCCCCCCCTCCTCCTCAAATCCTTCTCCCTTCTAAGCACTGATGACGTTACTTAGCTGGGTCATGAAACGTCTGCAAGAAAACCACCAAACTCAGAGAGCACCCAGGACACTATGGTCCTCCTCTTCCTGCTGCTCCTGCTGCTCCTGCTCCTCTCTGCATCCTCCATTCTCTTCCAGCACTGATGATGTTACCTAGCTGGGTCATGAAATATCAGCAAGAAAACTACCAAGCCCAAAGAACCCCACAGTCCTCCTCCTCCTCACACACCCCATTCCCTTCTAGCACTGATGACGTTACCTAGCTGGGTCATGAAACGTCTGCAAGAAAACCACCCAGCTCAGAGAGCATCAAGGACAATCCTCCTCCTCCCTCCTCCTTTCTAGCACTGATGACGCTACCTAGATGGATCATAAGACATCTACAAGAAAACCATCCAGCTCAGAGAGCACCAAGGACCCCACAATCCTCCTCCTCCTCCCATATCCCTCTCCCTGCTAACACTGATGGTGTTACCTAGTTGGGTCATGAAACATCTGCCAGAAGCCACCAAGCTCCGAGAGCACCAAGGACCCCACATTCCTCCTCGTCCTCCTCTGAGATGGATTTGAAAGACTCTTTGGGGAAAGAGCTCAAAGCGAAGCATAGAATTAGGGGCAGCTGCCAAAACGGCTGAGACAACCACGACAGCTGGAAAACCAAAGTATTTTACCTGGCAGCTCATTATGAATTCATGGCTCTGTGGTTGCAGGAGGTGGTGACATTAATTTAGAGCACAGTTTGTCAAATACCTGCTGGCTGAGGAATTCTGGGAATCAACGGCCAGACATCTTAAAGCGGCTGCAGTTACAAAACAAGTGTGCCTGACTGAGGAATTCTGAGAGTCGAAGTCCACCAGTCATCAAAGGGCCAAGTTTGAAGACCCTGGTCTGGATCCAAACCTGCAGTTTCATCAAAATGGTCGACTGAGGAATTCTGGGAGTCAAAGTCCACAAGTCATCAAAGGGCAAGTTGGAAGACCCCTGGTCTGGATCCAAGCCCGCGGTTTCATCAAAATGGCCGACTGAGGAATTCTGGGAGTAGAAGTCATCAAAGGGCCAGTCATCAAAGGGCCAAGTTTGAAGACCCCTGAAGACCCCTGGCATGGGGTCTCCTGCTTGAGCAAGGGGTTGGACTAGAAGACCTCCAAGGTCCCTTCCAACTCTGTTATTCCGTTAACCTTCCCAGCCGGCTTTCCAACAAGTCAAATGGGGGAAGCCGTGTACAAATCACGTCCTGCAAGATTTGCTTTGACAGCTGCACTGATTCACTTCACAACAGTGGCAAAAGAGGTCGTAAAGTTAACTGGCTCAGTTAACCAACCACCTGTGCTTAGCCACGGAAATTCTTGCCTCCACTGTCGTCGTAAGTCAAGGACTCTTGGCGTTTTAAATATCCGAACAGAGGACAATCGCAGTCTCGTTGGCCTGTTTTAACTCCCCCCATTCCTCGATCATTTTGGTTTAGAGGGGATCCGATGCAAACGAGGGGGGAGGACAGGGAAGAGAAATACCCCCATTGGGTGCCAAAAGTGAGAAGAAAAAGAAAGAAAGACACAGAGAAGTTTAACGAAGAGAAGGACAAGGGGGGGACATGATAGCAGAGTTCCAGTATCTCAGGGGCTGCCCCAAAGAAGAGGGAGTCAAGCTATTCTCCAAAGCACCTGAAGGCAGGACAAGAAACAACGGATGGAAACTAAGCAAGGAGAGAAGCAACCTAGAACTAAGGAGAAACTTCCTGACAGTGAGAACAATTAACCAGTGGAACAACCTGCCTCCAGAAGCGGTGAATGCTCCAACACTGGAAGTTTTTAAGAAGAGATTGGACAGCCATTTGTCCAAAATGATATAGGGCAATGGTGGCGAACCTATGGCACGGGTGCCAGAGGCGGCACTCAGAGCCCTCTCTGTGGGCATGCACGTCATCGCCCCAGTCCTAGGCCTTCATCTGGGTTTTATAAAACCTTTTCTCTTTAGGCCTCCGCCGCCATGTGCAAAAAAAAAAAAAAAAAAGGTTCAATCAATTTCAACTTCTGGCGGAAAAAAAAAAGTTCTTGCAAAGTTAGAATTGATTGGTTGAACTTTTTAGTCCCACCTAGTCTGCCGTTACCACCGCAGCCACGCCCACCCAATGGGCCACACCCACCCAGCACCCGACGATGCATAAGTGGGTTTGGGCACTCAGTCTCTAAAAGGTTCGCCATCACTGGTATAGGGTTTCCTGCCTGAGCAGGGGGTTAGACTAGATGACCTCCATGGTCCCTTCCATCATCATCATCATCATCATTATTATTATTATTATGGATCATCGCACAGTCAGCCAGATGTTCAGACTGGATTTGGCATTTTGTCTACCTATCGAGTCCTTACCCAGGACCTGGGATAGGCAGATGTGGATGTTTGATGGTATTACAGATATTGTCGCAGGATGGAAGCAGTTCCTAGTAAGGCCGCCTTTTGCAATTGACTAATAGTGAATTTGTCAATGCCGATGATGGTGTTCGAGTGGTGCTCCAGTTGTTTCGGGATTGCACCCAAGGCGCCTATGACTATTGGTACTACCCTTGCTTGCTTTTGCCACAGTCTTTCTATTTCTATTTGTAGGTCTTTGTATTTTGTTATCTTCTCCAGTTCTTTCTCGTCTATTCTGCTGTCTCCAGGCACTGCCACGTCCACTATCCAGACTTTTTTTTCTTTGTATTTTGTTATCTTCTCCAGCTATTATTATTATTATTATTATTATTATTATTATTATTATTATTATTTTATTACTATTATTATTAAGAGAGACCAGAAGATGCCAAAGTCCAGCAGCGTCATTAGTTTCTAAGGTGAGTTCAGGAAATAAGGCAACTGGGAAGAAAAGGAAGGAAAAAAATAAAAGGGGAGAGGGAGGGGGGGGGTTTCTGCAGTGAAGGCAAACGCCCTGAGAGGGAAGCAGCGCAATTAAAACAGGAGTAATCTATGCAAAGGGGATGAGCTGGAGAGGGACTCTTGCGCAACCGAGGGAGCCCTTGAAGGAGAAGCACGGCCACCGATGATAATACTTTCCATTCAATGGCGTTTTGCAGCCTGCTGATTCATACGGTTGCCGGGCCCGGCGCCCTGCTGGCGAGCCCCCTCCGTTGAAATCAAATCCACTCTCTTTGGTTATAAATTATAATGCTCTATAAACAACACTCCCAGTGGGAAGGGGGGGGGGATGAGAGAGAGAGAGAGAGAGAGAGAGAGAGAGAAAGAGGAAGAGGCAGGGGGGGGGGGATGCTCAGACTCCTGCACAGCTCTTCTGAGCAAACAGGGCCCAGTTGCCTGTCCCAAAAGCATTCGGGCTGTAATTTATAGACTGTTTGATGTTTTGGAAAGAGAAGAGCTGAAGGAGAAGCTGGGATTGCCAGGGCAAAGGGGGGAGGAGAAGACGGGGAGGGGAGGAAGGGGAAAGAGGGAGAAGGAGGAGGAGGAGGAGGAGGAGGAGGAAGATGAGGAGAGGAAGGGGAGGGAGAGGAAGGGGAGAGGAGGAAGAAGAGAAGGAGGGGGAGGAGGAAAAGGAAGTGGGAGGGGGAGGAGGAGGAGGAAGAAGTGAAGGAAGGGGGAGAAGAAGGAAGAAGAAGAGAAAGAGGAGGAGAAGAGGGAGGAGGGGGAAGGAGGAGGAAGAACGGGAGAAGGAGGAGGAAGAGGAGGAAGACGAGGAGAAGGAGGATGGAGGAGGAGGAAGAAGAGGAGGAAGAGGAGAGGAAGAGGAGGAGGAGGGGTGGTTGTGGGGGAGAACCTTGCATAGCAGCATTCAAGGAAACAGAAAAAGAAAACACAGGTAGTCCTTGACTTACAACCGTTCATTGAACAATGACCGATCAAAGTTACAGTGGCACTAAAAGAAGCAAACCAAAGCAAAGACCCGGGTCCCAGGAGAGTGTTGTAGGATCCAGTCTGGAGCCAGGACTCCAGCACCAGCCCCCTAAAAGCTTGGCAGAATAAACCTGAATCGGTGACCGATTCAGATTGGATCCTAAAAAAAAAAAAAAAAAGTGACTTGCAGCTGGTCCTCGCACTTACAACCCTTTCCGTATTCCAGTTGGTCATGGGATCAAAATCCAGGCACTTGGCAGCCGGAATCTACTCACCACGGCTGTAGCAGCCTGAGGTCAAGTGATTCCCACCGGTGACCTTCCAACTAGCTTTACTGAAGCAAAGATGATGGGGGAAGCCAGATTTGGTTAGGAAGGAAGGAAGGAAGGAAGGGAGGGAGGGAGGGAGGGAGGGAGGGAAGGAAGGAAGGAAGAAAGAAAGAAAGAAAGAAAGAAAGAAAGAAAGAAAGAAAGAAAGAAAGAAAGAAAGAAAGAAAGAAAGAAAGAAAAAGAAAGGGAAAGGGAAAGGGAAAGGGGAAAGGAAGGAATGGCAAAGGGAAGTGAACAGAGAAAGGAAAAGAAAGGGAAGAGAAGAGAAGGAAGGAAGGAAATGTAAAGAGAAGGGAATAGAGAAAGGAATAGAGAAAGGAAAAGGAAGGGAAGGGAAGAGGAGATGGAAGGAAAGAAAGAAGGAAAAAAGAAGGAAAGGGAAGGGAAGGAAAAGAAAGAAAGAAAGAAAGAAAGAAAGAAAGAAAGAAAGAAAGAAAGAAAGAAAGAAGAGGAAAGGAAGGAATGGCAAAGGGAAGTGAATAGAGAAAGGAAAAGAAAGGAAAGAGAAGAGAAGGAAGGAAATGTAAAGAGAAGGGAATAGAGAAAGGAAAAGGAAGGGAAGCAAAGGGAAGAGGAGATGGAAGGAAGGAAGGAAAGAAGGAAAAAAGAAGAAAAGGGAAGGGGAGGGAAAAAAGAAAGAAAGAAAGAAAGAAAGAGAAAGAAAGGGATACTCTTGATGTGGCAGTAAAATTCAACATGCAACTTAAAAATAAATTAAATAAAGAAAACATTAAAAGATATTAAAGAGATAAATGCAAAGATAAATTAAGAGATAAATGGAACAGGATGCTCCGTTGCCAAGGTAATTTGAGTGCAAGGGGGGGGGGAGAGAAAACCAGGCAGGAGAGGAGAAAGGAAAGAAGTGGGTTTACATTAATAAATGATTAAAGGCCTTAACGAGGGGCTATCGGGTTGAACAGGGGAGCCTCTACGCCAATCCACCTCTTCCCCTTCGCAGCAGCAGCAGCAGCTTGTTCGCATTAGCGGGCAAGGCTGATCAATATGGTTTTCATTTGCCAATTTCCATGCAGCATCTGGGCCGGGCTCCCCGACCTCAGGAAAGCAGGAGGCAAGCAGGAGTCACTGAAGCACTTGGGCCCACTCGTCCGTCGCCAGCCCATCAATCCCAACAGCAGGAACATGAGAGGAAGAGTCGGGAGCACCTGATTTTAGGAACCAGGCAGCTAGGCCAGGGATTGGCCACTAGGCCCGCTTCAAGACCTGTGGACTTCAGCTCCCAGAATTCCTGAGCCAGCATAGTTGCCCAGGAATTCTGGGAGTTGAAGTCCACAGGTCTTGAAGTGGGCATAGTTGCCCATCTCAGTTCAGGAATTCTGGAAGAAGTCCACAAGTTGTAAAGTCACCATAGTTGCCCATCCCAGCTGAGGAATTCTGGGAGTTGAAGTCCACAAGTCGTAAAGTCACCATAGTTGCCCATCCCAGCTGAGGAATTCTGGGAGTTGAAGTCCACAAGTCGTAAAGTCACCATAGTTGCCCATCCCAGCTGAGGAATTCTGGGAGTTGAAGTCCACAAGTCGTAAAGTCACCATAATTGCCCATCCCAGCTGAGGAATTCTGGGAGTTGAAGTCCACAAGTCGTAAAGTCGCCATAGTTGCCCACTCCAGCTCAGGAATTTTGGGAGTTGGTCCACAGGTTGTAAAGTCGCCATAGTTGCCCCTCCTGCCTCAGGAATTCTGGGAGTTGAAGTCTACATGTCATAAAGTCGCCATAGTTGCCCACCCCAGGTGAGGAATTCTGGGAGTTGAAGTCCACAAGTGGTAAAATCGCCATAGTTGCCCACTCCAGCTCAGGAATTCTGGGAGTTGAAGTGCACAAGGGGTAAAGTTGGCATAGTTGCCCACCCCTGGCTCAGGAATTCTGGGAGTTGGTCCACAGGTCGTAAAGTCGCCATAGTTGCCCACCCCTAGCTCAGGAATTCTGGGAGTTGAAGTCCACAGGTCGTAAAGTCACCATAGTTGCCCATCCCAGTTGAGGAATTCTGAGAATTGGTCCACAAGTTGTAAAGTCACCACAGTTGCACCCCCTAGCTCAGGAATCCTGGGAGTTGAAGTCCACAGGTTGTAAAATTGACCTAGTTGCCTACCCAAGTTAGACATTCATTCCCAGACAGCTCAATGGGGTTTGTTCCTAAGCACACAGACACACTCACACAGAACTATCATTGCAGGGTTTACAGCAGGTGAGCATACAATGAAAAAGTTACGTCAGCCTTGTCTTACAGGTAGTCCTCAACTTACAACTGTTCACTGAGGGATCGCTCGAAGTGACTTAATGATTGTTGTTCACACTTAGGACCACTGTAGCATTTCCGTGCTGGCTGGGGAATTCTGACAATTGAAGTCCACAAGTCTCAAAGTTGCCAAGGTCGCACACCCCTTTTAGTCTCCTCAGCTGGTGTGGAAGCTGTGAGACAAATCCGTTCTCCTCCGCTGCTCTTCTGTTGTCACTGACTCGTTCCATTTTTACTCAAGACCGTCTTCAGTTTGACTCTCTGTAGAGGAAGTCCTCAACTTGCGACCACAATTGACCCCCAAATATTCATTGCTAAGCGAGACAGTGGTTAAGGGGGCTTTGCCCCTTTTTATGACGTTTCTGCCCACAGTTGTAAAATGAATCACTGGAGGAAGCTAATCAAGGAGAGAAGCAATCTAGAACTAAGGAGGAATTTCCTGACAGTGAGAACAATTAATCAGTGGAACTCCTTGCCTCCAGAAGTGGTGAATGCTCCAACACTGGAAGTTTTTAAGAAGAGACTGGACAGCCATTTGTCCGAAATGGTATATAGCAGTGATTCTCAACCTTTCTAATGCCGTGACCCCATAATACAGTTCCCCATGTTGTACTGACCCCCAAGTGGGTGTGGCCACCAATAAGAGGGAGTAGGACAGCTAGGGAAAAGGGAAAAAAATGGCGGACAGCATGGTTTGGCGACCCCTGTGAAATGGTCATTCGACCCCAAATGGGGTCCCGACCCACAGGTTGAGAACCACTGGTATATAGGGTTTTCTGCCTGAGCAGGGGGGTTGGACTAGAAGACCTCCAAGTTCCCTTCCACCTCCATTATTGCGCTATTCAGTTATTAAGTGAGTCATGTGGTTGTTAAGTTAATCTGGCCTCCCCACTGACTTGGCTTGTCAGAAGGTGTCAAAAGGGCATCGTGTGACCCCAGGACACTGCAACCGTCATAAGTACATGCAGGGTGCCAAGCCTCTGAAGGTTGATGACATGACCACCGTGGGGATGCTGCAACAGCTCTCGGTGTGAAAAACAGTCATAAGTCACCTTTTTTCAGTGCCCTTGTAACTTTAAATCAGTGGTTCTCAACCTGTGGGTCGGGACCCCATTTGGGGGTCGAACGACCATTTCATGGGGGTCGCCAAACAACGCAGTCCGCCATTTTTTCCCCCTTTTCCTTAGCTGTGCTACTCCCTTTCATTCTATTGGCTTTTGAAAGCCAATAGAATAGACTCTCTTGAATAGAGTCTAATTCTATTGGCTTTCAAAAGCCAATAGGAATTGTCCAGGCTGTCTCTGCCCTGCTGAGCCCGCCAAAAGTCCCATTCTGCAAACGGTGCTGCACCAGTTGAGTAGTCCTCGACTTACGACCGGTTGAGTAGTCCTCGACTTACGACCGGTTGGGGGGTCGCGGCATTAAAAAGGTGAAAACCACTGCTTTAAATGTTCAAGTAAGGAATGGCGATAAGTCCAGGACTACGTGTGTCCTTCCCTAGAAATGCTACTCAAGGCAGGTTGGGAGTATAAATCAGTAGCGAGGAAGGCAGCCTAAGAGCTGCTAGACCCTCTGAACTTTAAGGGGGCATCAAAGGAATCAACCTTCAAGGTACAGCCAGCCCTCCTGACCTTGAAGGAGAAGGGGGTACCTTCAAAATGTGCTCTTCAGGCACCCTCATCTGAAAAGGTTAACGCACAACAAAGAGGCTCATTAGCTGGTCTTGGG
The DNA here is from genome assembly GCF_016545835.1 of Crotalus tigris. Taxonomy (NCBI): domain Eukaryota; kingdom Metazoa; phylum Chordata; class Lepidosauria; order Squamata; family Viperidae; genus Crotalus; species Crotalus tigris. The sequence goes on along the minus strand of NW_024100134.1, from coordinate 256,997 downwards.
AAGGGGTCACGTCCTGATGAATGAGGCAGTCTTTTGCCCCAGCCTGCTCTAATGATTAGGGGCAGATCGAGTTCCTGCTCCCCCACGGAAGAAAAAAAAAAACCGTCTTGAGTGGCAAGCCGCCATTTCTCCGCCTGTCAACTCAGCAGGATGGGTCGTTAGGTTCCCAAACGGAAGAAGGGGCGAGAGGGAATAACGGGACGGGCAGAGTTCCGGATGGGACCTTGGAGGTCTTCTAGTCCGACCTGCGGCTCAAGCGGGGAGGGGGGGGACCCTGTACCGTTTCAGACGAGGGGCTGTGCAATCTCTTCTGAACAAAAAAAAAAAACCCTCCCGTGTTGGAGCACCCTCGACTTCTGGAGAAACACTGGGTATGTGCTAAGCTCCTTGTGTGACGGATGGAAAAGGTCCGGTGATGGAGGGGTGTGGGTGGCGAGTGGCGAAATCTGCTTTTACGGCATCACTGTGGAACCCTGGGGTGTCTTTGTGTAAGTACAGAGATTGCATGGTGACTTTGTCAGCTCTGTTTCGTCTCTCTTTCCGTGCCTATCTCTTGCCTTCCCCTTCCTTTCCTTTCTCCCTTCTCTTCCTCTATTTTCCTTTCCTTTTCCCTTTTCCCTTCCTGCTTTCCTTTCCTTTTTCCTCCTTTCTTTTCCTTTCCTTTCTTATCCTTTCCCTTTTCCCTTCCTCCTTTCCTTTCCTTTCCCTTCCTTTCCTTTCTTTTCCTTTCATTTCCTTTCCTTTCCCTTTCCCCCTTGTCTTTCCTTTCCTTTCCCCTCCTTTCCTTCCCTTCCCTTTCCTTTCCCTTTCCCCTCTTGTCTTTCCTTTCCTTTTTCCCTTCCCTTCTTCCTTTCCTTCCCTTTCCCTTCTCCCCTCCTTTCTTTTTCTTTCATTTCCCTTTTCCCTTCCTTTCCTTTCCTTCCCTTTCCTTAACTTTCCCTTTTCCCCTCCTTGTCTTTCCTTTCCCTTTCCTTTCCTTTCTTTTCCTTTCCCTTCCTCCTTTCCTTTCTCTTTTCCCTTCCTCCTTTCCTTTCCTTTTCCTTTCCTTCCGTATCCTTTCCCTTCCTCTCTTTTTAAATTCTCCTTCCCTTTCTTTTCCTTAATTCCTTCATTTCCCTTCCCCTTCCTTTCCTTCCCTCTTCTCCGGTTAACCCATACACAATAGATTCGGATCATCTTAGTAACAGTAGTAAAGTTGGAAGGGACCTTGGAGGTCATCTAGTCCAACCCCCTGCTCAGGCAGGAAACCCTACACCATTTCGGACAAGTGGCTGTCCAGTCTCTTCTTAAAAACTTCCAGTGTTGGAGCATCTTTACAGGGAACAATGTGCCTGAGCTGAACATGGGAACGTGGAGCACCGAGAGTACCAGGGATGGAGCTGCGTCTTCCAATAGGATCGTGACGCGTTCTCCCTTCATACAGAAACGGCAAAGCCAACATTGTACCTGCCAGATCCATGTCTGCAAATCAAGTGTCACCCTGAGCAATGCTGGCCTGCTTTGTGCCGAGGGGCGCTAGCCATCATAGACAAACATGTGTGAAGGAGCGTATCAGCCTTTCTCCCTTTCTAGGCCCACCGGCTAATCAGCCCCAACCAGAAACGCATCGCTCCTTTTCTTGAGTGTCCCACTCGCCAGTCAGCCCCAGCCAGAACGCATTGTTCCATTCTTGAGAAAAGTATAAGAAATAAATTCTTCTAATCTGAATTTGCCTTTCTCCCTTCCAAACACAGGCAGTCCTCGACTTACGACAGATGGTTAAAAGTTACAGCGGTGCTGAAAAAAGGGACTTAGGATCCTTTTTTCACAGTTCTGACCTTGGCAGCCATCCCCGCGGTCACGTGATCAAAATCCAGAGGCTGGGCGACTGGCTTGTATTTGTGACGGTTGCTGTGTCATGGGATCACTTTTTGCGACATTCTGACCCGCAAAGTCAATAGGGGGAAGCCAGATTTTCTGAACAACTGGGGTTACTATCTTACCAACTGCAGTCATTCGCTTGTGACAAAGAAGGTCATAAAATGGGGCCCAAGTCATTTAGCAACTGTCTCATTTAACCACAGAAATCTGGGGGCTCCATTTATTTATTTATTTGTTTATGAAACTTATATACCGCTTTTAAGTGCAAGCACTCTCTAAGCCAGTGGTTCTCAACCTGTGGGTCGGGATCCCATTTGGGGTCGAACGACCATTTCACGGGGGTCGCCAACCCACGCTGTCCGCCATTTTTTCCCCTTTTCCCTAGCTGTCCTACTCCCTCTTATTGGTGGCCACACCCACTTGGGGGTCACCACAACATGGGGAACTGTATTATGGGGTCACGGCATTAGAAAGGTTGAGAACCACTGCTCTAAGCGGTGTACACCAGTAAAGCAATGTGTGTATATATATATATATATATATACATTGCCCCCAACAATCTGGGTCCTCATTTTACCTACCCCAGAAGGATGGAAGGCTGAGTCAACCTTGAGCCGGTGAGATTTGAACCGCTGACCTGCTGAACACAGTCAGCTAAAGTGGCCTGCAGTACTGCACCCTAACTGCTGCGCCACCTCGGCTCATCAATTGCGGTCCTTAAGTAAAGGACTAAGCTGTACAGCTTCCGGACAGAAAATGGCATTTTGATCTCTGCAGATGACTAGCTGAGCAACCCCATGAACACCACGTAGCAGCCAGAAAACTCCTTAATTGTCCAACACATGGACAGACTGAACCATAGTTTCAACTGGGGAACCATGAGCATCCTAAACCAAGGCAAGTCCAAAAACACTAGAGAATTCCTGGAAAAGAAATGCTTCCAGCTGCTAAAAAGACCAACACAGTCCTAGGCTGCATTTACAGAAAGAGAGAATCAAGATCGCGTGAAGGGTTAATACCACTTTACAAGGCCTTGGTAAGGCCACACTTGGAATATTGCATCCAGTTTTGGTCACCACGATGTAAAAAAGATGCTGAGACTCTGGAAAGAGTGCAAAGAAGAGCAACAAAGATGATTAGGGGACTGGAGGCTAAAACATATAAGGAACGGTTGCTGGAATTGGGTATGTCCAGTTTAATGAAGAGAAGGATGAGGGGGGACATGATAGCAGTGTTCCAGTATCTCAGGGACTGCCCCAAAGAAGAGGGAGTCAATCTATTCTCCAAAGCGCCTGAAGGCAAGACAAGAAGCAACAGATGGAAACACGTGAAGTGTTAATACCACTTTACAAGGCCTTGGTAAGGCCACACTTGGAATACGGCATCCAGTTTTGATCACCACGATGTAAAAAAGATGTTGAGACTCTGGAAAGAGTGCAGAGAAGAGCAACAAAGGTGATTAGGGGACTGGAGGTTAAAACATATAAGGAACAGTTGCTGGAATTGGCGATGTCCAGTTTAATGAAGAGAAGGATGAGTGGGGACACGATAGCAGTCTTCCAGTATCTCAGGGGCTGGCGATCCTGACTGGCTCAAGGTTGACTCAGCCTTCTGTCCTTCCGAGGTTGGTAAAATGAGGACCCAGATTGTTGGGGGACCATAGGCTGACTCTGTAAAGCCAATTAGAGACAGCTGCAAAGCACTGTGAAAAGTGGTATTTAAGTGTAAGTCCTATTGCTATTTATTTACTTAATTGAAAAGTGATGGTCAGGGGAATCGGACGTATTAAGGAAGAGAAAAAAAATACGGTAATTGTTTGTGCTTCTGGTAGGAAAAAAAAATTAAAATAAGAAATTTCAACAGGGATTCATCTATTTGGCCAATCAACAGAGTCCCATTAACTTCCAAACCAATTCGCAAGAGATTGGCTAAGCAAACAAGGAATTATTGGCTATTTATCCGGTTTTTCTTTCCCCACCCAGATCGTCCTTCCTTCCCCTGTTATTCCTTGGACAGAGTTAGGAGTACGGCCTTTCCTTTCTTCCACTGCAATATGTGCAAGTACCAGATACTCCTCTGAGTTAAATTGCTATCAACTTTTCCAAAGGCAGTTCGAGCAATTAACCTCAGGACCATATACTTCAAAGGGAAGCAGCCCTGGAGTTTAACCCTCTTTGAGCTACTCAAAGGTTCCTATAGGATTTCCCTTCAAAGGCTTTCATCCCTCCTTATGTCCATGGAACAAGAAGGAGGATGAGAAGGAATCAACACAATTAGGTGTGTGTTGTATTTAGATATAAATGAGACACACACATACACACATTATTATATATGTTATAGGTTATGTTATCTTTGCTATCTTATGTTATTTTATGTTTTGTTATGGTATGATACGTTATGTTATGTTACGTTATGTTACGCTACGCTATGTATCGTATAGTATGTATCGTAAAAGATGTTGAGACTCTGGAAAGAGTGCAGAGAAGAGCAACAAAGATGATTAGGGGACTGGAGGCTAAAACATACAAGGAACAGTTGCTGGAATTGGGGATGTCTAGTCTAATGAAGAGAAGGACGAGGGGAGACATGATAGCCGTGTTCCAATATCTCAGGGGCTGCCCCAAAGAAGAGGGAGTCAAGCTATTCTCCAAAGCACCTGAAGGCAGGAGAAGAAGCAACGGATGGAAACTAATCAAGGAGAGAAGCAACCTAGAACTAAGGAGAAACTTCCTGCTCAAGCAGGAGACCCTACACTGTTTCACACCAACGGTTGTCCAATCTCTTCTTAAAAGCCTCCAGCACCCACAGTTTTTGGAGGCAAGCTGTTCCACTGGTTAATTATTCTCACTGTCAGGAAATTCCTCCTTAGTTCTAGGTTGCTTCTCTCTTTGGTCAGTTTCCATCTGTTGCTTCTTGTCCTGCCCTCAGGGGCTTTGGAGAACAGCTTGACTCCCCTCAGGAATGGTTGCTGGAATTGGGTATGTCTAGTTTAATGAAGAGAAGGACGAGGGGGGACATGATAGCAGTGTTCCAATATCTCAGGGGCTGCCCCAAAGAAGAGGGAGTCAAGCTATTCTCCAAAGCACCAGAAGGCAGGACAAGAAGCAACGGATGGAAATTCATCAAGGAGAGAAGCAACCTGGAACTAAGGAGAAATTCCCTGACTGTTAGAACATTTAACCAGTGGAACAACCTGCCTCCAGAAGCTGTGTATGCTCCAACCCTGGAAATTTTTAACATGAGATTGGATAACCATTTGCCTGAAATGGTAAAGGGTCTCCTGCTCGAGCAGGGGGTTAGACTAGAGGACCTCCAAGATCCCTTCCAATTCTGTTATTCAGTATGGTATGGAATAGCATGGTATTGTGTTGCATTGTACATTGCATTGTATTTTATTACATTATATATCCACTCCACTTTACTCCATACATGACACACTTGGAATACTGCATCCAGTTATGGTCACCATGATACAAAAAAGATGTTGAGGCTCTAGAAAGAGTGCAGAGAAGAGCAACAGAGATGACCAGACTGCTATCATATCGTACCTAGTCCTTGGGTTTGGCTAGTCTAAAGAAAAAAAGAAATAGAGGAGAGATGATAGCAGTGTTCCAGTATTTGAGGGGCTGCCACAAGGAAGAGGGGGGCAGGTTGTTCACCAAAGCACCAGTGGGAAGGACAAGAAACAATGGATGGAAACTGACAAAAGAGAGAAGCAACCTGGAATTAAGGAGAAACTTCCTGACAGTGAGGACAATCAACCAGTGGAACATCTTGCCACCAGAAATCGTGGGCGCTCCATCACTGGAGATTTTTAAGAAGAGACTAGACCAGGGGTGTCAAACTGCCAACCCACGGGCCGGTTTCATCATACCGGAGCCGCGCCCACCCCATTGCCGGCAACGTCGAAAAAACTCCGATACGTTGCGCGACGTCACATGACGTCGCAAGTTTGACATGTCTGGACTAGACATTCACTTGTCTGAGACGGTATAGGTTCTCCTGCTTGAGCAGGGGGCTGGATTAGAAGACCTCCAAAGTCCCTTCCAGCTTCTATTCTATTCTATTCTATTCTATTCTATTCTATTCTATTCTATTCTATTCTATTCTGTTCTGTTCTATTCTATTCTATTCTGTTCTGTTCTGTTCTATTCTATTCTATTTCTACTCTATTTCTACTCCATTCCTTATTCTATTCTATTCTGTTCCATTCCATTCCATTCCATTATTTCTACTCTATTTCTTATTCTATTTCTTATTCTATTCTACTCTATTCTATTTCTATTTCTACTCCATTCCTTATTCTGTTCTATTCTATTCTATTCTATTCTATTCTATTCTATTTTTCTTCCTAACTCTACCCTACTCTACTCTACTCTACTCTACTCAACTCTACTCTACTCTACTCTACTCTACTCTATTCTTCTTTTCATTAAGACTAGACAAACCCAGTTCATCATACAAACTAGCCTCCAGACCCTTTTACCACCTCTGTTGCTCTTCTCTGCACACTTTCTAATCTAGAATCTCAGCAACTTTTCTGTAATTGTGGCGACTCAGAACTGGACGCAACATTCCAAAATGTGGTCTCGCCAGAGCATTACAAAACGGTACTATGACTTCTCATGATCCTGATACTATCCCTCCGTTGGTGCCGTCCACGAGGGCATCAGCTGTTTTGGCCTCCGGAAGCCACATTCCAATTTCTCTGCTTTCAGCTCCTTTTTATCTTTTGCTGGGAGGTGGGGTGGGGTGGGCGGGAGATGGCTGGGGGGGGGGGCTGTTTAGGGCATTGCTGGGGTTAGTTTTTGCTCCCCTTCCCGAAGTCTGATGGAATCTTTTTTTTTTTTTTTTTTTTTGTGGCATTTGGAAGGGGAGGCAAGGAGGATGAACGTTCAGATTTAATTTCCATATGTTTTCAAGACCAATGGCAATTAAAAGGGAAGGAGGACGGGCATGTGTGTGTGCCTCTCTGCGTGTGTGTGTGTGTGTGTGTGTGTGTGTGTGTGTGTGTGTGTGCGCGCGCGCGCGCGCGTGTGTATGTAAAACAGCACCCCCCCAAAGTCTGCTTGTTTGACTGGAAGAGAATCGATTGTGAACCACATAGTTCAGTGACCCACCACCTTAATAAGGGGGGGGGGCTGGAAACCTCTCTCCCCGCTTGCTTCTCATCTTCAAATATTGGTCATTCAGCAGAGAGTTCACAGTCCTCTGAATGTTCGCCAGCTACTCTTCCTTCCACCCACCCACCCACCCCCTCCTGCAAACAGCCCCCCCCTCCCCGCCAAAATGGCCCTTGCAGCGGAAAACAAGAACTAGAGCAAACGCTTTTGTGAATTAAGAGATCTTGCAAGCGTAAATTTGGTCAGGCTGCTCCTTTCCACAGGCCAGAGGGTGGGCAAGGCGCCCCAGGATGTGAACTGTCAGTTTGCATAGCTGGTGACGAGGCGCAGAGCCGTCAGTTAAAAAAGGTGAAGACTGCTGCTGCTGCTGCTGCCGTGTTAACAACGGAGGAGAGCCAGGAAGGGCTGGTGGAGACGGTTTGGGCAAAGGAAATGTTAGGGGAGGAAGAGGAAGAGGGAAATGATGGAGGAGGAGGAGGAGGAGAAATAGTAAAAAGGAGGAGGAAGAGAAAGTGGAAGAGGAAAATGAAGGAGGAGGAGGAAGAGGAGGAAGAGGGAAAAAGGAAGAGGAACATGGAGGAAGAGGAAGAGGAGGAAAAGGAGGAGGAAGAGAAATAGTAAAGAGGAAGAGAGGAAGAAGAAGAGGAAAATGGAAGAGGAGGAAGAAGAGAACTAGTAAAAAGGAGGGGGAAGAGAAAGTGGAAGAGGAAAATGAAGGAGGATGAGGAGGAGGAAGAGAAAGAGGAGGAAGGGGGAAAAAGGAAGAGGAACATGGAGGAGGAGGAAAAGGAGGAGGAAGAGAAATAGTAAAAAGGAGGGGGAAGAGAAAGAGGAAGATGGAGGAGGAGGAGGAAGAGAACTAGTAAAAAGGAGAGGGAAGAGAAAGTGGAAGAGGAAAATGAAGGATGAAGAGAAGGAGGAAGGGGGGGAAAGGAAGAGGAAAATGGAGGACGAGGAGGAGGAAGAGAAATAGGGAAAAGGAGGAGGAAGAGAAAGAAAAAGTGGAAGAGGAAAATGGAGGAGGATGAAAAGGAGGAAAGAAAGAAGGAGGAAGAGGAAGGGGGGAAGGAAGAGGAAAAAGGAGGAGGGAGAGGAAGAGAAGCAGGGAAGATGAGGAGGAGGGAGAACAGGAAGAGGAAAAGGCAGGAGGAAATAGGTGGAGGAGGAAGTAGAAGAGGAAGAGGAACATGAGGAAGAAGAAGGAGGAGGAGGAGGGGCAGCAGGAAGACGAAGGAGGAGAAAAAAGGAAGATGAACAAGGGGGAAGAAAAAAGGAGGAAGAGAGGAAGAGGAGGAGGAGGAAGGATTAAAGGTCAAGGCAATACACCACAGAACAAAACCGGATGCCTTTTGCTGGTGAGCAGAGCACCATCACATCCCACACAGGCACATACACATCCTGCAGGGAGGAAGGGAGGGAGGGAAGGAGGGAGGGAGGGAGAGAGAGAGAGAGAGAGAGAGAGAGAGAGAGAGAGAGAGAGAGAGAGAGAGGAAGATAAGGCTAAGCCTTTGGCAGCTGCGCTGGAGTTGTTATCCTGGCCTCACGGTTGTCAGACCTACCGTGAACCTTTCTGATAAGGAAGACTTTGGATTTTTCACTTCCAGGATTTTCTCCAGTCTGCACAGCCCTGAGCTAAACAGGTCTTTTAGCAGTCGGCACATAACGGCCGTTAAACAGGGTTTAATGCAAGAGGGTAGAGGATTCATAAATTGAACAGGACCAAATGTATCAATACCGCTTTATAAAACGCTAGTGAGACCACACCTGGAGTTGTGCATCAGGTTTTGGTCACCATACTACAAAAAAAGAGGTTGGGACTTTGGAAAAAGTTCAGAGAAGAGCAATTGATATGATCCAAGGTCTGGAGACTAAAACATAGGAAGAACGGCTGCGGGATTTGGGTTTGGCTAGTATAAAGAAAAGACGAAATAGGGGAGACATGATAGCAGTGTTCCAGTATTTGAGGGGCTGCCACAAAGAGGAGAGCATCAAACTATTCTCCAAAGCACCAGAGGGCAGGACAAGAAACAATGGTTGGAAACTGATCAAGGAGAGAAGCAACCTGGAATTAAGGAGAAACTTCCTGACAGTGAGGACAATTAACCAGTGGAACAGCTTGCCACCAGAAATCGTGAGCACTCCATCACTGGAGGTTTTTAAGAAGAGACTGGACAGTCACTTGTCTGAGACGGTATCGATTCTCCTGCTTGAACAGCTGGACTAGAAGACCTCCAAGGTCCCTTCCAGCTTCGCTTCTATTCTATTCTATTCTATTCTATTCTATTCTATTCTATTCTATTCTCAATAAAGATTTCTATTCTATTCTATTCTATTCTAAATAAAGATTTCTATTCTATTCTATTCTCAATAAAGATTTCTATTCTATTCTATTCTATTCTCAATAAAGATTTCTATTCTATTCTCAATAAAGATTTCTATTCTATTCTATTCTATTCTATTCTATTCTATTCTATTCTATTCTATTCTAGTCTAATCTAATTCTATTCTATTAAATGTATGGAAACAAAGGGAAACCCAGAAATGCAAAGTACATGCCAACCAATTCTTCCTTTAATCAAGTCATTCTAAGAGCCTCGACAAAATGCTTTAAAAAGCACTAAAAGCAATGCCCTCAGATGTGACTATAAAAAAGAAAGAATTACAATGGACAAAACTCTTGCTAGTGAATAATCAGAAAATATGTCAGCAGCCGCAAAGCTAAAGCTCAACAGATAAAGATGTGAACTTGATTCCCTGGATGGAAAACTACATGAATTGCTTGTCGGAGCAGATGTGCTTATAATAATATTTTTGTTTTTTAAAAAAATCTTTTTTAAGACAGTGAAAATATTTCAGGGCTGTGGAATTTCACATGGTAGCGCTGGGAGCTTAGGAGAAAAATCTTTGTTCCAGTTACTCAAGGGGCCATTAATATCCCTCAGGAGGGGCTAATATGTCCAGAGGGAAAAAAAAACATGCAACATTAGTTGTAAAATCTCACGCTCGATATACATTCAACGGATGAAATGGAGTTGTCAAGCCAGGAGACAAAATTCAGGGGCGCAGCACCTTTTTTTCATATTCAGGGATATTTTTAAGGGGTCCTTGGTGCTCTCTGAGCTGGGTTGTTTTCTTGCAGATGTTTCTTTACCCAACTAGGTAACACCATCAGTGCTAGCAAGAGAGTGGGGTTTGCTTTCTGTTTATTTACTAGTGGCTTGCTGTGTTGGTGGGAGATTTCTCGCTGGTTCCTTTGCTCAACGTTGAACGATGGGGTCCTTGGTGCTCTCTGAGCTTGGTGGTTTTCATGCAGACATTTCATTACCACACTAGGTAATATCATCAGTGCTAGAAGGAGTAGGGTTCACTCTTATTTTTATATATTAGGGGCTTGCCCTGTCAGTGTTAGAGGGAATAGTCTTGGTGTTTCCTTACTGTTTACTCTTAGCTTATTTATTGGTGGTTTCCTGATTGGGTATCCTTTACAATATTGATTGCTGGTCTACTCTTAACCTTGGTGTTAATCTCTGCTCATCTGGGTGTTGATTGCTGAAGAGAAAGAATAGAGTAGAGTAGAGTAGAACAGAACAGAACGGAACACGAATAGAACAGAACACGAATAGAATAGAATAGAATAGAATAGAATAGAATAGAGTAGAACAGAACACGAATAGAACAGAACACGAATAGAGTAGAGTAGAGTAGAGTAGAATAGAGTAGAACAGAACACGAATAGAATAGAACAGAACACGAATAGAACAGAACACGAATAGAATAGAATAGAATAGAATAGAATAGAATAGAATAGAATAGAGATGAAAGGGATCCTGGATGTCATCTAGTCCAGCCCCTGCTCAAGCAGGAGAACCTATACCAGGGGTAGGCAACCTTGGCTCTTTTATGACTCATGGACTTCAACTCCCAAAATTCCTGAGCCAGCCATGCTGAGGAGAAACGGAGAGGTTTCCATGCTGAGCCATGCCGACTCGGGAATTCTGGGAGTTGAATTAATGTAATTTTTGTTTTAGGTTTACTTAAGTTTAAATGTTTTGTATTTTTAGTTCTTGTTAACCCTGTATTCAGCTCTGGGAAGAGGGGGGGAGGGTTTTTGGGTGGGTTGGGAGGTTGTGGGCGAGGGATATTATTGTAAAATTGTAAAACTTTTAATAAAAAGAGCCAAGGTTGCCTACACCTGACCTACAACATCTCAGACAGGTGATTGTCTAGCCTTTTCTTAAAAACCTCCAGTGATGGAGCGCCCACGATTTCTGGTGGCAAGCTGTTCCACTGGTTGATTGTCCTCACTGTCAGGAAGTTTCTCTTCCTCACTGTCAGGAAGTATTTTGGTCTTTCTGTTTTCTTTTTGGCTTCTTGATCGCCTCTTTTGAACGGCGGGTAGACGTTGTTTATCTCTATGTGCCCGTCGATGGCCGATATGCCTCAGGGCCAGGCTTCTAGGAATACTCTCACATTTTTAGCCTTGGTCTGGTCTAGGATGCTCACAGTTTCCCAGTTGAAACTATGGTGAAGTCTCTTCGTGGCTGTGCAATTAAGGAATTTTCATTCATGTCTTCTGGCTGCTAGTGGTTGCTTGCAGAGGCACTCTCCTAATCCTTTACCTGTTTGTCCCCCATTGTGGCTGTTGCAATTCTTACATTGTGTAGACTCTTGTTGTTTATTTCTTCTGGCGTTCCTGGGTCTTTTGTTTTCCTTAGGATATTCTGGAGGGTTTTAGTCGGCTTGGGTGCTGTGGCGTTGCTATGTGGTTGCCATAGCCTGTTTGGTGCTTTTTGAGATAAAGAGCTGCAGAAAGCCCTCGACTTACAACATCTCACTTAGCGATGGTTCAAAGTTGCAACATCACTCAAAAAAGCAACCTATGACCTTTATTCACTCTTACAACCCTTGCAGCTTCCCTGTGGTCACGCGATCGAAATTCAGACACTTGACAACTGACTCATACTTACGACGGTCGCAGTGTCCCGGGGGTCAGGCGATCCCCTTTTTGTGACTGTCTGACGAGCAAAGTCAATGGAGAAATCAGATTCACTTAACAACCGTGTTGCTGACTTAATGACCGCAGTGATTCACTTAACAACTGAAAGGTTGTAAAACAGGGAGAAGTTCACTTAACTTACTGTCCTGCTTAGCAACAGAAAATTTTAGGCTCCATTTGTAAGTCGAGGGCGGCCTTTGATCCCTTCCTAATGCATTCTCCCGTTTTTCTCCTTCTCTGGTTATTTTGTTTTAATATAAAATAAGTGTATGAACCGATGTTAAATGGGAGGCATTTTCAGAAGGCTTTCACCCTAGGTCAAACTTGTATTAAAACTCTGCTTGTCTGGGGTAAAACAACAGAGCAAGGGAACAGCTTTCCAGCATCTGGCCCCAATTACTCCTGACATCCTCAACCGAGGGAAGCAGGCACACAAGTTGGAGAGTTCACAAATGATGTCAAACCGGGCTGATCCGCAGAGAGGAAAGGGCCAGCCCAGCCCAAATTCCAAGAAAACATGGACATCACAGGTCCTCAGCTTCCTTTCCCGGTTGGAAAAGGGGAAAGAAGGAAGGAGGATGCTAGAACGATTGGACAACTGACCAAAGGTCACTTAGGTCACATCTCCATCTGTGGGAACTTTGTGTTTTCACCTTGTGAATCCAATCCTTACAAAGGGTTCTGCACGTCTGCAACTAAACCGCAAGCCCAGCAATACCACTCCGTTAGCAAAATTCTGGACATATAATAATAATAATCATCATCATCATCGTCGTCATCATTAGAATTCAAACAGACAAGCACCTGCAACATAACACCCCAGACTGTTGTCGATAAGAAAGACAAAAAAGTCTGGATAGTGGATGTGGCAGTGCATGGAGACAGCAGAATAGAAGAGAAAGAGCTGGAGAAGATAACAAAATACAAAGACCTACAAATAGAAATAGAAAGACTGTGGCAAAAGCAAGCAAGGGTAGTACCAATAGTGATAGGCTCCTTGGGTGCAATCCCAAAACAACTGGAGCATCACTTGAACACCATTGGCACTGACAAATTCGCTATTAATCAATTGCAAAAGGTGGCCTTACTAGGAACTGCTTCCATCCTGCGACGATATCTGTAATACCATCAAACATCCACATCTGCCTATCCCAGGTCCTGGGTAAGGACTCGATAGGTAGAAAAAATGCCAAATCCAGTCTGAACATCTGGCTGACTGTGCAATGATCCATAATAATAATAATAAAGTTGGAAGGGACCTTGGAGGTCTTCTAGTCCAACCCTCTGCTGAGGCAGGAAACCCTATATCATTTCAGACAAATGGCTGTCCAGTCTCTTCCTAAAAACTTCCAGTGTTAGAGCATTCACCGCTTCTGGAGGCAAGATGTTCCACCAGTTAACTGTCAGGAAATTTCTCCTTAGTTCTAGGTTGCTTCTCTCCTTGATGACTTTCCATCAGTTGCTTCTTGTCCTGCCTTCCGGCTCTTTGGAGAATAGCTTGACTCCTTCTTCTTTGTGGCAGCCCCTGAGATACTGGAGCATGCTATCATGTCCCCCCCCCCTCGTCCTTCTCTTCATTAAACTAGAGAGACCCAATTTCAGCAACCGTTCCTGAGGGGAGTCAAGCTGTTCTCTAAAGCACCTGAGGACAGGACAAGAAGCAACGGATGGAAACTGACCACAGAGAGAAGCAATCTAGAACTAAGGAGGAATTTCCTGGCAGTGAGAATAATTAACCGGTGGAACAGCTTGCCTCCAAAAACTGTGGGTGCTGGAGGCTTTTAAGAAGAGATTGGACAACCGTTGGTGTGAAATGGTCTCGGGTCTCTGGCTTGAGCAGGGGGTTGGACTAGAAGACCTCCAAGGTCCCTTCCAACTCTGGTATACTGTCACCTGTTAGGGATCTGCTGCCATTATCTAATGAAAATAAAAATCAATATTCTACTGGGTTAGGAATAGTCTCTTATAATATGAACCAAAGTAGTAATAACAGAGAATATTTGTAGCTCAAGGGTATTGTTTACTTCTTGATTGTGGTCTGGTATGAATCTTAATGTGAATCTCCAATCATCCAGGTGTTGATTGCTGGTGAAGGGGTGTTTGGGTCTTTTTTTTTTTCTTTTTTTTTCCTTTTTGGCTTGTGGACTGTTTCTTTCAAATGGTGTGTAGATATTGTTTCTCCCTATGTGCCTGTTGATGGTCGATTTGTCTGAGTGCCAGGCTTCCAGGAATTCTCTAGCCTTTTTGGATACGGCTTGGTCTCAGATACTCACAGTTTCACATTTGAAACTATGGTTCGGTCTGTCTCTGTGTTATGAAATTACATTATGAAAAGACTAATACTAGACCAGTGATGGCAAACCTTTTAGAGACCGAGTGCCCAAAAACTGGCCCCGCCCCTGCTCCACCCCTGCCCCACCCCTGCCTCGCCCCCACCCCATCCCCCACCTGCCTGCCCGCAGGGTCACTCACCACCTCCAGGGCCCGCCACAGATCGCCCAGGCAGCCCAGCAGCGCTATGGCGGCCACACCCTCTGCCCACGCCCCGCAGCATCAACTGTGCACGATGGGGCATGAGGGCAGAGTCTTGTTTACGCTGCCTGGCTGCCATGTCCTTGGCTGTGCTGCTCCGTGTGGGCCACGCTCAGAGACGACTTTCCTCCAGGGGGGCTGCTGGTGGGGAGGGGGTCAGGGGAGGCGAGGCTGGGGCAACGGCACGTGTGCCCACAGAGAGGGCTCTGAATGCCACCTCTGGCATGCGTGCCATAGGTTCGCCACCACTGTACTGGACAAACTATCAAGAAATCAACCATACCCCAAACAGGAAACCAACAAGTTAGACAAATAAGCTAACAGTAAACAACACTTAATCAAGGAAGTAAACAGTAAACAATACTTAATCAAGTCCATTCCCACCAATAGTGACAGGGCAAGCCACTAGTATCTCAACAGACAACAAACCCACTCCCTTCTGGCACTGATGATGTTACCTAGTTGGGTCATGAAACGTCTGCAACAAAACAACGAAGAATTTAAGTCGCTTTTTGGATGGCAGGGTGGAAAAATCTGTAGTTACAAGACAGAGTAGTTTTTCGCTGTACGTATGTACTGTCAGGAAGTTTCTCCTTAGTTCTAGGTTGCTTCTCTCCTTGATGAGTTTCCATCCGCTGCTTCTTGTCCTGCCTTCAGGCGCTTTGGAGAATAGCTTGACTCCCTCTTCTTTGGGGCAGCCCCTGAGATATTGGAACACGGCTATCATGTCCCCCCTCGTCCTTCTCTTCATTAAACTAGACATTCCCAATTCCAGCAACCGTTCCTTGTATGTTTTAGCCTCCATTACATTATGAAAAGACTAATATTCAGTTAAATATTAAATATTTAGTTAAAACTGCAAGAGGACAAGGTAGGAATCGGTGTAAAACAATCCCCCGCTTCAGTTATCTTAGATACTCTTAAGTAATGTTGGTCTTTTTCCACAACATGGAAGCTTTCATTCAACGTACTGGAAGAAGGAAGGAACGTGACTATTTTAAGTGATAAGTTGGGTGGACTTTTACACGTTCAATCTCTATTTCAACCGTTCGATTATTCAAAGTTATTTTTGGGAAGCACTATTTATCATAGCCGCATTTTTTTTTTAAAAAAAAAGGAGCACGATTCTTCTTTGATCCTCAACTTGACCAAATGCCAATTCTGCCATACCTCACGACATTGTGCAGTCACAGTGTTATATTTCTATTCAAATAGTCCTCGACTTACAGCCATTCATTTCGGGACGGTTCAAAGTTAAAATGAGACTGAAAACAAAAAAAGTAAATTCTCACGGTCACGCGATCAAAATTCACTCGCTTGGCAACTGACTCATATTTACGACGGTCACAGTGTCCCAGGGTCACCTGATCCCTTTTTGCGTCCTTCTGACAAGCAAAGTCAACGGGGGGGGGCAGATTCACTTAACAACTGTGTGACTAACTTAACAATTGCAGTGATTCAGTTAACTAGGGTGGCGAGAGGAGGGTTGTAAAATGGGGCAAAATTCACTTACCTGATGTCTCACCTACCGACAGAACTTTGGGGCTCAATTATGGTCATATGTCGAGGAATACCTGTACAGTGCTATTCATTTGGGGATCTTTCAGTTACAAATGCACTGAAAAAAGTGACTTATGACTCTATAAAGGAGAATATTTGTAGTTCAGGATTGAACTGGGGGGAGGAGGGGTGTCCTCGATGCTCTCTTAGCTTCCTTGTTTTCTTGCAGACGTTTCATGACCCAAACTGGGTAACATCATCATCATCATGACTTAGGACTGTTTTCCACACTTAGGACCGTTGCAGCATCCCCATGGTCACATGATCAAAATTCACTAGAATAAGAATAGAGTAGGATAGTCTAGGATAGTCTTGTCTAGTCTAGTCTAGTCTAGTCTAGTCTAGGAAAGGATAGGATAGAACAGAACAGAACAGCACAGCACAGCACAGCACAGAACAGAATAAGGAGGAAGAAGAATGGAATGGATGGAGTGTAGTGTAGTGGAACGGAACAGAACAGAACAGAATATTGAATAGACTAGACTAGACTAGACTTGAATAGAATAGAATAGAATTAGGAAGAAAAATAAACTAGACTAGACTAGACTAGATAGAATAGAATAGAAACAGGAAGAAGAAGAATGGAATGGAACAGAACAGAACAAAACAGAACAGAATTAGGAAGAAAAATAGAATAGAATAGAATAGAATAGAATAGAATAGAATAGAATAGAATAGAATAGGAATAGAAGCTTGAAGGGACCTTGAAGGTCTTCTAGTCCAGCCCCCCCTGGACTAGTGTCCAGTCTCTTCTTAAAAGCCTCCAGTGATGGAGCTCCCACGATTTCTGGAGGCCAGCTGTTCCGCTGGTTAATTGTCTTCACTGTTAGGAAGTTTCTCCTTAATTCCAGGTTGCTTCTCTCTTTGGTCAGTTTCCAACCGTTGTTTCTCATCCTGCCCTCTTGTACCTTGGAGAATAACCTGGCCCCCTCTTCTTTGTGGCAGCCCCTCAGATACTGGAAGTCTGCTATCCTGCGTGGACCCCTGTTCATATTTATGACGGCCGCATTGTCCTGGGGTCCAGTGATCCCCTTTTGTGACCTCCTGACAAGCAAAGTCAATGGGGGAACAACTGTGGCAAGAAAGGTCGCAGAATGGGCCAAAATTCACTTAACAAATGTTTCACTTAGCAATGGAAATTTAGGGGCTCAGTTGTGGTCGTAAGTCGAGGACTACCTGTACCTTTGCTCTGTAGACAAAAAAAATCTGGAGAAACATCCCGGAAATTAATACTCATGCCCTGGAGAACTTGTCTGAAAAAAAAAGTGTAGCCCTCAACTGTCAGCCATTTTGAATGAGAAAGAGCCATTTTTATAACATATCATCTCATTTTTTTGCCTCCCTCTTATTGGTAGCAAATAGGGAATAGATCTTCAGAGTGATCAATTGGGTTAAATTTAGAGGGCGGGGGAGAAGAGAAGAGAAAAACCTTTTGCTCCTCAGCAATTGTCAAAATGCGCCTCCCATATTAAACCATTAATGGGGCATTAAATCATGCACCACCCCACGACTGTCTTAAGCTGAGATCTATTATAAATTCATCTCGCCGTAATGTATCTAATTATATAAGGTCATTTGTGATAGAAGGGCAGAGGTATAAAACTTTCATGCAGGAGCAAACTGCTTATTTATTAATTTACAAACAGAGATAAGCCTGAAATGGAATGGAATGGAATGGAATAGAATAGAACAGAACAGAACGGAACGGAACGGAACGGAACAGAACAGAACAGAACAGAACAGAATAGAATAGAATAGAAGCTGGAAGGGACCTTGGAGGTCTTCTAGTCCAGCCCCCCCCCCCGCTTAAGCAGGGTATAGGTTCTCCTACGGACATATGGATAGGCAATCTCAGATCACGCTCAGAATTGGCTTCGGAGTCCTTCTGTTCCCCCTGTTCTCGAAATCAAGGAACCTTTGGGATCATTATTCTCTCCCCACTTCATTCACCTGGGCAATGGGGCAGACCAGTCGGTTGAGACCAGGTGATAACCACTGCAAGACAACCCCCCCCATGGTCATGTGATCAAAATTCAGGCGTTTGGCAACTTATGATGGTTGCACAGTCCTGGGATCAGATGATCAACATGTGATCAAGAGCCACTGTAGCGCAGTGGTTAGGATGCAGTACTACAGGCTAACTCACTGCTCACTGTCAGGACTTTGATCCTGACCGGTTCAAGGTTGACTCAGCCTTCCATCCTTCCAAGATTGGTAAAATAAGGACCCAGATTGTTGGGGGCAAATATTCTGACACTGTGAACCGCTTAGAGAGGGCTGTAAAAGCACTGTGAAGCAGTATATAAGTCTAAGTGCTATTGCTATTGCTTCCTTCCTCCCCTCCCTCCCCTCCTTTATCTCCCTCTCTTTTCCCTTCTTCCTTCCTCTGTCTCCCTCCTCCCTACCCTACTTCCTTCTTTCTCTCCCTCCCTCCCTCTTCTCCTTCCTTCCTTCCTTCCTTCCTTCCCATGGTGCCAAAATGGCCAAAATATAGTATTGTAGACTAATTCTGCCCACCTTCAAGAAACTCATCAAGGAGAGAAGCAACCTAGAACTAAGGAGAAACTTCCTGACAGTGAGAACAATTAACCAGTGGAACAACCTGCCTCCAGAAGCTGTGAATGCTCCAACATTGGAAGTTTTTAAGAAGAGACTGGACAGCCATTTGTACGAAATTGGTATAGGGTTTCTTGCCTGAGCAGGGGGTTGGACTAGATGACCTCCAAGGTCCCTTCCAACTTTTTTATTATTATTAACAACCTGCCTCTAGAAGTTGTGAGTGCTCAACACTGGAGGTTTTTAAGAAGAGACTGGACAGCCATTTGTCTGAAATGGTGTAGGGTTTCCTGCCTGAGCAGGGGGTTGGACTAGATGACCTCCAAGGTCCCTTCCAACTTTATCATCATCATCATCATCATCATTATTCATTAGACATAAACCTCAGCGTTGCTACCACCATCTTAGGTGTCAACCAGGTACATCATCATCATCATCATCATCATCATCATTATTATTAGCTCCTAACTCTGGGGCTGGCAGGAATTATCTGACAGGAAAACACAGATTTGCTAGGCTGGGTCAGTAAAATATCAAGGTTTCCATCTTGATATATTCCCTTTCTCCAACTTTCTTCCCACTTTTAGAGGAGCTAATAGACAAAGGAAGCAAGAAATGGTCTTTTAGCTCCTGTTTCTCTGGGTCTGCTAACGCTAATGTGGCTATGCAAAATGCCTGCAGCCTCTGTGCAAAGATCCTCTCTGCTCATGGTGCTAACTCAGAGCAAAAATCTCTCTCTCTCTCTCCCTCTCTCTCTCTCCCTCTCTCTCTCTCTTTCTCTCTCTCTTTCTCTCTCTCTCTCTTTCTCTCTCTCTCTCTCTCATTCCAGGCCACTGCGGTGAAGTGACATTTACTTAATGCAGCTATAAATTTCCTGATAATTAGTGGGTGGCTGACACTAATGCCTTTTGACACAGCAAGGACTGCCGGAGAACGAGCTTTGCAACACCCAAAAGAACTGGAACGACGGAAGCTGGACGAGGGAGCTGACGCCCAAACCCGTCTCTCTTCTAGCGCCTGGCAGATCTAGCAGCTCAGAGCTGCAGTTGGAAATCCCTGTCTTTGCTTTGTGAAGCAGAAGGGGGAAAGGATCACACCTTTTGGACACAAACTGGAAAGCTGGTGATGGCAGGGAATTGTAGACTGCACCAACAGAAGAAAATATTGGGAGCTCAGGATTAAACTGTGTGGGTCCTGGGGACTCTCTGCAGCTGGCGGCTGTCTTGCAGACGTTTCACGACCCAACTAGGTAACATCATCAGTGCTAGAAGGGAGGGGGGTTGTGGAGAGGAACATGGAGTCCTTGCTGCTCTCTTGGTGGCTTTCTTCCAGACGTTTCACGACCCAACTAGGTAACATCATCAGTGCTAGAAGGGAGGGGGGTTGTGGAGAGGACCGTGGAGTCCTTGCTGCTCTCTTGGTGGCTTTCTTCCAGACGTTTCACGACCCAAGTAGGTAACATCATCAGTGCTAGAAGGGAGGGGGGTTTGTGGAGAGGAGGACTGTGGGGTCCTGGGTGCTCTCTGAGCTTGGTGGTTTTCTTGCAGACATTTCATGACCCAACTAGGTAACATCATCAGTGCTAGAAGGGAGGGGGGTTTGTGGAGAGGAGGACTGTGGGGTCCTGGGTGCTCTCTGAACTTGGTGGTTTTCTTGCAGACATTTCATGACCCAACTAGGTAACATCATCAGTGCTAGAAGGGAATACTGCTGTCATGTCTCCCCTATTTCTTCTTTTCTTTAGGCCAGCCAACCCAAGTCCCGCAGCCGTTCTTCGTATATTTTAGTCTCCAGGCCTTGGATCATCTTAGTTGCTCTTCTCTGAATTTTTTTCCAAGGTCTCAACATCTTTTTTGCAGTATGGTGACCAAAATTGGCTGCCGTATTCCAGATGTGGTCTTACTAGGGTTCCCACAGCCCTGGGGCTTTAACAAAAAGGCAGACAATCTGCTCACTTATAGAACTGCTTCACTTTCCAGAGAGGTAAAACATGGCCAGAAAAATGGGATGTTCTTTACACTTCAAGTTGGCACACGGTAGCCAAAATTTTCCACTTCTGATTCCAGCCAAAAGGAAGGGAGAGAGGCCCAGAAGAATCCAGGATCGTGCCAATCAGCACAAGCGTCTTGCCAACTGAAGCTGTCAGCTAAATCAGCCGAACGTTTTGACTGATTGCTCCACTGATTGAATGTTTGATTGTACATGTGGGTTTGTTGTTATCGGTTATTGTTTAAAATAATCCAAATAGGTGTGGAGAATATGCATGGAAATGCTAAGGCTGGGTGGAGCGTATGGTTGGAAAAATACATCTAATAAGGCAAGAACACCAAGAAAGTTTAAAGAATATCCAAAGTGTTGAGGAGGATCAGAGCATACTTGGAATATGGCATCTAAAATAAAGATGTTGAGACTCTGGAAAGAGTGCAGAGAAGAGCAACAAAGATGATTAGGGGACTGGAGGCTAAAATTTGTAAGGAACTGTTACTGGAATTGGGTATGTCCAGTTTAATGAAGAGAAGGACAAGGGGGGACACGATAGCAGAGTTCCAGTATCTCAGGGGCTGCTCCAAAGAAGAGGGAGTCAAGCTATTTTCCAAAGAACCTGAAGGGAGGACAAGAAGCAATGGATGGAAACTAAGAAAGGAGAGAAGCAACCTAGAACTAAGGAGAAATTTCCTGACAGTGAGAACAATTAACCAGTGGAACAACCTGCCTCCCGAAGCAGTGAATGCTCCAACACTGGAAGTTTTTAAGAAGAGACTGGACAGCCATTTGTCTGAAATGGTATAGGGTTTCCTGCCTGAGCAGGGGGTTGGACTAGATGACCTCCAAAGTCCCTTCCAACTCGGTTCTTCTGTTATAACATTACTCTGTGTCAAGCAGCTGGAGAAGGCATCTGCCAAGGGTTAATTGCAACCCTGCATGAAGAGCAGTTAGCAAAGTGAGAGTTAGAACACCCAGGAGGAAAAGGACAATTTTTCCAATGGCGTGAGAAATAAGCAAGAAAGTGTAGGGGGTGGATGGGAAGGAATATTTCCTTTGGCCACTGCTTCTGTCACTCGGAACGGAGGGAAAAAGAAAGGGCTCAGGGAAACGCGAGGCCCTAGACCAGGGGTCTTCAAACTTGGCCCTTTTATGACTCCTGGATTTCAACTCCCAGAATTCCTCAGCCAGCCATGCTGAGGAGAAAGGGAGAGGTTTCCATGCTGAGCCATCCTGGCTCAGGAATTCTGGGAGTTGAAGTCCACGAGTCCCAAAAGAGCCAAGGTTGCCTACCCCTGGCCTAGATCAGTAGTAGGCAACCTTGGCTCTTTTAGGACTCGTGGACTTCAACTCACAGAATTCCTGAGCCAGCCATGCTGAGGGGAAAGGGAGAGGTTTCCAAGCTGAACCATGCTGGCTCAGGAATTCTGGGAATTGAAGTCCATGAGTCATAAAAGAGCCAAGGTTGCCGACCCCTGGTCTATGGCTTTGTGTGTCAATGACAAGAATGACCATTTCATGACTGTTTTTCACACGTACGACCTTTGCCGCGTTCTCCGTGGTCACGTGATCAAAATTCAGACGCCTGGCAACCGGCTCATATTGATGACGCTTACAAGTGTCCCTGGGGGTCACATGATCCCCTTTTGCGACCTTCTGACAAGCAAAGTCAATGGGAGACGTCAGATTCACACAACAACCGGGCGAGTAACTCAGCTTAACAACTGCGATGAGAGAGGCTGTAAAATGGGGTGAAACTCACTCAACCAATGTTTCACTTAGCCACGGAGATTGTGGCCGTAAGCCAAGGACTACCCATAGGAGAAATTGCAGGGCAAGGCTCTGGTGGACGATATCCCTTTCAGCTCCTAACTCTGGGCCTGGCAGGACTTACTTGGCAGGAAGAGGCAGCTTCACTAGGCTGGGTCAGTAAAATATCATGGTGTACATAAGGCTCAGTTATAATAATAAAGTTGGAAGGGACCTTGGAGGTCATCTAGTCCAACCCCCTGCTCAGGCAGGAAACCCTATACCACTTTGGACAAATGGCTGTCCAGTTTCTTCTTAAAAACTTCCAGGGTTGGAGCATTCACCGCTTCTGGAGGCAGGTTGTTCCACTGGTTAATTGTTCCAACTGTCAGGAAGTTTCTCCTTAGTTCTAGGTTGCTTCTCTTCTTGATGAGTTTCCATTCGTTGCTTCTTGTCCTCCTTTCAGGTACTTTGGAGAATAAGATGATCCCTTCTTCTTTGTGGCAGTTCCTCAGATATTGGAAGACTGCTATCGTGTCTCCCTTCGTCCTTCTCTTCATTAGACTAGACATCCCCAATTCCAGCAACTGTTCCTTGTATGTTTTAGCCTCCAGTCCCATCTTTGTTGCTCTTCTCTGTACTCTTTCTAGAGTCTCAACATCTTTTTTACCATCGTGGTGACCAAAACTGGATGCAGTTATGGTCGTAAGTGAAGGAGCAGCTGTATTTGCCTGTTTCTGAAGCTGCTGGAGCAGGCGAGAAAGAAACGTAGAATTCAACGGACAGGGACAACGGAGCGCCTGCTACACAGAAGGTTTTGCAATCAAGAGGGGGGACGAAAGAGGAAAGAGGATAAAAGCCCTTTTGCAAGCCCCTTCTTGCGATAATTACGTTCCTTCACTTCAAAGAATTCCATATTTTTCAGCATTCCTTTTGGAAGAAAAAAAAGAGAGAGAGAGAGAGAGAGAGAAGACTTCTTTTTTTAAAAAAAAATGCATCTGGTCCTGTTCCACTTAAATGATCCTTTAATTTCCTTTCTCTTCTCCCAAACCCCTCAGGTGCCTGGTCCGGCGTTCTTTGGCCTCCGATGCGTAAAACGTTCACAGCTCCAGGCGGTGGGGAAGATCTCCTGTTCAACCAGGCTTCTGCAAGGCGTTTCCTGCATAGCTCAGCTTTGCGTGAGCGGGCTCCTGCGATGCATCGGCTGCCAGATTTTCAAATCCCTTTCGTGGAAACTTTTTTGGGCCCGGGCTCTGTGCCTTCTCGTTCCTCCTTTCCCCTCCCTTCCCTTCCCTTCCACGGTTTCCACCTTAGGCTGGATATCCGGAACTGACTTTTGGAAGTGCCCTAATGGTTACCAAATTTTTGGGAACCGCTTCAGCTTTTCGGAGTTCAACATGTGTCGGAGCAAAAGAAACATCAGCCACCGACACTTAACCTTCTGACAGGCCCAGAGGTTGCTGGGTTTTGTTTTGGGTTTTTTTCTCTCTCTCTCTTCCCCCCCCCCCCACTTCTGACTTGGTGTCTCTCCCCCTCCCCTTCCCCTCCCTCCCCCCACTGCATCTTGGTGTCTCCCCCAATAAGAAAACTTTAACCAGATAGCGACATGATGTAAATGCAAAATCATGTAGAGGAACGGTTTAGCCAATGTGCCGATTTCCAGATGTCTTGCAGAAAAAGAGGTCAAGAGTTTCCGGCCAAGGTTCTGCTGAGGAAAGAGAGAGAGAGAGAGAAAGAGAGAGAGAGAGAGAGAGAAGGAGGGAGGGAGGGAGGGAGGGAGGGAGAGAGAGAGAGAGAGAGAGAGAGAGAGAGAGAGAGAGAGAGAGAGAGAGGGAAGGAAGGAAGGAGGGAGGGAGGGAGGAAGGGAAATGGATGGATGGAAGGAAGGAAGGAAGGAAGGAAGGAAGGAAGGAAGGAAGGAAGGAAGGAAGGAAGGAAGGAAGGAAGGAAGGAAGGAAAGGCAGTCCCTGCCAAGGAATATAAAGATTGTCAAATTAATGGTCCCCATCAGCTTAACAGAAGGCATCCGTGGAACTGCAGGTAGACTTGGTGTTCCAAATAGATTGCCTCTGAAGCTAGAAGCTGTCCCTGAAATACTTTGACGGTGAAAAGAAAGAAAGAAAAAAGAAAGAAAGGGAGAAAGAAAAGAGAAGGAAAGAAAAAGAAAGGGAGAAAGAAAGAGAGAGAAAGAAAGAAAACAAGAAAAGGGAGAGAACGAAAGAAAGCAAGAGGAGGGAAAGAGGGAAGGAGGAGGAAGAAGGAAGAAAGAAAAGGGGGTGGAGGAAAGGAGAGGAAAGGAAAGGAAAGGGAAGGAAAAGGGGGGAAGGGAAGGGAAGCGAAGGGGGAAGGGGAAAGGAAGAGGGAAGGAAGAGGAAAGGAAAGGAAGAGGGGAGGGAAAGAAAGGAAAAGGGGACGGAAGTGAAGGGAACGAAGGGTAAGGAAAGGAAAAGGAGAGGGAAGGAAAGGGAAGGAAAAGGGGAGGGAAGGGAAGCAAAGGGGGAAGGGGAAAGGAAGGGGGAAGGAAGAGGAAAGGAAAGGAAGAGGAAAGGGAAGGAAAAGGAGAGGGAAGTGAAGGGGGAAGGGGAAAGGAAGAGGAAAGGAAGAGGGGAGGGAAAGAAAGGAAAAGGGGACGGAAGTGAAGGGAACGAAGGGTAAGGAAAGGAAAAGGAGAGGGAAGGAAAGGGAAGGAAAAGGGGAGGGAAGGGAAGCAAAGGGGGAAGGGGAAAGGAAGGGGGAAGGAAGAGGAAAGGAAAGGAAGAGGAAAGGGAAGGAAAAGGAGAGGGAAGTGAAGGGGGAAGGGGAAAGGAAGAGGAAAGGAAGAGGGGAGGGAAAGGAAGGAAAAGGGGAGGGAAGTGAAGGGAAGGAAAGGAAAGGAAGGGAAGGAAAGGGAAAGGGAAAAGGGGAGGGAAGGGAAGCAAAGGGGGAAGGGGAAAGGAAGGGGGAAGGAAGAGGAAAGGAAAGGAAGAGGAAAGGGAAGGAAAAGGAGAGGGAAGTGAAGGGGGAAGGGGAAAGGAAGAGGAAAGGAAGAGGGGAGGGAAGGGAAGGAAAAGGGGAGGGAAGTAAAGGGAAGGAAGGGGGAAGGAAGCGGAAAGGAAAGGAAGAGGGGAGGGGAGGAAAGGAAGAGGGGAGGGAAAGGAAGTAAAAGGGGAGGGAAGGCAAGGGAAGCAAAGGGGAAAGGGAAAGGAAGGGGAAGGGGGAAGGAAGAGGAAAGGAAAGGAAAGGAAGAGGGGAGGGAAGGGAAGGGAAGAGAAGGAAGGGGGATGGAAGCGGAAAGGAAAGGAAAAGGAGAGGGAAGGAAGTGAAGGGGGAAGGGGAAAGAAAGAGGAAAGGAAAGGAAGAGGGGAGGGAAGTGAAGGGAACGAAGGGGAAGCAAAGGAAAGGAAAGGGAGAGGGAAGGGAAGCAAAGGGGAAGGGGAAAGGAAGGGGGAAAGAAGAGGAAAGGAGAGGAAAAGAAGAGGGAAGGGAAGGGAAGGAAAAGGGGAGGGAAGTAAAGGGAAGGAAGGGGGAAGGAAGCGGAAAGGAAAGGAAGAGGGGAGGGGAGGAAAGGAAGAGGGGAGGGAAGGGGAGGAAAAAGTGGGCGAGGGGAGAAAAACTAACCACGACTAGCCTATTTGTTAGAAATGAAAAGAGAGAGAGAGAGAGAAACCTGCCATGCCAGGCTAAATGCTGGGACTGGGGCTTCCCTCACGCCAGGAGGACCAAATATGGACTGAGTCTACCAGTTTCCCTTTCCTTAGGCCATTTCCACAGCCTGAATTTAATCTACATTTATCACAACAAGAGTTCCACATCTAAGGAGGAGGCCCGCAGGAAGGGTCTGGAGCAGATAAGCGGAACGGAAATGCAACATTAGGGGAAGAAAAAGGGGGGAAAAAAGGCATAAAGCTCATTTTACTAGCTGCATTTCCCCATCCTCAGTCAACAGTCAAGCGCTCTCGGGCCAGGAAAGAGTTAAGGAGGGGGACAAAATTATACGGGTTGCATGTTAAAGGTTAGAGGAATAATCAGTCATTTGAAGGGAGGGAGGGAGAGAAGGAAAAAAAAAAAAAACACCCTTCCACTACATAAACATTTTTCCGGATGTAATTTCCAGTCCAAGCATACATTTCCCAGTAGAAATCAGCAGCTAAAAAGGAAACCATTTAGTCCCTTTAAGTGCCAAATTGTATGCTGATTTCCCCCCCCCATCTCCCCCCCCCCTTCGTCTGGCTCAGCTTTCCAAAGTAGTGGTTAGGCTTCTGCAATCTTTCACCCAAAAAAACTGTATAAACACATATCCTTAAAAAGACAGACATAATCCTTGGGTGGGCCAATTTAGGTTGGATTATGAAAATACTTAAAATACAAAATCGTATAATCACTGTTGTCTTTTTGGTTCGCTCTGAACGGGAGGGACGAGAACCGAGAGGAGTGGAAAGCGAAGGGGACGGGCCCACCGCCTCAAAAAAAAAAACAAAAAAAAAAAACGAAGGGGCGCCGTAGGCAGGCCGATCTGTTGTTGCAGAAAGTCTAAAAATAATTAAGAGTGTGTGTGTGTGTGTGTGTGTGTGTGTGTGAGAGAGAGAGAGAGAGAGAGAGAGAGAGAGAGAGAGAGAGAAAGGGTCCTACAGCTGGAGGATAGTATAAAAATATTTATTACTTACACCAGTGCTTCATTTTTCAGGCTAAAAGACTTGCAAAATGGGCAGAATATGGCAGCAAAAGGCAACCCTGACCCAAAAACAAAAAAAAACAAAAAACCCAAACCCCTTCCAAAGCAATAAAAATGCCATTCATAGGTTACAATTATGATGGTTTAATCCTATATAGGCTGATACTGATAAGATGAAAGTGGAGCGTTCGGTTACTAAACGTTTGAGGTCCTGGGTGCTCTCGGAGCTTGGCTGTTTTTCTTGCAGACGTTTCATGACCCAACTAGATAACATCATCAGGGCTAGAAGGGAGTGGGGTTTGCTCTCAGTTTATATATCATGGTTTGCCCTGTCAGAGTTGGTGTTAAGAGTTGTTTTCGTCTTGGAGGTTCCTTGATTAAGCTGTTTTAGACAGACAGACAGAAAGACAGGCAGGCAGGCAGACAGACAGACAGAGATATGGATGGACTGACAGACGGATAGGTAGGCAGACAGGCAGGTTCCCTGGTGCTCTCCGAGCTTGGCTGTTTTCTTGTAGACGTTTCATGATCCAACTAGGTCAAGGGTAGGCAACCTTGGCTCTTTTATGACTCGTGGACTTCAACTCCCAGAATTCCTGAGCCAGCATGGGGGAACTATGGCCCGCTCATGACTCGTGGACTTCAACTCCCAGAATTCCTGAGCCAGCATGGCTCAGCTTGGAAACCTCTCTCTTTCCCCTCAGCATGGCTGGCTCAGGAATTCTGGGAGTTGAAGTCCACCTTGAACTAGGCTATGTCATCAGTGCCAGAATGGAGTGGGGTTTTCTTGCCCTATCACATTAATACTAGACCAAACATGAAGAAATAAACAGTATCCCAATAAGGAACCACCAATTCAGACAAACAATCAAATGCTAAACAACAGCTTAAACAAGGAAACACCAAGAACTCACAGGGCAAGCTGCTAGAATATAAACAGAGAGCAAGCCTCACGCCTTTCTGGTGCTGATGATGTAACCTAGATGGGTCGTGAAATGTCTGCAAGGAAACAACCAACCAAGCTCAGAGACCACCAAGGACTCTCTGACCTCATTGTCTGTCCATCCATCCATCCATCCATCCATCCATCCATCCATCCATCTATCTATCCATCCATCCATCCATCCATCTCTCCATCCCTCTATCTATCTATCTATCTATCTATCTATCTATCTATCTATCTATCTATCTATCTATCTAATCTAATCTAATCTATCCATCCATCCATCCATCTCTCCATCCCTCCATCCTATCTATCTATCTATCTATCTATCTATCTATCTATCTATCCATCCATCCATCCATCCATCTAATCTATCTATCCATCCATCCATCCATCCATCCATCCATCCATCCATCCCATCTATCTATCTATCTATCTATCTATCTATCTATCTATCTATCTATCTATCTATCTATTTATCCATCCATACATCCATCTCTCTATCCCTCCATCTGTCTGTCTGTCTGTCTGTCTGTCACCTGCCTAATCAAAGAACCACCAAGAACACTCTCCACAAACACTGACAGGGCAAAACACTTGTACATAAACAGAGAGCAAACCACACACCCTACCAGCACTGATGATGTTACCTGGTTGGGTCATGAAACATCTGCAACAAAACCACCAAACTCAGAGAGTACCAAGGACCCAAAGTCCTCCTCCACCACCTCCTCCTCCTCCACCACCACCTCCTCCTCCTCCTCCTCCTCTCTGCATCCCCCATTCTCTTCTAACACTGATGATGTTATCTAGTTGGGTCGTGAAACATCTGCAAGAAAACCACCAAGCGCAGAGAGCAGCAAGGACCTCTCATTTCAACCCCAAGCTACAAATATTCTCTTGCATCCATATTAAACATTTCCTTTACTTAAAATTACAAGCACAATTAGCAGTGACAAGAGGCATTAAATTGTGTCACGGAGGCCCGAAACGTGCTTTTTCTAATTTTGTTCCCCCTTCAGCTGTTATTTATTTAAAAGGGTTTGGGGAAGAGCAGGTAAAACCTGTAAGAATCACGTGTGGTTCAAGTCTCCTTAAGCACAACATTAACCAGCGGCGCCTAAGATTTTGCTGTGGTGACAAGGTCCCACGTGTCCCTGTGTCACTTCTAACATGTACCGGAATGCATGAAAGAGCTAAGTTGAAGCAACAGCTTTTTAACGGAGAAGGCCGGGATAGATGCAGGCAGGAGAGATGTGCTTTGTGGTCCGGGCAATTAAAGAACTCCTACCGCCTTGCAGTCACCAAATGGATTTTACACTTTGTTCTCTTTCAGGAATAAAAGGGAAGTCTGGGACTCCACAAAGACAGTCCAAGGATCTCACAAGGTTGATGCATCGGATCTGACAGAAGGCGCCGAGGTGCCTGGTGGCCTAAATTCCCGGCCACCTCTTGAGCCCCGTCTTAAGTGGAGGCAGATCAATTGGGCCAATCTGAGTATGCTGCTCGAATCCATTTCCCTACCAATCTATATTTTGAAGAAATTAACCTTCAAAAAAGAAGAAGAAGAAGAAGAAGAAGAAGAAGAAGAAGAAGAAGAAGAAGAAGAAGAAGAAGAAGAAGAAGAAGAAGAAGAAGAAGAAGAAGAAGAAGAAGAATAAGAAGAATAATAAGAAGAAGAAGAAGAAGAAGAAGAAGAAGAAGAAGAAGAAGAAGAAGAAGAAGAAGAAGAAGAAATTCACAACAGGTAGTATTCATCTTACAACCACAATGGAGGCCCAAATAAACAAGTCAGTTGCTAAGTGAGTTGGGCCCCATTTTTGCTAGTCGCTAAGCGGATCACCGCAGTACAGGTAGCCCTGGACTCAGGACCTCCACAATTCAGCCCAAATTTTCTGTTGCTAAGGTGAGACGTTTGTGAAGTGAGTTTTGCCCCAGTTTTACGACCTGGCTTGCCGCATTGGTTAAGCGAACCACTATGCGTCTTAAATTAGCAACATTGTTAAGTGGATCTGGCTTCCCTCTTGACTTTGCCTGGCAGAAGGTCATAAAAAGTGATCATCGCTGGAGATTTTTAAGAAGAGACTGGACAGTCACCTGTCTGAGATGGTATAGGTTCTCCTGCTTGAGTGGGGGCTGGACTAGAAGACCTCCAAGGTCCCTTCCAGCACTAATTCTAATTCTATTCCATTCCATTCCATTATTTCTACTCTATTTCTTATTCTATTTCTTATTCTATTTCTTATTCTATTCTATTCTATTCTATTCTACTCTATTCTATTTCTACTCCATTCCTTATTCTATTCTATTCTATTCTATTCTATTCTATTCTATTCTATTCTATTCTATTCTATTCTATTCTATTCTATTCTGTTCTGTTCCATTCCATTCCATTATTTCTACTCTATTTCTTATTCTATTTCTTATTCTATTCTACTCTATTCTATTTCTATTTCTACTCTATTCCTTATTCTGTTCTATTCTATTCT
Organism: Crotalus tigris; assembly: GCF_016545835.1. Lineage (NCBI taxonomy): Eukaryota > Metazoa > Chordata > Lepidosauria > Squamata > Viperidae > Crotalus > Crotalus tigris. The sequence goes on along the minus strand of NW_024100134.1, from coordinate 226,555 downwards.
ATTCTATTCTATTCTATTCTGAACATGACCCCGGGACATTGCAAACCATCATAAATATGAGTCGGTTGCCAAGCCACTGAATTTGACCATGTGACCATGGAAATGCTGTAATAAGCACTGGAAAAAAAATGACTTAGGACCGTTTGTCACACTTAGGACCGTTGCAACATCCCCATGGTCACCTGATTGAAATTCAGACACTTGGCAATTGACTCGTATTTATGATGGTCGCAGCGTCTTGGGGTCACCTGATCCCCTTTTGCGACCTTCTGACAAAATCAACAGGGGAAGCCAGCTTCACTCAACAACTGTGCTCCTAACTTAACAACCTCAGCGGTCCCATCAAGAGGCGTGGTGAGAAAGGTCTTAAAAATGGGGCAAAATTCACTTAACAACTCTTCTCGCTTAGCAACAGCAATTGTGATCCTAAGGCAGGCGTAGGCAACCTTGGCTCTTTTATGACACATGGACTTCAACTCCCAGAATTCCTGAGCCAGCCATGCTGAGGGGAAAGGGAGAGGTTTCCAAGCTAAGCGATGCAGGCTCAGGAATTCTGGGAGTTGAAGTCCACGAGTCATGAATGGGCCATTGTTCCCCACCCCTGGTATAGGCCAGGGGTAGGCAACCTTGGCTCTTTTATGACTCTGTGGACTTCAGCTCCCAGAATTCCTGAGCCAGCCACGCTGAGGAGAAAGGGAGAGGTTTCCATGCTGAGCCAGGCGGGCTCAGGAATTCTGGGAGTTGAAGTCCACGAGTCATAAAAGAGCCAAGGTGGCCCACCCCTGTCCTAAGGACTCCATTCAGATTGAAAAGCTTGTGGGCATTCTTGTTTTTATAATTAAGGCCTCCAAAACCCTCCATGGCTTTCCCAGAGGAACGATTCACGCCCCCCCCCTCTCTTCTCTCTCTCTCTCTCTTTCTCTCTCTCTCTCTCTCTCTCTCTCTCAATATTCTGGCTACCCTGGGTTTGGCTCAAGGTTAGGTAAACACCAGTTTTTGCAAAGATGGAGCAATCTCTCCACTAAAGCAAACAAATGCAATTTGAATTTATGGCTATCTTTGAAAGGCAGCATCTGCCGTTGCCGTTGGTTTTTGGGGGGTTTTTTTTGGGAAGCCCTTCATTACAAGCCCTACGTGCTTTTGGAGACAAGAGGGAAGTCCCGTGGGTTTCTGCCTCCGCCTTGGAAAGATAAATTCTGTTTTTTCGTTTTTTGCCGCTGGAGTTTGGTTCTCATTTTTTTCCCTCCCTCCCCCCCCCCCTCTCTCTCTCTCTCTCTCTCTCTCTGCCAAAAAGTGTCTTCCACCAACACTGTTGCATGTGGCAGATAAAAGAGAGAGAAAAATGCTTTTTTAAATTTTTCCCCCTCTAATGGATAAAGTTATGCGAAAGAAGACAGAGAGGTCCTCTCCCTCCCACCTCCCTCGGTCTTCCGGGAGTCCAAGAATAAATTATCCTGATCAGATCTGGAAAAGTTGGGTTGGAAGTTAAAGAGGTTTTCACATCTGCGTCTTCGCATCCCGGCCTTGGGAATAAAGCGTTTTCGTGTTCCGTTCGCAGAAAAATGTGAGAAAACCTTCCCCTCTTTGAATTGTTGGAGACAGTAGTTTTGATCATGTCTGCGCTTGGCTTTTGTAGCCAAGGATGGAGGATTAAACTTGTAATATACAAGGCATTTTTCCCCTCGGTAGCTTGCCAAGCTGGGCTGGAAGTGACTATGACCACATGCTTTTTCTGCCTACCCAGCTATCCCAGAATAACACTAGAGTATCCTCTTTCCCAACCTGGTGCCCTCCAGGAATTTGGAGAATTCGGGGAGCTGCAAGAGCCACCCCTTTTGCCAGGTGGGTAACTTTGGGATAATCACCAGGAGACGGTGAGTTCTAGTCCTGCCTTAAGTATGCAAGCTGACCGGGGTGATTTTCAGCCAGTCACCAGGAGATGGTGAGTTCTAGCCCTGCCACCTTAGACATGAAAGTCAGCTGGGTGACTTTGGGCCCATCACCAGGAGACAGTGAGTTCTAGTCCTGCTTTAGGCATGAAAGTCAGCTGGGTGACTTCGGACCAATAACCAGGAGACGGTGAGTTCTAGTCCTGCTTTAGGCATGAAAGTCAGCTGGGTGACTTCGGACCAATCACCAGGAGACGGTGAGTTCTAGTCCTGCTTTAGGCATGAAAGTCAGCTGGGTGACTTCGGACCAATAACCAGGAGACGGTGAGTTCTAGTCCTGCTTTAGGCATGAAAGTCAGCTGGGTGACTTTGGACCAATCACCAGGAGACGGTGAGTTCTAGTCCTGCATGAAAGTCAGCTGGGTGACTTCGGACCAATCACCAGGAGACGGTGAGTTCTAGTCCTGCTTTAGGCATGAAAGTCAGCTGGGTGACTTCGGACCAATAACCAGGAGACGGTGAGTTCTAGTCCTGCTTTAGGCATGAAAGTCAGCTGGGTAACTTTGGACCAATCACCAGGAGACGGTGAGTTCTAGTCCTGCTTTAAGCATGAAAGCCGGCTGGGTGACTTTGGACCAATCACCAGGAGACGGTGAGTTCTAGTCCTGCTTTAGGCATGAAAGCTGGCTGGGTGACTTTGGACCAATCACCAGGAGATGGTGAGTTCTAGTCCTGCCTTAAACATGAAAGTCAACTGGGTGACTTTGGGCCAATCACTAAGAGACTGTAAGTTCTAGTCCTGCCTTAGGCATGAAGGTCGTCTAGGTGACCTGGAACCAGTCCCTCTCTCTCAGTCCAATCCACCTCACAGGGTTGTTGTGGGGAAAATAGGAGGAGAAAGGTATTTGCATATGTTTGTGGTCTGGAGTTATTTGTAAAAAAAAAATAATGGCAGGATAAAAAAAATGAATAAATAAAATAACAATGGCCACTGAAAGCGCCAGAAGTCCCTTTGCTAAGCAGTGCAATCATGTGATGTCACAATTTATGTTCAGGTCATTTAGTGACAGATATTCCAGTCCAGTGTGTTTCTTCCCCCTTTTGCCACAGCAAAAAAAAAAAAATTACTTTGAACCTGAAACATGGAAACACACCTCTAGATATATAAATAAAAAGGTCTTTGAGATAGCTGCGCTCTTCAAACAATGGCTAAATGAAAGAGGCGAAAAACACAACCAGGAGCAGCCACAGACAGACAGACCCAACCTGAGAGAGCAAAGGGGTCGGATGGCTGCTTCCCTTCGCTGATCAAAAAAAAAAAAAGGCAGTCTTCCCCCCCCCCTTTTTTTTTTTAATTTCTTTGTTGCTGACATCTCCTGGGTGCCTTCCCAATTTTAAGGAGCGCCCTTATGAAAGGCGGTCATTATTTGGAAGTGAAGAAAGAGAAGGGAATTCGCCCGGCTCTTTTCCATTGTGTGGGGAAACCGTACGCGGGAGGGTTAATCTGCTTTCTAAATGAATAGACAAAGGGTCCCACTGTCCCCACAGGGTGTGTGTGTGTGTGTGTGTGTGTGTGTGCTGGCCAGGCAGATATCATCCTCAGAGGGAGAGCCACCTCGAACAAAAGGGGCTGGAGGAAATGACCTCCTGGAACCCCACACCTGGAAATCGCTGGAGAACCAGCCTGGAGAGGTGAAGTCGGAGATCAAAAAGCGAGTGGATTCCGTCAGTTTCAAAAAGACGGAAACGTGGAGACCCCCTGTCCTGCTTGATCGCTCAGGATCACAGTGGCCTCAGCACAAAAGAGAAGGGGTCACTGGGGGGGGGGCTCCCACTCACGAAAAAGAGGGTAGCCTTGAGGCCATGGCAGGGATCAACCCAGACAATATGGCATATGGGTGTCAAAGTCGCCCGGGTGGCTTTCTGGCTTTCGTACCTCAGGAGGGACTAGAATTCACAATCTCCGAGGTGACACGATAGCAGTATTCCAGTATTTGAGGGGCTGCCACAAAGAAGGGGGGGGGGATTATTCTCCAGAGCACCAGAGGGCAGGACAAGAGGCAAAGGATGGAAACTAATCAAGGAGAGAAGCAACCTGGAATTAAAGAGATACTTCCTGACAGTGAGGACAATTAATCAGTGGAACAGCTTGCCTCCAGAAATCGTGGGCGCTCCATCACTGGAGATTTTTAAGAAGAGACTGGACAGTCACTTGTCTGAGATGGTATAGCTTCTCCTGCTTGAGCAGGGGACTGGACTAGAAGACCTCCAAGGTCCCTTCCAGCTTCTATTCTATTCTATTCTATTCTATTCTATTCTTAATTTCAATCTGCGGAAAAACCTTTCTTCATGGAACCAGTCTCCAGTGCCCAAAAAGTTGGGGGTCACTGAGTTAAGGAACCAGGTTAGAAACTGGGAGACTGTGAGTTCTAGTTCTGCCTTAGGCATGAAAGCCAGCTGGATAACATTGGGCCAATCACCACGAGAAGGTAAGTTCTAGTCCCGCCTTAGGCATGAAAGCCAGCCAGGTGACCTTGGGCCAATCACCAGGAGATGGTAAGTTCTATTCCCGCCTTCAGCACAAGAGCTGACTAGGCACTTGACAACTGGCGTGTATTTATGACAGTTGTAGCATCCTGGGGTCATGTGATCACCCCTCAATAGGAGAAGCCAGATTCATTTTGTGACTGCACGAGTGGTTTAACAACTGCAGCGATTGGCTTAACAATGGTGGCAAAAAAGGTCACAGAAAAGTCACAAAGCGGGGCAAAACTCACTTAACGATCTTGCTTAGCAACGGAAATTTGGGGGCTCAGTTGTGTTCGTAAGCTGAGAACTGCCTGTGGCTTGCCCTCTGGCTTGCCAGGGAGAACACAAACCCAAATCGTTCTTTTGTGTGTGTGTACTGGTTGGGTGCGTGTTGTGAATGTATTTGCAATAACACTCCAACACTGGAAGTTTTTAAGAAGAGACTAGACAGCCATTTGTCTGAAATGGCGCAGGGTTTCCTGCCTGAGCAGGGGGTTGGACTAGATGACCTCCAAGGTCCTTTTCAACTTTATTATTATTATTATTATTATCATTCATCGCACAGTCAGCCGGATGTTCAGCCTGGATTTGGCATTTTGTCTACCTATCGAGTCCTTACCCAGGACCTGGGATAGGCAGATGTGGATGTTTGATGGTATTACAGGTATCGTCGCAGGATGGAAGCAGTTCCTAATAAGGCCGCCTTTTGCAATTGACTAATAGCGAATTTGTCAATGCCAATGGTGTTCAAGTGGTGCTCCAGTTGTTTTGGGATTGCACCCAAGGCGCCTATGACTATTGGTACTACCCTTGCTTGCTTTTGCCACAGTCTTTCTATTTCTATTTGTAGGTCTTTGTATTTTGTTATCTTCTCCAGTTCTTTCTCTTCTATTCTGCTATCTCCAGGCACTGCCACGTCCACTATCCAGACTTTTTTGTCTTTCTTATCGACAATTGTTAAGTCTGGGGTGTTATGTTGCAGGTGCTTGTCTGTTTGAATTCTGAAGTCCCAGAGCAGTTTAATTTTATCATTTTCTATGACTTTCTCTATTTTATGATCCCACCAGTTTTTGCTTACAGGCAAATGATATTTTTTGCAGATCTTCCAATGCACCATTGTTGCTACTTTGTCATGCCGCTGCTTGTAATCAGTCTGTGCAATCTTCTTGCAACAGCTTACCAAGTGGTCCACTGTTTCTTCAGCTTCTTTGCATAGGCGGCACTTACTGTCTGTTGCTGTCTTCTCAATTTTGACTTTGTATGCATTTGTCCTTAAGGCTTGGTCTTGTGCAGCCAGAATTAGTCCCTCGGTCTCTTTCTTCAATTTTCCTGCTCTTAGCCATTGCCAGGTTTTATTATTATCTGCTTTCCCAGCTATTTTTTTCATGTATTGGCCATGTAGTGCTTTGTCTTCCCTTCCCATCCTCTATTCTGTTCTTCATTTGGTCTTTCTTGTAGGCCAGTTTGGTCTCTCCAGTAGTTAGTAAGCCTTCCTGATATACTAATTTCAGTGCATCTTCATCATTGTTCTTCAGATATTCTTCCAAAGCCATTTTTTCTTCTTCAACCATCTGATGTACTTGTAGCATTCCACGCCCACCTATTTGCCTTGGTAGATAAAGTCTATCAATGTCACTGCGTGGATGAAGGGCGTGATTCATTGTCATTATTTTTCTGGTCTGCCTATCCATTGCTTTTAGTTCTGCTTGAGTCCAGTCCACTATTCCAGCTGTGTACCTAATGACTGGGATTGCCCAGGTGTTGATTGCCTTTACGGTATTTCCTCCATTGAGTTTGGACTTTAAGATCTTCTTCACTCTCTTGATGTATTCACTTCTAATCTTTTTCTTGACTTCAGTGTGCTTGATGTTGTCAGCTTGAAGGATACCCAAGTATTTGTAGTATTCTTCCTCGTCCAGACTCTTAATGTTATTTTCGTGGGGCATCTTGATTCCTTCAGTTTTCACTATTTTTCCTTGTTTGATAGTAAGTGTGGCACATTTGTCCAAGCCAAACTCCATTACAATATCTTGGCTATATATACGGACAGTGTTGAGCAGCGATTCTATTTCAGATGATGTTTTTCCATACAGCTTCAGATCATCCATGTAAAGGAGGTGGGATAGTCTAGCAGATGTTTTTGATGTTTGATAACCATGTCCTGAGTTATTCAGTATTGTTGACAGAGGAAACAGTGCAATAACAAATAGTAATGGTGATAATGAATCTCCTTGAAATATTCCTCTCTTGATATTAACCTCTCCCAGCCTCTCACCATTGATCTGCAACTGTGTCTTCCATTGTGCCATCGATCTTTGCACAAATTTTATGATGTTTCTACTGACTCCTGTTATTTCTAGGCACTTGATTATCCAATCATGTGGCAGAGAGTCAAATGCCTTTTTGTAGTCAATCCATGCCACATTCAGGTTGGTCTTCCTTCTCTTGCAGTTTTCCAAGATCATTTTGTCTATTAGGAGTTGATCTTTTGTTCCTCTGCTATTGGGGCGGTTTCCTTTCTGCTCAGGTGGAAAGAGATTGTTTTCAACTAGATGCTGTTGTACTGCATCAGCTACCACACCAGTTAGTAATTTGAAAGTTGTTGGTAAGCAGGTAATTGGCCTGTAGTTACCTGGTGTTGCCCCTTTTGCTGGATTTTTCATTATTAGGTAGGTTTTCCCAGTTGTTAGCCACTTTTCAATTTCTCCTCCTTGTAGTATATTGTTGAACTGTTTGGCAATGAGTGGGTGTATAACAGTTAGATGTTTCAACCAAAACCCATGCAGTTCATCTTCACCTGGTGCTGACCAATTTTTGATTTTCTTTGCTCTTTTTTCTACCATTTTTGTTGTTATTACTAGTTCTTTCATTTCAACTTCTGTTTTATTTGCATCCACCTCTTTTAACCAAGCCGCATCCTTGTTGTATTTCTTTGGGTTATCCCATATCTGCTTCCAGAACTGCACTGTTTCTTCCTTGTCAGGTACTGACTGATTCCTTGCAGTTTCTCCATTGATGGATTGGTAGAAACGTTTCTGATTGGATTGAAATTGGAGGTTCTGCCTATAGTTTGCAATTCGAGCTTCATATCTACTGATTTTCCTGGCTATAGCTGTTATTTGTTGCTTTATTATTTCCAGTGCTTCCTGATCTTCCTTGTTTCTAAGTGGTATTTCTTGATTAGGTATTCTTTGGTCTTCTTGTTCTTCAGCTTCTTTTCTTTCATCTGTTCTAGCTTGCTTGCATGTGATCTTAACTTGCTGATCTTATTTTCTAGTCTAACCTTCCATTTTTGTGGTGCACTGTTTGTTTGTTTTTCTTCTTTGTTGATTTTGCATCCCAGGTATTCAGTTATAACTGCAGCTGTGCTGTACATTAGTTGGTTTGTTTCTTGCAGTGAATTGGTGCTTATACTTGATATTGCAGTATTTGCATCTTTTAATGCTTGTGCTAGCTGTTTCTTTGGAACAAGCTTCAATGCAGGTAGCCTTATTCTGTTGTTTTTGTGCTGTTCTAGATGCTCAGTTATTCTTTGTTTCAATTCTTTTATTTCTTTAGTTAGAGGGTTTTGTTCTTCCTGAGGAAGAGGTGCCTGGTTTCCAAATGAGAACAGTTGTATATCTCTGCTGGATTCTTTCACTGCCAACTCCCCCTGGTTTGCCTCTACATTCTGAATTACTTCTTGTAAGGCTTTGATTTCTTTGCCTGGGTAAACCTTTGCAGTTCGTCCAATTCTGTTTCTGTGAATACTTTATTTCGTGTTATAAATCGGCGTTGATCTGCTAGTCTCTGTTCTGTTATTTCTGATTCTGGATGTTGTTCTTTCCAGAATTGGTGCATTCGTTTTAGATATCCTCGTCTTGTTGGACTTGATCTGTAGTAACAGATCATTATTTCTTTGTTTTCCATCACTGTGTATCTGCGACGGGTAAACACCTTTTCTTCCAGTAGTTCTGCAGCTGCTGGCCCTGGTTGCTCAGCCAACAGTCCTGAGTCCTGTAACCCATTTTTCACCAGATATCCAGGAACTCCAATATCTAGTGCGGACCTTGTTAACCCGGGCGACGTCCGAGCCGGTATGGCATTCTGAAATTTACGTCTCACCATATTTTTTATGGGAGAGACACTCTTTGTCTGACTCCTCTGATGAGACCTGTCCAGTATGGTTGAACCTCTGGCATAGCTCTCATCTTCCTCAGAGTACACAAGCCCCACAACCACGTCAAGGTAGTGCCTCACTGGGGGATTATTATTATTATTATTATTATTATTATATTATTATTATTAATTATATCGATCATCGCACAGTCAGCCAGATGTTCAGACTGGATTTGGCATTTTGTCTACCTATCGAGTCCTTACCCAGGACCTGGGATAGGCAGAGGTGGATGTTTGATGGTATTACAGGTATCGTCGCAGGATGGAAGCAGTTCCTAATAAGGCCGCCTTTTGCAATTGACTAATAGCGAATTTGTCAATGCCAATGGTGTTCAAGTGGTGCTCCAGTTGTTTTGGGATTGCACCCAAGGAGCCTATGACTATTGGTACTACCCTTGCTTGCTTTTGCCACAGTCTTTCTATTTCTATTTGTAGGTCTTTGTATTTTGGTATCTTCTCCAGTTCTTTCTCATCTATTCTGCTATCTCCAGGCACTGCCACGTCCACTATCCAGACGTTTTTGTCTTTCTTATCGACAATTGCAGGGTTTCCTGTCTGAGCAGGGGGTTGGACTAGATGACCTCCAAGGTCCCTTCCAACTTTACTATTATTGATCATCGCACAGTCAGCCAGATATTCAGATTGGATTTGGCATTTTGTCTACCTACCGAGTCCTTACCCAGGACCTGGGAGGGTGATGATGATGATGATTATTATTACTATTACTATTATTATTATTAAATTCAGGTAGTCCTCCACATACAACAGTTTGTTTCGTGACCGTTCGAAGTTACAGCAGCACTGAAAAAAGTGATCGATGACTGTTTTTCACACTTAACGACCATTGCAGCATCCTCGTGGTCACGTGATTTACATTGGGATGCTTGACAACTGCCTCACATTTATGACGGTGGCAGTGTCACGGGGTCGTGTGATTTTCCCCCTTTTGCGACCGTCTTGACAAGCGAAGTCCATGGAGGAAGCCGTATTCGCTTAATGACTGTGTTACTAATTTAACAACTGTGGTTAAGAAAAGTCGTAAAACGGGGCAAAGCTCACTGAACAAACATCTCACTTAGCAACCTAAATGCAGGGCTCCATTGTGAGTCATAAGTAGAGGACTAGCTATACTCTGGTGAATCCGGCCACGCCATTCCCTACAACAAGGGATCTTCAAACTTGGCCCTTTTATGAGCTCCCAGAATTCCTCAGCCAGGCACGCTGGCTGAGGAATTCTGGGAGTTGAAGTCCACAAGTCATGAAGGAGCCATAGTTCCCCCATGCTGGCTGAGGAATTCTGGGAGTTGAAGTCCACAAGGCCTAACAGGGCCAAGTTTGAAGACCCCTGCTTGTGAACCTCAATTCCCAGAATTCCTCAGCCAGGCATGCTAGCTCAGGAATTCTGGGAGTTGAAGTCCACAAGTCATGAAGGGGCCATAGTTCCCCCATGCTGGCTGAGGAATTCTGGGAGTTGAAGTCCACAAGGCCTAACAGGGCCAAGTTTGAAGACCCCTGCTTGTGAACCTCAATTCCCAGAATTCCTCAGCCAGGCATGCTAGCTCAGGAATTCTGGGAGTTGAAGTCCACAAGTCATGAAGGGGCCATAGTTCCCCCATGCTGGCTGAGGAATTCTGGGAGTTGAAGTCCACAAGGCCTAACAGGGCCAAGTTTGAAGACCCCTGCCCTACAGGCACACGCCTGACATGGTAAACTTTGAATAAAGTTTTGCCCCCTGGATTCTGCTGAATTATCTTTCAGTGGACCAAAATCAAATTCTGTATCACGCTGCAAATAAATTGCTAGCGAGCAGCATCTGCTCCGAGGTGACCACAGTTGCATTGCATCTCCCGGAAGGTGACAACTTCTCTGTTTGTCATTCACTTTAACATTCTATCTATATTTTAAGAGGAATGTAGGGTTTGTAAATCTCTAGCTGCCCGGCTTGAAGCTAAGCGGGCTTGGCAGCCCACTGATGCAGAAGGCCATTATCTCACCTTTGTGCTTCTAACTGCCGTCATTTGCCTCTTCCTGTTTCATAATACATTCCCCGGGTGGCCGCATAGAAACTTTTTAACACCTATTGCGGTCATTAAATAATCAGCCGTGCCGCAGCGGTGGGCTCATGAAAATTACATGAAGGGCAAATCACTTCATTCCTCCCTCAATCGTGGACGGCAGATCTTGTACCCCTCTTCTTCCTCTCCCGTGAAAATATGAATGTATGACTTTTTTATTATTATTATTATTATTATTTTAGTCTTCTAGGAAAGAACAAAGGGAAGTGTGCATTTTGCCCTCCTGTCTGTAACTGGCAGTATGCCTAGGCCAGGGATAGGCAACCTTGGCTCTTTTATGAACTCGTGGACTTCAACTCCCAGAATTCCTGAGCCAGCCATGCTGAGGAGAAATGGAGAGGTTTCCATGCTGAGCCATGGCGGCTCAGGAATTCTGGGAGTTGAAGTCCATGAGTCATAAAAGAGCCAAGGTTGCCTATCCCTATATCTAGTCCAACCCCTCCCCCCCGCCTGCTCAAGCAGGAGACCCGTGATCAGGGGTCTCCAAGCTTGGCTCTTTATGACTCGTGGACTTCAACTCCCAGAATTCCTGAGCCAGCCATGCTGAGGAGAAATGGAGAGGTTTCCATGCTGAGCCATGCTGGCTCAGGAATTCTGGGAGTTGAAGTCCATGAGTCATAAAAGAGCCAAGGTTGCCTATCCCTATATCTAGTCCAACCCCTCCCCCCCGCCTGCTCAAGCAGGAGACCCTTGATCAGGGGTCTCCAAGCTTGGCTCTTTTATGACTCGTGGACTTCAACTCCCAGAATTCCTGAGCCAGCCATGCTGAGGAGAAATGGAGAGGTTTCCATGCTGAGCCATGCTGGCTCAGGAATTCTGGGAGTTGAAGTCCACGAGTCATAAAAGAGCCAAGGTTGCCTACACCTGGCCTAGGCTGTCGAGGACCGGTTTGGAATACTGGTTAAGGAGCTGACCTCGAAATCGGGAGACTGTGAAATCTAGTCCTGCCTGAGGTAAGGGAGCTGGCTGGGTGACTTTGGCCCAATGTCACCCAGACAGCTTTCCTACCTAAGGCGGGACTAGAATTACTGTCTCTTGATGATTGGCCCAGTTACCCAGGCAGCTTTCATTCCTAAGACAGGACTAGAACTCACCATCTCCTGCTGATTGGCCCAGTCACCCATCCAGCTTTCATACCTAAGGCGGGACTAGAACCTAGCGTCTCTTGGTGATTGGCCAAGGTCACCCAGCTGACTTTCATGCCCAAGAGACGGGACTAGAATTTACCATCTCTTGGTGATTGGCCCAGTCACCCAGTTGGCTTTCATGCCTAAGGCAGGACTAGAACTCACCATCTCCTGGTGATTGGCCAAATCACCCAGCCAGCTTTCATGCCCAAGAGACCGGACTAGAACTCACTGTCTCCTGGGGATTGGGCCAAAGTCACCCGACCGGCTTTCATGCCTAAGACGGGAGTAGAATTTACCATCACCTGGTGATTGGGCCAATGTTATCCAGTTGGCTTTCATCGCTAAGGCAGAACTAGAATTCACAGTCTCCCAGTTTCTAACCTGGTTCCTTAACCCAGTGGCTCCCAACCTTTTGGGCACCAGGGATTGGTTCCATGGAGAAAGATTTTTTTCCGCAGACTGGAGGGGGCGTGGCCTTTACACACTGCCTGCATTCCACGGATGGGGCTTCACTTTGTTTGCGCGACCCTTTCTTGCCGCAGTCGTTAAATGAATCACAGCAACTGTCAGACGGTCGCAAAAGGTGTTCACTGGAGTCAAATCTTGGTCACATGATGATGAGGATGCTGCAAAGGTTATAAGTGTGAAAAATGGTCCTAAGTCACTTTTTTTCAGTGATGAAACTTCGAACGGTCACTAAATGAACCGTTGCAAATTGAGGACTACCTGTCATTGATGCCATCCACCTTGCTGCTGGCTGTTTCCCTGTTTCTTTCCTTTGCTATCATGGTATTCTCAGGAGTTCACTTTATTTTTTTATTGATCTTTAAACACAGTGTTATTCTCCTCCTGAGCCTGTACGAAGCCTGTTGTTTGCAACTCTTATTTATTTGTTTCGCAGTGTTTACCTACCCACCAACAGTACTTTGGGGAGGAAAACAGGAAAAAAGAAAAAAGTCAAAATGCGACTTATTCAAATGCTCAAAGCTGTTATTTTTAAAGATAATAAAAAATATCCGTAACACCATCAAACATCCACATCTGTCGCTCTCAGATCCTCGGAAACAACTTGATAGTTAGACAGAAATACCAAATCCAGTCTAAACATCTGTCAGACTGTGTGACCAACCGCGATAATTTTTATTACGGTCACAGGCCAACGTTACAAATAAAGACACATTAAAGGATTTATATTCCTTGCAGTTATCTGCTCGTTGGCGCTCTTTCTCAGAGTCCTATATAAATTCTGCCATCTTCCACCATCCAGTCAGAACCGAAGAAGCTTCTTGGGTGAGACGGGAAACGTCTTCAAGGAAATCCAGTTTCCCAAAGATGCTTTTTCAGGAGGCAGCTGGACTTTCTTTGTTTTTTCTTTGAAGACGTTTCGCTTCTGATCCAAGAAGCTTCGTCAGCTCTGACTGGAGCGTGGGAGAATGGAAGAATTTATACTCCTGGTAGATAGCTGGTCCTTTGCATTCTTTCCACTTGCAAGGAGTATAAATCCTGCCATTCCCAACCATCCAGTCAGAGTTGAATAAGCTTCTTGGAGGAGAAGCGAAAAGTCTTCTGTAGGAAGTCAGTCCCCCAGAGGCAGGAAAGCGTGCCCACTTTTCTTAATAGCCCCAGGTCTCCCTTCCCCAAGCAGAAACCAGCTCTATAGAGACACAGATGTAAATGCAGGGAGTAGGAGATTAAGAAGACAAAGGCCTAAAGCAGCGGTTCTCAACCTGTGGGTCGGGACCATTTCATGGGGGTCGCCAAACAACAAAGTCTGCCATTTTTCCCCCTTTTCTTTGGCCACGCCCCTGGCACCCGGTGATGTATAAGTGGTTGGGGGTCACCACAACATGGGGAACTGTATTATGGGGTCGCGGCATTAGAAAGGTTGAGAACCACTGGCCTAAAATCTACATACCCCATCCAAACTCTAAGAGTCATCAGGGAAGCAAGATATGACCTTTGGTGGTAGAAGAAGTAGTAGTAGTAGTAGTAGTAGTAGTAGTAGTAGTAGTAGTAGTAGTAGTAAAGAATTCAAACAGACAAGCACCTGCAACATAACACCCCAGACTTAACAGCTGTCGATAAGAAAGACAAAAAAGTCTGGATAGTGGCCGTGGCAGTGCCTGGAGAAAGGAGAATAGATGAGAAAGAACTGGAGAAGATAACAAAATACAAAGACCTACAAATAGAAATAGAAAGACTGTGGCAAAAGCAAGCAAGGGTAGTACCAATAGTCATAGGCACCTTGGGTGCAATCCCAAAACAACTGGAGCACCACTTGAACACCATTGGCATTGACAAATTCACTATTAGTCAATTGCAAAAGGCGGCCTTACTAGGAACTGCATCCTGCGACGGTATCTGTAATACCATCAAACATCCACATCTGCCTATCCCGGGTCCTGGGTAAGGACTCGATAGTGATGGAAGTTAGCCCCCCTCAGAAGGAAATATTAAAAAGGCAGAAAAATATATTTTTCCTCAAAAGGACTTTTTAAAACCAAACCTGGCCCCGAAATTTATCTCTCTGCCCCAAGCAAGACTTTAGCCCCATACAAATGCAGATGTAAAACCATCAGAAAGTTGAAGCCAGAGCAATCAAGAAGACAAAAGAGAAGATCTGCATACCCCACCAAACTCTAGGAGTCAGCCCCATCACCTGGGAAGCAGGATATGATAATAGAATTAAACCACAGATATCAAGGCCTAGACAAACACTCAGAAACAGCCTCAAGGTTCATGCCACAGGAACAGGAAACTATTCCAAACAAGGCTAGAGGGGGTATAAAAGCCTACTGCCCCATGTGCTCAGCCCTCTCTCTCTCCTCTGCACTTTCCTGAAGAACCATCTTTCTGCAATAAACTGTAACCTTCTTCCCAAAGCAGTTGCCATGTTTGCTTATTTATTCCCGGCTTGGTTGAATCAGGATGAAGACTTTACTTCTAACAATAGGTAGACAAAATGCCAAATCCAGTCTGAACATCTGGCTGACTGTGCGATGATCCATAATAGTAAAGTTGGAAGGGACCTTGGAGGTCATCTAGTCCAACCCCCTGCTCAGACAGGAAACCCTATACCATTTCGGACAAATGGCTGTCCAGTCTCTTCTTAAAAGCCTCCAGTGTTGGAGCATTCACCGCTTCTGAAGGCAGGTTGTTCCACTGGTTAATTGTTCTCACTGTCAGGAAATTTCCCCTTAGTTCTAGGTTGTTTCTCTCCTTGATGAGTTTCCTGAAGGTGGACAGAATTAGTCTACAATACTGTATTTTGGCCATTTTGCCACCATGGCAAGGAAGGAAGGAAGGAAGGAAGGAAGGAAGGAAGGAAGGAAGGAAGGAAGGAAGGAAGGAGAAGAGGGAGGGAGGGAGAGAAAGAAGGAAGTAGGGTAGGGAGGAGGTTTCCATCCGTTCCTTCTTGTCCTGCCTTCAGGCGCTTTGGAGAAGAGCTTGACTCCCTCTTCTTTGTGGCAGCCCCTGAGATATTGGAACACGGCTATCATGTCCCCCCCCTCATCCTTCTCTTCATTAAACTAGACATACCCAATTCCAGCAGCCGTTCCTTATAATAGGATTAACCCATCACCGTCAGAACACCAGAAAAGCACACTCAGACTCAGGTCAAAGTTCTTGCCACAGGAACAAGAAGCAACTCAAAACAAAAGGCTCCAGAGGGTATAAAAACCCACTCCCTACATGTACTCAGCCCTTTTTCCTCTTTCTTGCCAGAGCCATCTTCCTGTCTGGCTCTCCTCTTCAATAAACTCCAACCTTCTTTCTAAAGCAGTCGCCATGTTGTTTATCCCCGGCTTGGACTGAACCCCGATGAAGTCTTTTCTTTCAACACTTCAAAGAAAAAGAACGTCCAGCTGCCTCGTGAAAAAGGACCTTTGGGACAAACCATGACCTGGATGACGGAGAATGTCTGTAGACATCGTATAGAATAAGTGGTTTTTAAAAGTAGGCTCTGTTTTCCAAAGCCAATTTAATGTACGTAAGTGGGCAAACAAGTATCCGCATTCAGATCTATAGGATTCCATTTTAATTGGATAATTGCCCAGAGGGAGTAATCTGATCTCCTGCGAAGATCCAAAGCCAAACGTGTGGGTAACCCAATATGCACCTCCAATCAAGCAGAAAGCTCATCGCAAAAAAAAAAAAAAAAAATCAAGTGGTCTTCCCTGTCCATCAAAACTCAGCAAGGTACCCCCACAGAGAACAGCATTACTTTGTGAGAATAATATTTACACAGACCAACCCACATAAAAGGAAGCGTGCATTTGGAGAGACGCGCTGCAGATGAGACGTCAAGTCTTAAAAGAAATACAGAGTAAACGCCTGGTTTTGTAGTTTGTGCTTCTTGCTTGCTGGGAGCAAACAATGTAAAACTAGGGAAAAAAAGAGGATAATCTGAAAGTAATCCTTTGGCTAGGTCAGGGATAGGCAACCCAAAACACTCAAAGAGCCACTTGGACCCGTTTCCCACCAAAAACAAAACACCGGGAGCCACAAAACCCTTTTGATATCTAAAATGAAGATAACACTGCATATATCCTTTTTTACCTTTATTATAGGTGTGTGTGTGTGTGTGTGTGTGTGTGTGTGTATGTATATGTGTATATATATATATATATATATATATGTATGTATGTATGTATGTATGTATGTATGTATGTATGTATGTGTGTGTATATGTATGTATGTATGTGTATATATATATACACACACACACACACATTAAAAATAAAAGTAAAAATATGACTCTTGGGAATACCCATACTATTAAAACAATGATCACCAAGAGAATGCTTTAAGAGAATAAAATTACATACACACACAGGTAAAAAAAGGATATATGCAGTGTTATCTTCATTTTAGATGTCAAAAGGGTCTCTGTCTCTCTCTCTCCCTCCCTATCTGCCCTTGGTCTGCCACTCCTCTTCCCCCACTCTCTTTCTTTCTCTCTCTCTCCCCCTCCCTCCCTCTCTCTCTTTCTCCCCCCCCATCTGCTGCTCACCTGGCAAGCTTCAAGCTGTTGTCCAACAAGCTCAGGCGTAAGCAACCTCGTCTCTTTTATGACTCATGGACTTCAATTCCCAGAATTCCTGAGTCAGCCTAGCTGGGCTAGCTAGCTCTCTCCTGCCCTTCCTGCTTCCTGCTTCCTGCAGAGAGCAGCAAAGGGAGGAGCTCCGCCCACTAATCTTCTCAGCTCCTCGGAGAACACTGTTAGTGCACTCTCTTTTACACACACACACACAGAGAGAGAGAGAGAGAGAGAGATAGAGAGAGAGAGAGAAGCAGGGAAGTGCAATTGCCTCTCTCTGTCTCTGTCTCTCTCTGCAAAGGCAGAGGAGGCTGGGAGCCACAGGGGAAGGCTCAAAGAGCCGCATGCGGCTCCGGAGCCGCAGGTTGCCGACCTGTGGGCTAGGTTCACACAATACGCTTAACCCACGATCTGTGTGCTTTCCGCTCATGATTTGTTTTGGTGTTAGCTACTATGGTTTGTAAACCATGGTAAACAGTCCGTCACTTAATGAAGTAGGAAGCCAGCCTTTTTTGCTAGGCCTAGTAAGTTTCAGGGCCTTAGAAAAAGCTAGAGTTAGCTCTGTATTAATTGCTCTAACCAACAATAATACTCTAAGGAGAAACATTAGTTCTGGCAAGCTACCTCAAGTATATTTGAGGTAGAACGGTTTTATTGTATATACTTGCAGAGGAGCCAAGAATGTTAGGCGCCAAAATAACTTCCCCAAAATTGAGTTTGGCTTATCTTAACACTTTCGAAAAGGACCTGTGTACAACGAGTCCTTGACTTACGACGACAATGGAGCCCAAAATTTCTGTTGCTAAGCGAGTCAGTGGTTAAATGAGTTTTGCCCCATTTTACAACCTTTGTTGCCACAGTTGTTAAGCGAATCACTGCAATTAAGTTAAGTTAATCACCCAGTAGGTAACCTGGGCTCTTTTATGACTTGTGGACTTCAACTCCCAGAATTCCTGAGCCAGCCATGCTGAGGAGAAAGGGAGAGGTTTCCATGCTGAGCCATGCCGGCTCAGGAATTCTGGGAGTTGAAGTCCACGAGTCATGAGAGAGAACCAAGGTTGCCTATCCCTGGCCTAGGGGCTGGGGCTGATTTCTGGGACCTAGTTTCTGTCTTTTTTTAAGATCTTCTCTATTATTCCTTTGGGGAAATATATTCTGCCTTTTTAATATTTCCCAAATATTTCTTTCTCTGGATTCTTCCCATAAGTATGAGGCCGTTACCTATCATGTGAATTTGGACCACGCGATCATGGGGGAGGCTAGCAAGGTTGCAACTATGAAAAAACGGTCATAAATCACTTTCTTCAGGACTTGTTGTAATTTTGAACAGTCACTAAATGAACTGTTGTAAGTCGAGGACTACTTGCAAGTAGCAGAGGCCGTGAGGAAGGGCAGAACCAAAGAATTTGTAAGTCTTGGACCAAAATGTGTCCTCGGAGACGTCTCTGTTTCCTGAATTCTTTTTTTCAAAGTTGAGATCTTTGTGTGAAGTTTCCAAAATCCAAGGCCTGTTGCTTATTTATTATCCCTCAGTGCTCTAGCGTCACCTGCAGAATCCACCAGCCGGGAAGCCGAACCCTGCTCAGGTATCCGAGATGTGTGAATGCAGCCAGCCGATAGAAGCCAGGAGCGCTGGGGAATTCCTGGGGCGCGCTTATCGTTGTGGGTACCAGATTAGCGGTGGCTACAGGTTTCCAGTTACCGGTGTTGAGAACGCCGAAGGAAATCTGGCCGGGCCTGTGAGGAACTGTTGCCCCATAGGACCCTGGTTGGCTGCGGAGACGTGTGTAATTAAGATGCCCTGAAACCCTTCACCTGAACCTGTAATTACCTGGATGGTATCAGGAAGGCTGGTTGTTGCAAACAGTGGCTTCATTCAGGCGTTTTTTCCATACTCCGCCGATCTAAGAAACAGTAGTGGGGGAGGATGCAGGGGGAGGGAAGCCGGATCCATATTTTAATCTTCCTGATAATAATGAGGACTTTCATGCTTCTTTAGAGGGGGTGGGGGAAGGTGAAAAGTGAACGCGGCAGGCTCTCCAAATCTGTCAGTGACCAGAATAACAGAGTTGGAGGGGACCCTGGAGGTCTTCTAGTCCAACCCCCTGCTCCGGCAGGACACTCTGTACTATTCCAGACAAACGGCTGTCGAATCCTCCAGTGATGGAGCGTCCGCAACTTCTGGAGGCAGGTTATTCCACTGATGAATTGTTCTCACTGTCAGGAACTTTCTCCTTAGTTCTAGGTGGCGTCTCTCCTTGATTAACAGAATAACAGAGTTGGAAGGGACCTTGGAGGTCATCTAGTCCAACCCCGTGCTCAGGCAGGAAACTCTACATCATTTCAGACAAATGACCGTCCAGTCTCTTTTTAAAAACCTCCAGTGTTGGAGCATTGACAACTTCTGGAGGCAGGTTGTTCCACTGGTTAATTGTTCTAACTGTCAGGAAATTTCTCCTTAGTTCTAGGTTGCTTCTCTCCTTAATTAGTTTCCATCCGTTGCTTCTTGTCCTGCCTTCAGGCGCTTTGGAGAATAGCTTGACTCCCTCTTCTTTGGGGCAGCCCCTGAGATATTAGAAGACTGCTATCATGTCCCCCCTTGTCCTTCTCTTCATTAAACTGGACTTATCCAATTCCATCAACCGTTCCTTATATGTTTTAGCCTCCAAATCCCTAATCATCTTTGTTGCTCTTCTCTGCACTCTTTCCAGAGTCTCAACATCTTGTTTATATCAAGGCAACCACAACTGGACACAGTGTTCCAAGTGTGGTCTTACCAAGCCTCTGCAATTCTCAAGGGTGTTTGGAGGTCCCACAGTCCTAAATGATACTGCTTTCTTTCTCTGTAACTGCCAGGAACAGAAGCTATATACGGATGATCAAGGAAACTCGAAGTAGTATTCACAGAAGTGAAAATCTGCAGCTCAGGGGTGAACTGTGGGGTCCTTGGTGCTCTCTGAGCTTGGTGGTTTTCTTGCAGACGTTTCATGACCCAACTAGGTAGCATCATCAGTGCTAGAAGGGAGTGGGGTTTGTAGAGAGGAAGAGGAGGAGGAGGAGGTGGATTTTGGAGTCTTTGGAATTCTCTGAGCTTGGTGGTTTTCTTGCAGATGTTTCATGACCCAACTAACTAAACTCCTCAGTGATAGAAGGAAGGGGGGGTTGTGGGTGTGTGGAAAGGAGGAGGAGGAGGAGGAGGAGGAGGAGGAGGAGGAGGAGGAGGAGGAGGAGGAGGAGGAGGAGGAGGAGGAGGACAGCAACTGTGGGGTCCCTGGTATTCACTGAGCTTGGTAGTTTTCTTGCCGACATTTAATTACCCAACTAGGTAACATCATCAGTGCTAGAAGTGAGTGGGGTTTCTGAAGAGGAACAAGAAGAGGAAGACAACAATTGTTTACTGAGCATGGCAAAACTCACTTAATGACTGTCTCATTTAGCAACAGAGATGTTGGGCTCAATTGCGGTTGTAAGCCGAGGACTACCTGTACAGGCAAATTGTCCTCACTGTCTGGAATTAAGAAGAAACTTCCTGACAGTGAGGACAATTAACCAGTGGAACAGCTGGCCTCCAGAAATTGTAGGTGCTTCATCACTGGAGATTTTTAAGAAAAGACTAGATAGTCACCTGTCTGAGATGGTATTGGTTCTCCTGCTTGAGTGGGGGGGGCTGGACTAGAAGACCTCCAAGGTCCCTTCCAGCTCTATTCTATTCTACTTCCTGCCTCAAACCTGCATTTACCTGTCTTAAGGGTGAAGAAATGCTTCAAATCGCATTCCGATCACGTGCAGGTAATTTTGGTCTATTTTATGATTGGTGTGTGTTACCTGTCAAAGTTGAATTTACTATCCTGATGCACCCGGTATGACTTTTTTTTCCCTCCTCCTTTAGGATCACCTCTAAGAACTGTGTCTACCTTTCTGGCCGCTGATGTCTGATGAAGTTAAAGGCAAATCTTGTTCCCCTAAGAAAATTTTATGAGTCTACATTTCTGACGCTGTGGCTGCTGTCACGTTTCCAGGGCCATAAATACATTGCTCGCCACGTGGGGGACCGCCGTGGCGCCACACCACCGTCTCTCTCTCTTTCTCTCTCTCTCTCTCCCTCTCTCTCTCTCCCTCCCTCTCTCCCTCTCCCTCCCTCTCCCTCCCCCTCCCTCTCTCCCCCTCCCCCTCTCTTCCCTCCCTCTCCCTCTCCCTCCCTCTCCCTCCCTCTCTCTCCCTCTCTCCCTCCCTCTCTCTCTCCCTCTCTCTCTCTCCCCCTCCTCTCTCTCACTCTCTCCCTCTCTCTCTCCCCCTCCCTCTCTCCCTCCTCTCCCTCCTCTCTCTCCCTCCCTCTCCCTCCCTCTCTCTCCCTCCCTCTCCCCCTCCCCTCTCCCTGCCTCTCCATCCCTCCCTCTCTCCCCCTCCCCCTCCTTCCTTCCATCCCTCTCTCTCTCTCTCCCCCCATCTCTCTCTCTCTGGGTGCCCGTTTGGACAGGAGATGCTTCACCTGAGAGCTGCAGTTACTGATCAGGACGACAAAATCCTAACCCAGCCTTTATCGGCTTGTTCATACAGGTTGTCCTCGACTTACAACAGTTTGCTCAGTGACCGTCCAAGATTACAATGGTACTGGAAAAGAGTGACTTATGACCGGTTTTCCCACTTACAACTGTTGCAGCGCACCCACCCCCCATGGTCAAGAACCACTTATACATGACGTGATGAACTATATATATGCACATAGTCCCCGACATGCAACCATTTATTTAGTGCAGTGGTTCTCAACCTGTGGGTCGGGACCCCATTTGGGGTCGAATGACCATTTCACGGGGGTTGCCAAACAAGGCTGTCCGCCATTTTCCCCCCCTTTTCTTTGGCCACGCCCCTGGCACCCGGTGATATATAAGTGGTTGGGGGTCACCACAACATGGGGAACTGTATTATGGGGTCGCGGCATTAGAAAGGTTGAGAATCACTGATTTAGTGACTGTCCAAAGTTACAACGGTATTGAAAAAAGGGACTTATGGCCGTTTTTCACACTTATGACCGTCACAGCATCCCCATCGTCAATCATCAAAATTCAGAGGCTTGGCAACTGACTCACATTTATAACGGTTACCACATCCCGGGGGGGGGGTCACGTGATCCCCTTTTGCGACCTTCTGGCACACAAAATCAATCCGGAAGCCCGATTCCCTTAACAATTGTCTTACCAACTGAACAACGGCAGATTTGCTTAAAAACAGTGGCCAGGAAAGTCGTAAAATGGGCCGAAACTCACTTAGCTAACCGTCTCGCTTAGCAACGGAAATTTTGGACTCAATGCGGTCGTAAGTCAAGGACTACCCTGCCTAGAGTTGGAACGAGAGGTAATGTGGAAGGGCGGGCGTAGGGTCTGTCGATTCCTCTTTGAAACCCACAAAGGTTTTTACGTGCATCTGTTTTCTCGTTTTGTGGCTGTAAATTCAATAAATTTATTACCTGCTCCTCAAAGAAATCCCCCTTAGGGTCTGTTCTGACTTTCCTGCTAAATCGATTTTAGTGGCCGATGCTGGGATATACATTATAAGCGGGAAAGAGTGTCTTTTCCCTACATTATGTGTAATTTTATATACTTTTATAAAGTCTCCATACTCTCCTCCCTGAAATGCCTTTGGCTTGGTTCTGCCCGGTTGACTCACTGCCTATTCTCCAATTCCTCATCTTTTTTGGCAATTTCTTCCTGAAGTTTTGGTCCCGCTGAGGCAGTTAAAACCATTCCCCTCACTCTGATCCAACTCGCTGAGGGTCACCAGCGCCGTTGTTCTTGCATGTGGCCCTTCTCCAGACATACCCTCAACACTATTACAATATAATCTCGCACAAAGGTGGAGGACCTTGGCCCCTTTACGACTTGTGGACTTCAACTCCCAGAATTCCTGAGCCAGCCGTGCTGAGGGGACAGAGAGAGGTTTCTATGCTGAGCTATGCTGGCTCAGGAATTCTGGGAGTTGAAGTCCAGAGTCATAAAAGAGCTGAGGTTGCCTACCCTTACCCTAGGCCTAGGCCGCTTTAGGACTTGTGGACTTCAACTCCCAGAATTCCTGAGCCAGCCGTGCTGAGGGGACAGAGAGAGGTTTCCATGCTGAGCTATGCTGGCTCAGGAATTCTGGGAGTTGAAGTCCACAAGCCATAAAAGGGCTGTAGTTCCCCACCGTTGATCTATAGCAGATCAAGCAAAGCGGGCATGCTGCAGATCCTATCACCCAGAGCGCGTCTGTAATTCTATATACAGGCAGTCCTCGACTTTCCTATGCTTCATTTAGTGACCGTTCAAATTTACAATGGCACTGAAAAATGGGACTTATGGCCCTTTCCCACACTTACGACCGTTGCAGCATCGTAAGTGTGGAAACCGGTCATAGCTCACTTTTTTCAGTGCTGTTGTAACTATGAAAGGTCACTAAACGAACAGTTGTTAAGTTTAGGACTACCTATTTGGGGTCGGCCTGGAAACAGGTCCTGGGACTGAGAACTCAAAAGCAACACTCTCCAGGCCTTAGCTGGCCAGCCTGTCAACGGAAGAAAAAGAGGTTTTTATTTTTTTTTCCCCTTGTTTTTGCATTCCAACCAATTACCCTTCCTTGTTCCCTCAACGGCGGCTCCGATCATAAAAATTCATAACTTAGTTACATTAAAACATACACACACACACACACACACAAACCTAAATATCTCCATCCATGCCCAGTCGAATCAATTATGCCGCCGTTGGCTTCTATCGGCAGGGCCTCCCCACCATGTTGGAAGAAGCAGGAGGGCTATAAAATGTGCTGCAAAATCAATTAAAGATGAAAAACACACAACTCTCTTGCAACTTGGCGATAGGGAGGGGTAGGGGGGGTGGCAAGCCGATAGAGCCTTGATAAGGGAAGGCGCCATGTGAAGCATATCTGCAAGCAGAAAGCCATCAAAGAGACAGATAAGCATCTTCAGAGAGTACAAGGCGCACACGGGTCATAAGAGACGAATCACTTCCTGGTTTGTGATGGATAGTAAAAATTTATGACCTATTAACCTTCCGCCAGCCTTTCAAAAACATAAAGTACAGAAAGGGGGTGACTTTCCAATAAACTGGTCATCGTCAAGATCTGTAAAGCCATTTTGGGATGGGGGTCAGCAGGAAGATAGATCTATTTAATGTACAACAAGAACATTTACTGTACAACGAGAAAGACGAGGAGGACTTTAAGCAGCAGAAGGGGGAAAAACAGATCTTTGGATCAAGAAGTTTTTATTCTGACGCCGCTTAAGTGTTTCCTGCCTTTGTTAATAAGGAACCAGGAACCAGGAACAGGCAGGAACCAGGGCAAGAGATGGAATCACCTGGCTGGAGAAAAAGGGGTAGAATGGGGATGGGAGGAGCCCCTTCTGGGGATCCGTTGCCCAGGTTCGTCCCCCAAAATGTAGAAGTCAGTTCTGGATCAGGAAAAGGAGAAATGGCGGTGGTTCAAGAGAGTTTGTACACTACAAGGTAACCGGTCCATTCCCCAAAATGGATGCATAAGATCAGGGGTGGGGAACCTTGGCTCTTTTATGACTCGCGGACTTCAACTCCCAGAATTCCTCAGCCAGCATGGGGGAACTATGGCCCCTTCATGGCTTGTGGACTTCAACTCCCAGAATTCCTCAGCCAGCATGGGGGAACTATGCCCCTTCATGACTTGCGGACTTCAACTCCCAGAATTCCTCAGCCAGCATGGGGGAACTATGCCCCTTCATGGCTTGCGGACTTCAACTCCCAGAATTCCTGAGCCGGCATGGCTCAGCATGGAAACCTCTCCCTTTCTCCTCAGCATGCCTGGCTCAGGGATTCTGGGAATTGAAGTCCACGAGTCACAAAAGAGCCAAGGTTGCCTACCCCTGATCCATAGTATACAGGTAGTCCTTGACTTACAATGATTTGAAGATACCACGGCACTGAAAAAAGTGACTTAAGACCGTTTTTCACACTTACGACCGTTGCAGCATCCCCACGGTCACGTGATCAAAATTCGGACGCTTGGCAACTGGTTTATGTTTACGATGGTCGCAGTGTCCTGGGGGGGGGGGTCACGTGATTCCCTTTTGTGACCTTCTGGCGAGCAAAGTCAATGGGGAAGCCAGATTCATTTCACAACCGGGTTGACTAATGTAACAACTGTAGAGATTTAGGTAACGCCTGTGGCAAGAAAGGTCTTAAAATGGGGCAAAACTCACTTAACAAATGTCTCGCTTAGCAACATAAATTTTGGGCTCCACTGTGGGCATGAGTACCTGTGTTTCCTGAGAGTTAGAACAATTAACCCGTGGAACAGTCTGCCTCCAGAAGCTGTGAGTGCTGGACTTTTTAAAGAAGAGACTGGACAGTCATTTGTTTGAAATGGTGTAGGGTTTCCTGCCTGAGCAGGGGGTTGGACTGGATGACCTCCAAGGTCCCTATCAGCTCTGTTATTCTGTTAATCAAGGAGAGAAGCAACCTAGAATTAAGGAGGAATTTCCTGACAGTGAGAACAATTAATCAATGGAACAATGTGCCTCCAGAAGTTGTGGGTACTCCAACACTGGAGGTTTTCGAGAAGAGACTGGACAGCCATTTATCTGAAGTGGTGTAGGGTTTCCTGCCTTGAGCAGGGGGCTGGACCAGATGACCTCCAAGGTCCCTTCCAACTTTTTGTTGTTGTTGTTGTTGTTGTTGTTGTGTAGAGTAATTAATGTACAAGCATTACAGTTGGAGAGGCTGAACAAGTGTGGTGGGGTCCTTGATGATGTTACCTAGTTTGGTAATCAAAGGCCTGCAAGAAAACCACCCTGTTCAGAGAGCATTAAAAGTCTTGCTCCTCCTCCTCCTCCTCCTCCTCCTCCTCCTCCTCCTCTTCCTCCTCCTCCTCCTCCCCACTCCCTTCTAGCACTGATGGTAGCAATAGCACGTAGACTTATATACCGCTTCACAGTGCTTCACAGCCCTCTCTAAGCGGTTTACAGAGTCAGCCTATGGCCCCCAACAATCTGGGTCCTCATTTTACCGACCTCAGAAGGATGGAAGGCTGAGTTGAGCTTGAGCCGGTCAGAATCGAACTCCTGGCAGTGGGCAGAGTCTGCCTGCAATACCGCATTTTAACCAAAGTGCCACCATAGCAAGGGAGGGAGGGAGGGAGGGAGGGAGGAAGGAAGGAAGGAAGCAGAAAAGGGAGGAAGTGAAAGAAGGAAGGAGGGAAGAATAAAAATAGCATGTAGACTTATATGCCGCTTCACAGTGCTTCACAGCCCTCTCTAAGCAGTTTACAGAGTCAGCATATTACCTGCCAACAATCTGGGTCCTCATTTTACCTAGTTGGGTCACAAAATGTCTGCAAGAAAACCACCCAGTTCAAAGAGTACCAAGGACCCCACAGCTACACATATTCTCTCCTATAGGTAATCCGGGGTTCTTAGTTCCTGATGGGAAAATCTGAAGCCTTGGCTTTTTCTTCTTAAATTAGACTTCACCCTCCTCATCCTTTCAAACAGAGGGCTGCCTTCTGCCCGTGGGAGAGACAGACAAGCAGAAGGAAGAAGATGGGGTCGCTGGCCTTCTGCCTACATTGGCCTGGCTCCATTCACAAGTGGCAGACTAAGACATGCAGACGTGACAAAACATAGCTGTGCGTGCCATCAAATGTTGCAGCATGTTGGCAATTTCAATCTTCAGCAGCTTATGGCACGCTTGCGGCAAACCTAAGGTCTCATGAAATTTGGAATCTTGGATCTGGGTGGCTTTAAAGTTGCGGGGATCTGGAGACTCCATCGAAAGTGGGGGGGGGGGGCGAGAGAGACCTCTATTTTATGGCAAACCACACATTAAACCACCTTGCAATGATGAATGTTTACTTGAAAGAGATACTGGATGGAGAATAAGCAGGCAACAGATATGGTGCAGCAGATTATTTTGGAAATCACCCAGTTCTGCAGAGTAAGTTCTGCAGAGACAATATTTGAAGAGTCTCTGGTGGTATAGAGACTATTTGTCCCTATTTGAAAAGTCTGAAATGGGTGGAAGCTTGTTAAAGAGAGATCCAGCGAGGAGGCGGAGGAAATTCCTAACAGTGAGAACAATTAATCAGTGGGACAGCTTGCCTCCCGGAGTTGTGGGTGCTCCATCACTGGAGGTTTTCAAGAAAAGATTGGAGAGAAAGAAAGACAGACAGACAGAGAGAGAGAGAGAGAGAAAGAGAGAGAAGAGAGAAAGAGAGAGAGAGAGAGAAAGGAAAAGAGAAAGAAAGAAAGGAAAAGAGATAGGAAGAAAGGAGAGAAAGAGAGACACAGAGAAACAGAGAGAGAAAGAGAGAGAGAGAAAGAAAAAGAGAGAAAGAAAAAGAAAAAGAGAAAGAGATAGGATGAAAGACAAAGAGAGAAAAAGAGAGAGAGAAAAAGAAAGAAAGGAAAGAGAGAAGGAAAAAGAATAAGAGAGAAAGAGAGATTAAAGATGAATGTTAAGATAGAAATATATGTTATTTTAGAACAAGTATGGTATATAAAACTTAGGTGTATATGTAGAGATGAAGAATTGATTGTAAAAAGTGGAATAATCTGATAAGAATTTTTATACTGGAATGTCACGTCAAATCTAATGTTTGTTTGTTTTTAACTATATTATAAATAAAATTTGTAAAAAAAAAGAGAAAGAAAAAGAGAGAAAAAGAGAAAGAGATAGGAAGAAAGAGAGAGAGAAAGAAAAAGACAAAGAGAGAGGAAGATATAGGAAGAAAGAGAGAGAGAGAGAAAGAAAGAAAGAAAGAAAGAAAGAAAGAAAGAAAAAGAGAAAGAGACAGAGAAAGTAGAGAGAGAGAAAGAAAGAGAAAAAGAGAGAAAGAAAAAGAAAAACAGAGAGAAAGGAAGAAAGAGAGAGAGAGCGAGACAGAAAGAAAGAAAAGAGAGAAAAAGAAAGAGAGATAGGAAGAAAGAGAGAGAGAGAGAGAAAGAATATGGTAGTTGCTTTCCCATTCTCGGCCCTGTTTAGACAACTTGCACAAATCAATTTTGTTTCTGTGGTTCGGTTTCCTCCGACAGTTTAAACCTCAATTCAATCACCAGGCTCCAGGGATTCCTCAACCACTGAAGATTAAAACCCTCCTCCAGCCCCAAGTGTTTTTACTAATGTTGTGTGTTTAATAACTCCACTTATGAGCAATTTTGTTAGGAGGAGGAGGGGAAAAAAAAGAAGATGATAAATCGGAGCCTGAACAAACCTCTGGAAGTGATAGAGCTGAATTTTTAAAAGTCAAATTGCCCTGCACTTGCCCTTGAATAAGTGCGGGAACGCTGCAGCCAGGCATTACGGAAACTGCCTATCAGGACGATCTCTCATACCGAGTCAGCGCCAAAAAACCTGCAAAGTCATGTTCAACTAACGCCACGCCAACAACACTTGTGAGGATCGCCCAGCGATAAGAGTCCTTGCTGAGGAACTGACCAGGAGCAGAGACGCAACATTTTTAAAAAGAGAGCAAGTCAACTTTCCGGTTTAGAAAAACCAGGCGGTCCTCGACTTACAACTGCAGGCGAGCCCAAAATTTCTGTTGCTAAGTGAAACATTTGTTAAGTGAGGTTTGCTCCGTTTGATGACTTTTTTCTTGCCACAAGAACTGAATCCCTGCAGTTGGTAAATTTGGAACACGGTTGTTAAGTGAAACGGGTTATCCCATTGAGTTGGCGGGTCAGGTCGCAAAACGGGATCCTCCTCCCCCCCCCCCCGGGACACTGCGACCATCGTAAATAGGAGTCAGTTGCCAAGCGTCTGAATTTTGATCACCTGACCACGGGGATGCTGCCAACGGTCGTAAGTGTGAAAACTGGTCATAAGTCACTTTTTTCAGAGATAAGTTTGAACGGTCACTAAATGAACTGTTGTAAGTGGAGGACTACCTGTATATCGCTTTAAAAAAAAAAAGATTCCTGAATAAAATACCATTTTGTGCAACTGTTGGCGGAAACAAAACAACTGGCTTGTTAATCTGAATTAAATCCGATTAAGCAGGCAACTTTCTTTGGAAGAAAAATCTTGGTGCTGAAGCTCAAATACTTTGGCCACCTCAGGAGAAGAGAGAGGATTCTTTGGGAAAGACGCTGATGTTGGGAAAGAGGGAAGGCGAAAGGAGAAGGGGATGGCGGAGGAGGAGAAGGTTAGGTGGGTGTCGTCAACGCAACAAACGTGATTTTGGGCAAAACACCGGGAGATGGTAGAGGACAGGAGGGGCTGGTATGATATCAGAAGAACATCAGCAGAACGTCCAGATTCAGCCACAGTTTTGCTCCATACGGTATCAACCTTGTGAACTCTCAAGCTTCCTCTTTCCGCTACGTATTCAAGATGGACAGCGATTCAAATTTATACGAGGGCAATTCGGAAATAAATCTCCGTTTTGGTTATCGATGACGGACACTCGCAGAGACAGAACTTTTATTATACACCTTAGAAGACGACAACCTTACATTACTTTTTGACATAATCGCCATTCAAACTGAGGCACTTGTCATAACATCACACAAGGTTTGAAATTCCTTAGTCGTAGTCACTCGGCGCCAAATCTGGGCTATTGGGGGTGTGTGTGATCCAAAAGATCCCGGCGGAACTGCTTTACAAGTCCTTGGGTGTGTCTAGCGGTGTGCGGGCGAACATTGTCGTGAACCAACACCACACCGGAAGTCAGCAGACCCCAACACTTGTTATGGATGGCTGGTCTGAGTTTTCCTAACGTTTCACAGTAGATGTCTGAATTGACGGTCAAACCAGGTTCCAGGAATGTCATTAGCTGTGCTCCAGTGGTTCTCAACCTTTTTAATGCCGTGACCCCCAACCGGTCGTAAGTCGAGGACTACTCAACCGGTCGTAAGTCGAGGACTATTCAACTGGTGCAGCACCGTTTGCAGAATGGGACTTTTGGCGGGCTCAGCAGGGCAGAGACAGACTGGACAATTCCTATTGGCTTTTGAAAGCCAATAGAAGTAGACTCTATTCAAGAAAGTCTATTCTATTGGCTTTCAAAAGCCAATAGAATAAAAGGGAGTAGCACAGCTAAGGAAAAGGGGGGGGGGAAATGGCGGACTGCGTTGTTTGGCGACCCCCGTGAAATGGTCGTTCGACCCCAAATGGGGTCCCGACCCACAGGTTGAGAACCACTGCTGTACTCCTTTGGCATCTTCACATTTGGCGGGATTTTCCATGGCACCACTTCCGGTGTGGTGTCGGTTATATCGAAAAGTAATGTAATGATGTAGTTTTTTAAGGCAGGGGTCCCCAACCCCCGGTCTGTGGACCGGTACTGGGCCCAAAAGGTTGGGGGCCTCTGTTTTAAGGTGTATAATAAAAATTCTGTATCTGCGAATATCTGTCCTAGATAACCAAACGGAGGTTTATTTCCGAATTGCCCTCGTATGTATTTATATGTAGGGGTGTAGGCATATGCATATGTTGTATATAGCCTGTTTATATGTATGTTATGTATGTGTACACTTCTGGAGAGCAGGCAACAGAATTTCATTTTTAATGTGTGCCAGTGTGCCCGCAGCAAAAAAAAAAATGACAATAAAGGTTATCTTATCTTATATGGTCCATGAGGTTGCAAATAGGCGGAACTTAACGATTGAACAGCAATCAAATAGGCAACCAGGTCAAAGGGTTTTCATTCAAATGATTGTTTTGTTGTTTATGCCAAAACAGGACCTATGGAACCATTCCAGGTTTCATTCAGAGTCTTGAGTTCTGATCCACTCTACTCTTGAAAATAAATGATCATTGTTTTTCAACATCTCACAATGCTTTAGAGGATCACTTGCGTATCGAAGACTGATTGCAACGAGTCAAGTTTTTTCCCTACCCCGAGCAATCTTCTGTCACATGGGGCTTAAGGGCTCTCCTCTAGTGGTGGGATTCAAATAGGTGAACAACTGGTTCTCTGTGTGGATGCCGCTTCTGGAAGTCCATTCTGAGTCCGGGCAACAAAAAATTAGCTATCAGTACTGCCGAAGTGATGCGAACCGGCTGAATCCCATCGCTGTTCTCCTCCCCTTAACCAGCCTACAACCAATATCTTACATCCACACAGAATGGAACCAGTCTTTGGAGGAGATCAGCTTGAAACGACACCATCCCTTCACTCAATGAGATCAACAGTCTCACATAAAGTTGTCCCTTGCAGTTCCAAACTTCACAACAGGCTACACTTCATGCTGATATAAGTCTTGACCAGGAAGTACAATGTTTCTGCCATGTTCGAGTGTCATCAATAGATCTTAATCTGAATCTGAATTCCATCCCCAATTAGATATTGTCCTTTGACCACAAAGACACCATCATCCCTTCCACCATACCTCAACAACAGACGGGGCGGTCTCAAGTTCAAATCTCCCCAAGCAATAATCACATGCCTTTAGCCACGACGGAACCAAGTGGTCAATTTGATCCATCCACAAAATAGCTTCAGTTTTGTTGACACACTCACAAACATTTTGCCAATGGGAAAATCCGTGCGCGCTGAACCGTGAACACATTTAAAAAAAAAAAATTGGTTTGATAGACCCATTTTCCTACCTGAGGTAGTATCAGTTGCTGAAGATCTTCCTCGTAGATCAGTAGCTGGGCATGACGATCCTGGCATGGTCACAGGCTCAGAACGTACAGGCTGGATTCTAAAAATACAAAGCACACGTCAGCTGGAAGGATCAGTTTGTTGAAAAGAGCGCCACAAGGGCCTACAGCAGTGGTGGCGAACCTATGGCACGGGTGCCAGAGGCGGCACTCAGAGCCCTCTCTGTGGGCACACACACCGTCGCCCCAGTCCTAGGCCTTCAGCTGGGTTTTATAAAACCTTTTCGCTTTAGGCCTCTGCCGCCGTGTGCAAAAAAAAAAAAAAAAAAAAAAGGTTCAATCAGTCAATTTCAACTTCTCATGAGAAAAAACAAGATCTTGCAAAGTTGGAATTGACTTTGAACTTTTTAGTCCCACCTAGTCTGCTGTTACGACTGTAGCCACGCCCAGCCAATGGGCCACACCCACCCGGCACTCGACGATGCATAAGTGGGTTTTGGGTTGCAGTTTGGGCACTCGGTCTCTAAAAGGTTCGCCATCACTGGCCTACAGCACAAAAACTGAAGGCACCACAACGATCTGGACCCAGATTCAGAATGCAGTAACTTAGCTACAGCACAGGTGGTCCTCGACTCACGACCACGAGCACGCCCAAAATTTCTGCTGTGAAGTGAGACGTATGTTAAGTGAGTTTTGCCCCTTTTTACGACCTTTCTTGCCACCGTTGTTAAGTGGATCGCTGCAATTGTTAAGTCAGTAACAGGGTTGTTAAGTGAATCTGGCTTCGCTTGTCAGATGGTCGCAAAAGGGGATCACGTGAGCCCAGGATGCTGCGACTGTCGTAAGTATGAGCCAGTGGCCGAGTGTCTGAATTTTGATCGCATGGCTATGGGGATACGGCAACGGTTGTAAGTGTGAAAAACGGTCGTAAGTCACATTTTCAGCGCCATTGGAAGTTCGAACGGTCAGTAAACGAACTGTTGTAAGTCGAGGAGTACCCGTATGTAATTCTGGACTGGCAGGATGTTTACACTCTCTAGGACAGGGGTCTTCCAACTTGGCCCTTTTATGACTTGTGGACTTCAGCTCCCAGAATTCCTCAACCAGCGTGCCTGGCTGAGGAATTCTGGGAGTTGAAATCCACAAGCAGGGGTCTTCCAACTTGGCCCTTTTATGACTTGTGGACTTCAGCTCCCAGAATTCCTCAGCCAGCGTGCCTGGCTGAGGAATTCTGGGAGTTGAAGTCCACAAGCAGGGGTCTTCCAACTTGGCCCTTTTATGACTTGTGGACTTCAGTTCCCAGAATTCCTCAGCCAGGCATGCTGGCTGAGGAATTCTGGGAGTTGAAATCCACAAGTCATAAAAGGGCCGAGTTGGAAGACCCCTGCTCTAGGACCTTTCTTTTTTTTTTTTTAACAAAATTTTATTAAATTTATATAGGTAAAGAAAAATAGGAAAAATACAGGTATGGTAAAGGGAAGGGGAAAAAGGATAGGGGGAGGGGAAGGAAATAAGGGATTAGGGTAAAATAAGGATAGGTACAATCACATATTTCAACAAACACGCAACCGCCCGGTTCATAATAATGAGTAAGTATCATATTCAACCATTTTCAACAAAGCTTAAACTGTAACATATTAAAAATAATTAGTAAACAAATACGTTGATCTATTAAGTAAACACTACTAATAAAATCACAAAAAAAACCCAAATAAAATAAAATAAAAAAATAAATCCTAACAATCAAAAGTAACAAATGAAAATCAGTAAGTCAGGAAAAGTAATCGTATCATCAAAATGTTAGTTAGAACTCGATTAAAAATCAATCATCTATTCTAAAATATTACATCCTTCAAGTTCTAACGTGTGCTCTAGGACACTTTCTGTTCTCCAGAATAGCTGGATGGTTTGAGACGCTTTTTGTGTTCAAACTGAAAAATAAGTCACATTTTTCAGTGCCGTTGTAAATTCGAACCGTCACTATGCGAACGGCTGTCAGTCAGATTACCTGCATAACACTATAACAGTGGTTCTCAACCTTTCTAATGCCGCGACCCCATAATACAGTTCCCCATGTTGTGGTGACCCCCAACCACTTATACATCACGGGGTGCCAGGGGCGTGGCCAAAGAAAAGGGGGAAAAAATGGCGGACAGCCTTGTTTGGCGACCCCCGTGAAATGGTCGTTCGACCCCAAATGGGGTCCCGACCCACAGGTTGAGAACCACTGCACTAGGGGGAATGAGAAATAAAGAACGAGAGTTTGCTTTTTTTCTTTTTGAAAAAAAAAAAAGAAGAAGAAGAAGAAGAATTAACCTGAGACTGTCCAGATCCAGATCATCGGTGTCAAAGTCCAGGAGAGGCTGCGGTGTGTCGCTCGGGCCGTGGGACTGAAGCACGGAAGAACTGGAGGAAATCACAGTGGTTTGGCCAGAAGGATGGATAGTCTTGAACTGGAACTGTGGGCCCATCCAGAGGCGCCGGTGAGGTCCAGTATGAGTCACAATTTCCACCTGCAAGGTGGAGAAGAGCAACAAAGATGATCAGGGGACTGGAGGCTAAAACATATAAGGAACGGTATCTATCCTGGTATCTTAGCTATTAGACCAAGCTGGCTAAGCATTTCCTCTTCAAACTTTACATTCCCAGCTTCACAAAACAACACACAATCACCCGAAACGTTCTGTGTATGTATATTTACATGGGTGAAGTTGTTTTCGATTTAGTTCTTAGAAATTCTAAATTCTTAGAATAAGAACTAAAGTGTTCTTTTAAATCACGAGCCAACCAAAAGGGCAAACCCTTCCAGATCCCATTGCTTTCAGAGGAAAACAACAGCTAGAGAGACTACAATACACTGCAGCCGTGTGCTGCAGCTGCCAAAAAAGTCAACACAGTGCTAGGCTGCATTAACAGAAGGATAGAATCAAGATCACATGAAGTATTAATACCACTTTACAAGGCCTTGGTAAGGCCACACTTGGAATACTGTATCCAGTTTTGGTCACCACCATGTAAAAAAGATGTTGAGACTCTGGAAAGAGTGCAGAGAAGAGCAACAAAGATGATTAGGGGCCTGGAGGCTAAAACATATAAGGAAAGGCTGCTGGAATTGAGTATGTCTAGTTTAATGAAGAGAAGGACGAGGGGGGACATGATAGCAGCATTCCTGTATCTCAGGGGCTCCCCCAAAGAAGAGGGAGTCAAGCTCTTCTCTAAAGCGCCTGAAGGTAGGACAAGAAGCAATGGATGGAAATTAATCAAGGAGAGAAGCAACCTAGAACCAAGGAGAAACTTCCTGACTGTGGGAACAATTAACCAGTGGAACTACCTGCCTCCAGAAGCGGTGAATGCTCCAACACTGGAAGTCTTTAAGAAGAGACTGGACAGACATTTGTCTGAAAGGGTATAGGGCAGTGGTGGCGAACCTATGGCACGGGTGCCAGAGGCGGCACTCGGAGCCCTCTCTGTGGGCACACGTGCCGTTGCCCCAGCCTCACCTCCCCCTGCGACCCCCTCCTCACCAGCAGCCCCCTGGAGAAGAGTCACCCCCGAGCATAGCCCGCACGGAGCAGCGCAGCCAAGGGCCTGGCAACCAGGCAGCGTAGACAAGACTCTGCCCTCACACCCCATCACGCACAGTTGATGCTGTGGGGCCTGGGCAGAGGGCGTGGCCATCATGGATTGCTGGCTGTGGAATTCTGGGAGTTGAAGTCCACATGCCTTAAAATTGTCAAGGTTGAGACACACTGAACTAGACTTATATACCGCTTCACAGAGCTTTTACGGCCCTTTCTAAGCAGTTTATAAAATCAGCATATTTGCCGCCAACAATCTGGGTCCTCATTTTACCGACCACGGAAGGATGGAAGTCAACTTGACCATTTCTCACACTTATGACTGTGGCCGCCTCCCCACGGTCACGTGATCAAAATCCAGACGCTTGGCAACTGACTCATATTTATGACAGTTGCAGTGTCCCAAGGGGGTCACGTGCTCCCTTTTTGCGACCTTCTTCCAAGCAAAGTCAATGGGGAAGGCGGATTCACTTAACAACCGTGTTACCCACTGAACAACTGCAGTGATTCACTTAACAACCGCGCCTAGAAATGTCGCAAAACGGGGCAAAATTCACCTAAAGCCTGTCTCGCTTAGTAACAGAAACCTCGGGCTCAACTGCAGTTGTAAGACGAGGACTGCCTGTATTCCAGCTGACTGCCGACTGTGATGACAAGTATTTCCTTCCCCCCCCCCCCTTTCTTTTCCTTTTTTCATGTTCCAACGTGGTCTTGTTCTCGCCAGGCAGCTGTTTTGAGGCTGGAGGGAAGAGCAAGCAGGCCATTCCGTGCGCCGTCAACATTTTGTTCTTTCGAAGGGCGGCACAAGCCGTCTGCCTGACGCATGTAGGCTCTTGCGCCCCACGCTGCGAATCAGGCCGCAACGCAAACAGGCTGTCGACGTGGAGCCCCATGCCATCAGGTCCCCAGAGAGCCGAGAGGTAAACAGATGCTCCTGCCATTCCAGCAAAGACAAGGAGGCAGATGTTCCCGGTCACCCCCTCGAAAAAACGCACGGGCCCGACATATTGTGTCTCCTTCCCGATGACAGCACGCATTAGCCACTTCCCTAATTGAGGAGCGGAGGCGAAGGGCCCTGTCCCCTTTGTCACATGGACGATCTGCCAGATCACACTTCCATCTGGAAAAACAGACAAAACCCTGTGGGCTTTTCAGCTGAAAGCGAGTGGCGGATGGCGACCCTCGTTTGTTGAGAGTGTGGAGGAGATGCGGGGGGGGGGGGGCTTAACAAAAGGCAGGAGTTCTCCAACAGCCCTCCCTGAGCTGGCCTAGGACTCCTGATGGGAATCCTTTTGGGAAAAGGAAGGGAGGTTCCAGAGGAATCCAGTAGGTCCAGATCAATGCCGCAGGAACACGACGCACATCCGAACAATCTAAGTCCAGTGATGGCGAACCTTTGAGAGACCGAGTGCCCAAACTGCAACCCAAAACCCACTTATGCATCGTCGAGTGCCGGGTGGGTGTGGCCCATTGGGTGGGCGTGGCCCATTGGGTGGGTGTGGCCCATTGGCTGGGCGTGGCTACGGTGGTTACAGCAGACTGGGTGGGACTAAAAAGTTCAATCAATCAATTCCAACTTTGCAAGATCTTTTTTTTTCCCACGAGAAATTGAAATTGACTGATTGATTGAACCTTTTTTTTTTTTTGCCCACGGCGGCAGAGGCCTAAAGCGAAAAGGTTTTATAAAACCCAACTGAAGGCCTAGGACTGGGGTGACGGTGCTCGTGCCCACAGAGAGGGCTCCGAGTGCCACCTCTGGCACCCGTGCCATAGGTTCGCCACCACTAAGTCTAACGTGGACATCGGTCTCTGGAGATTCTCAACCATCCAGATGATGATTGTCCCAAAGGTGCTATCCCCCCCCCCAAAAAAGGCAATTGGACTCTCTTGTTATTTTTCTCATCCAAGGAGATTCTTCAGTTCTTCTTCCCAAGAACTTCTCACCTTTTCTGCTTTCCCAGGACCGACACATCTTTTTATTATTGTTATTTTGCTGTATTTATTATATTTATATAATATAATACATTTATTATACTATATAATAATAATAGTAGTAGTAGTAGTACTACTACTACTACTAGTAGTAGTAGTAGTAGTAATAATAAAGTTGGAAGGTACCTTGGAAGTCATCTAGTCCAACCCCCTGCTCAGGCAGGAAACCCTACACTGTCTGATGTTATTGTTTTATTGTTTTATTTATTTTATCTTGTTGTTGTTAATTGCGAAGTCGTGTCCGACCCATCGCGACCCCATGGACAACGTTCCTCCAGGTCTTCCTGTCCTCTACCATCTTCTGGAGTCCATTTAAGTTCACCATCTTCTGGAGTCCATTTAAGTCACTGCTTCAGTGACTCCATCCAGCCATCTCATTCTCTGTCATCCCCTTCTTCTATTGCCCTCAATCTTTCCCAGCATTAAGCTCTTCTCTAGTGAGTCCTTCTTTCTCGTTAGGTGGCCAAAGGACTTGAGTTTCAATTTCAGGATCTGGCCTTCTAAGGAGCAGTCGGGGTTGATCTCTTCTAGGACTGACCGGTTTGAACGCCTTGCAGTCCAAGGGACTCGCAGGAGTCTTCTCCAGCACCATAATTCAAAGACCTCAATTCTTCAGCGCTCAGCCTTTCTTATGGTCCAACTTTCACAGCCATACATTGCAACTGGGAAAACCATGGCCTGGACTATACGCACTTTTGTTGTTATCTTATTATAAGGTAAATAAGATAAAGGAGACTGGAGGCTAAATCATATAAAGAACGGTTGCTGGAATTGCGTATTTCTATTTTAATGAAGAGAAGGACCAGGGGTGATATGATAGCAGTGTTTCAGTATCTCAGGGGCTACCCCAAAGAAGAGGTAGTCAAGCTATTCGCCAAAGCACCAGAAGGCAGGACAAGAAGCAACGAGTGGAAACTCACCAAAGAGAGAAGCAACCTAGAACTAAGAAGAAACTTCCAAACAGTGAGAACAATTAACCAGTGGAACAACCTGCCTCCAGAAGTAGTGAATGCTCCAACAGTGGAGGTTTTTAAGAAGAGACTGGACAATGATTTATCTGAAATGGTATAGGGCAGACATGTCAAACACAAGGCCCGGGGGCCGGATGTGGCCCGCGAAGCCATCCTGGAAACACTGAGGGAACGGCCTGGCCCAGGCTGGCCGGGAGGGAGCCAATGTACAATTTTGTGGTGGCCATCTATGCTGAAACACATTCAGTCTTAGCTCCACAAGGCCGTCTAGAAACAGCGAGGAACCAGCCTCTTCTGTGTCAGCCCTGCCCCCTGGGTGCATCCTGGGGAGGTGTCACCCTTTGTGAGGAATGAAGTAATGGACCATGCCTTGGCCCTTGCCCCGGTCCCCCCCCCATTCTGCCAGAGACCCTCAGATCTGTCCCACTCCTGCCAAGGCCCTCACAGGCACCCTTGATGTGAACGATGCGAAGCTGGCCACACCCACTCCATCCATACCCACCCAGTAGGCTGCACCCACCATGGCCATACCCCACCGCCGCTCCCCCCAAGGGCAACAACAATGCTGATGTGGCCCTCAATGAAATTGAGTTTGACACCCCTGATATAGGGCAGTGGTTCTCAACCTGTGGGTCAGGACCCCATTTGGGGTCGAACGACCATTTCACGGGGGTCGCCAAACAAGGCTGTCCGCCATTTTTTCCCCCTTTTCTTTGGCCATGCCACTGGCACCCGGTGATGTATAAGTGGTTGGGGGTCACCACAACATGGGGAACTGTATTATGGGGTCGCGGCATTAGAAAGGTTGAGAACCACTGGTATAGGGTCTTCTGGTTGAGCAGGGGATTGGACTAGATGACCTCCAAGGTCCCTTCCAACTCTGATATTCTGTTTTGTTCAGATGGCTAACAGACTGCCTTCCTATACTTAAGGGACTCACAGAGAGGAGGGAGTCAAGCTATTTTCAAAAGCGCCTGAAGGCAGGACAAGAAACAACGGATGGAAACTAATCACGGAGAGAAGCAACCTAGAACTAACCAGTGGAACGACTGGCCTCCAGAGGTTGTGGGTGCTCCAACACAGGAGGTTTCCAAGAGGAGACTGGACAACCGTTTGTCTGAAACGGCATAGGTTTTCCTGCCTGAGCAGGGGGTTAGACTAGAAGACCATCCAGGTCCCTTCCAACTCTCTTATTCCGTGGCTTTGTTGTTCTATTATTTTGCTTCTGTTTTGCTGATACTCTTTTCATTTCTTCCTTTTTAACAGATATGAGCCGCCTGGAGTAGCCCCATGGCGGGACAGGGGGCAAATAAATGGATCAAATAAACCAATACTTCTTTTTCCAAGGTACCTGAGACAGCCATTCTTCATCTTCCTGTCCACTGTGATCGGAAGCTAAGCTGTCATAGGAATCGTGGCGCGTAATCGCTCCTGGACTCCCCAGCGGAACCACTGTGGGGGGGGGGAAGAGAAACAAGGCACGAACGAAATCAAACACAGCGAAGAGAAGGTCAAAAAGCACATTTCAGCTAGTCCTCGCTTTACGACCACAATTCAGCCCAAAATTTATGTCGCTAAGTGAGACATTTGTTAAGTGACCTTTGCCCCGTTTTACGACCTTTCTTGCCGCAGTTGCTAAGTGAATCACTGTAGTTGTTCAGTTAATAACACGGTTGTTAAGTGAATGTGGCTTTCCCACTGACTTTGCTCGTCAGAAGGACACAAAAGGGGATCATGCTGCGACCGTCGTAAATATGAACCAGTAGCCAAACATCTTTATTTTGATCGCGTGGAGATGCTGCAAGAATTATAAATGTGAAAAACAGTCATGAGTGCCTTTTTTTCCTGTGCTGTTGTAATTTCGGTCACTAAATGAAAGGTTGTAAGTCGAGGACTACCTGTGCATTTAATTTTTTTTTTTAAAAAAATTATGTTGCTTGTTTGGTGATAGGTGATCCTTGACTTACGGTCAGAATTGAGCCCAACATTTCTGTTGCTAAGTAAGACAGTTTGGTGAGTTTTACCCCATTTTGCAACCTTTCTTGCCACAGTTGTTAAGAGAATCAACTACAGTCGTTAAGTTAGTAACGCGGTTATTAAGTGAATCCGGCTTCCCCCCCATTGACTTTGCTTCGCAGAAGGTCGCAAAAGCGGATCACGTGAACCTGGGACATTGCAACCGTCTTAAGTACATGCCAGTTGCCAAGCGTTTGAATTTTGATCACGTGAAAAATGGGGAGGCTGCAATGGTCGTAAGTGTGACAAACAATCGTAAGACATTTTTTTTTCAGTGTGGTTACAACTTTTTCAGTAAATGAATGATTGTAAGTCAAGGACTATCTGCAGTAGGTGGACCGCCTCTGGGCTCCAAGCGGTGGACGTTAAGATTCTGATGACCATCAAAACAGATCCAGTGTATCTGAAATTTGCTCAAACCTCTTAGCAATGAAATACATTAGGAAAGCCACCTTCAGAAGACGTTTAGGGAATAGAATAGAATAGTGGTATTAATATTATTAATACCACTTTACAAGGCCTTGGTAAGGCCACACTTGGAATACGGCATCCAGTTTTGGTCACCACGATGTAAAAAAGATGTTGAGACTCTAGAAAAAGTACAGAGAAGAGCAACAAAGATGATTAGGGGACTGGAGGCTAAAACGTATAAGGAATTGGGTATGTCTAGTTTAATGAAGAGAAGGACAAAGGGGGACATGATAGCAGTGTTCCAGTATCTCAGGGGCTGCCCCAAAGAAGAGGGAGTCAAGCTATTCTCCAAACCACCAGAAGGCAGGACAAGAAGCAACGGGTGGAAACTAATCAAGGAGAGAAGCAACCTGGAACTAAGGAGAAACTTCCTGACAGTGAGAACAATTAACCAGTGGAACCACCTGCCTCCCGAAGCGGTGAATGCTCCAACACTGGAAGTTTTGAAGAAGAGACTGGGCAGCCATTTGTCCGAAATGGTATAGGGCTTCCTGCCTGAGCAGGGGGTTGGACTAGATGACCTCCAAGGTCCCTTCCAACTTTATTGTTATTATTATTAGAGCTGGAAGGGACCTTGGAGGTCTTCTACTCCAGCCCCCCACTCGAGCAGAAGAACCTATACTATTTCAGACAGGTGATTGTCTAGTCTCTTCTTAAAAACCTCCAGTGATGGAGCACTCACGATTTCTGGTGGCAAGGTGTTCCACGGGTTGATTGTCCTCACTGTCAAGAAGTTTCTCCTTAATTCTAGGTTGCTTCTCTCTTTTGTCAGTTTCCAACCATTGTTTCTCGTCCTGCCCTCTGGTGTTTTAGAGAATAACTTGACCCGCTCTGGCAGCCCCTCAAATATTGGAAAACTGCTATCATGTCTCCCCTATTTCTTCTTTTCTTTAGATTAGCCAAACCCGAGTCCCTCAGTTGTTCTTCCTACGTTTTAGTCTTCAGACCTTGGATCATATCAATTGCTCTTTTCTGAACTTTTTCCAAGGTCTCAGAATCTTTATTTGTAGTATGGTGATCAAAAGTGGTTGCAGTATTTCAGGTGTGGTCTCACTAGGGTTTTATAAAGAGCAGTTGGTGCAAACATCTCATTGAAAATTCACTTCTTACGCTCGCATTTAGACTATTTCCCTTTGAACTGTGGGTCAGGGAGTGACAAGCAGGGGAAAGATTCCACCAGGATTATCGCAGGCATGGAGAAAAGATTATTATCTTTTATATTATCTATTATCTATTATAGTATCAAGGGAAAATGGGAATCTTTCCATGCTTGCCGATTAACTGCTGGAATCCTCCCAGGGATGATCCTAATGCAGTTCACAAGAGAAAAGGCAAAAAGCGCAGTTTGTTGTTGTTGTTGTTAGTTGCGAAGTCGTATCCGACCCATCGCGACCCCATGGACAATGTTCCTCCAGGACTTCCTGTCCTCTACCATCTTCTGGAGTCCATTGAAGCTCACACCTCCTGCTTCAGGGACTCCATCCAGCCCCCTCATTCTCTGTCGTCTCCTTCTTCTCTTGCCCTCCATCTTTCCCAGCATTAGGCCCTTCTCCAGTGAGTCCTTCCTTCTCATTAGGTGGCCAAAGCGCAGTTTAGATACCGAATAAAGATGGAGCCTTGTTGTTTATTATCTGATGTTAGAGCTTTTGTGCAAAAAACACCTGAAAAACCCAATATGTGAAGGGAAAGTCACATGATTGGTATCAATAAAAAGATACATTTATAATGATTGGTGTGGCACCCTTCTCGTTGCTGTATAATCACATTTTGCAGAAAGGTTATAGAGCAGATATGTCAAACACAAAGCCCGGGGGCCGGATGCGGCCCGCGAAGTGGTTTCATGTGGCCTGCAAAGCCATCCTGGAAACAGTGAGGGAATGGCCCCCGCTGCCTTGGCCCTGGCCCAGGCTGGCCAGGAGCCAATGTACAATTTTGTGGTGGCCATCTATGCTGAAACACATTCAGTCTTAGCTCCACAAGGCCGTCTCGAAACAGCAAGGAACCAGTCCTTGCCGCGTCGGCCCCGCCCCCTGGGTGCATGCTGGGGAGGTGTCACCCTTTGTGAGGAATGAAGAAATGGAAGTGGCCAGCAAATGGCCCTCGCCTACTTCACACATATCTGGCTTGATGGGCGATGCCCTGGTCCCACCCCCTTCTGTCAGAGACCCTCAGATCTGTCCCACTCCTGCCCAGGCCCCCATAGGCACCCTTGACGCGAATGATGTAGAGATGACCACGCCCACCCAGTAGGCCACACCCACTCCATCCACGCCCACCCAGTAGGCCGCACCCACCTGGACCCCCGAAGGCAACCGCAATGCTGATGCGGCCCTCAATGAAATTGAGTTTGACTTTCAGTTCCCAGGCCTTCTCCTTGTAGACCAGTGTGATTGTACAAGCTCACTGCATCCTTGGCAAGTCCTGCGGCTTTGCATTCTTTCCAGCCTTTCCCTCTTTTGTTTTCAACCTCTCCACTTCACCAGACGCAAAGCGCCAGCTGAAGGATCGGAACAAAACCGCTTCTCGGAAACCATTAGGCTCCAGAACCATAAGCCTCAAGTCACCTTGATGCTAATGCAACCGTTTTGAAGCTGCCTCGACAATTAGGTTGGCCGAGATCCCCCTGGCAGGTGATAGCATCCCAGCAACAGCAGCTGCCTTGTCAAGCAAACATATTGCAGCACTGACCGGCATTTTTTAAAAAAAAAAAATAGAAAGAGAACTGGGAAAAAAAAGTAGAAGAGTGTGAAATTTCTCAACCTGATATCCAAAAGGATCAAGAGGTTTGTTTGCCGCTAGGAACATCTGGAATTAAAAGGGGGGATAATACTTATTTCTCCAAAGCGCCCGAAGGCAGGACAAGAAGCAACGGATGGAAACTAATCAAAGAGAGAAGCAACCTGGAACTAAGGAGGAATTTCCTGACAGTGAGGACAATTAATCGGTGGAATGACTTACCTCCAGAAGGGGTGAATGCTCCAACACTGGAGGTTTTGAAGAAGAGACTGGACAGCCATTTGTCTGAAATGGTATAGGGCAGTGGTGGCGAACCCATGGCATGGGTGCCAGAGACGGCACTCAGAGCCCTCTCTGTGGGCACATGCACCATTGCCTCAGCCCCGCCTCCCCCCACGGCCCCCTCCTCAACAGCAGCACCCCCAGAGTAGAGTCACCCACGAGCATGGCCTGCACAGACCAGTGCAGCCAAGGACACGGCAGTCGGGCAGCAGGGACATGACACTGTCGCGCGCAGTTGATGCTGCGGGGCGCAGGAGGAAGGCGTGGGTGCCATAGCACTGCTGGGCCACCTGGGTGATCTGCGGCAGGCCATAGAGGCGGTGGATGGCCCTGCGGGTGGGGACGGAGCTGGGACAAAGGGGGAAGGGGCGGGAGGCGGAGTAGGGGTTGGCAGAGGTGGTGGGGAGGGCCCGGTTTTTGGGCACTCAGTCTCTAAAAGGTTCGCCATCACTGATATAGGGTTTCCTGCCTGAGCAGGGGGCTGGACTAGATGACCTCAAAGGTCCCTTCCAACTGTGTCATTCTATTCTATTCTATTCTATTCTATTCTATTCT
Organism: Crotalus tigris; assembly: GCF_016545835.1. NCBI lineage: Eukaryota > Metazoa > Chordata > Lepidosauria > Squamata > Viperidae > Crotalus > Crotalus tigris. The sequence goes on along the minus strand of NW_024100134.1, from coordinate 182,565 downwards.
ATTCTATTCTAATTATTCTATTCTATTCTATTCATAACAATAATAACAACAAATTGGAAGGGACTTTGGAGGTCATCTAGCCCAACCCCCTGGTCAGGGAGGAAACCCTATATCATTTGAGACAAATAGCTGTCCAGTCTCTTCTTAAAAACTTCCAGTGTTGGAGCATTCACAGCTTCTGGAGGCAGGTTGTTCCACTGTCCTCACTGTCAGAAAGTTTCCCCTTAGTTCTAAGTTGCTTCTCTCCTTGATTAGTTTCCAGCCGTTGCTTCTGCTCCTGCCTTCAGGCGCTTTGGAAAATAGCTTGACCCCCCCTCTTCTTTGGGGCAGCCCCTGAAATACTGGAAGACTGCTATCATGTCCCCCCTTGTCCTTCTCTTCGTTAAACGAGACACACCCAATTCCAGCAACCGTTCCTTATATGCTTTAGCCTCCGGTCCCCTGATCATCTTTGTTGCTAGCAACTCAACAACCCATGGCTGCTGGGTCTCAAGGTTTGCCTCCATCTTCAAAGATTCATAATATGAGAAACAAGCTTAATTTCTGATAGAAGACAATATTTATCGCTCAGGGTTGAAACGAGGGGTCTTCAGGCTCCCTGAACTTGGTTATTTGCTTGCAGACGTTTCATTACCCAGCTAAGGAACATCATCAGTGCTAGAAGGGAGTGAGGTTTGCGGAGAGGAAGAGGAGGGGGAGACGGAGGACAGCGACTGTGGGGTCCTTGGTCCTTTCTGAGCTTGGCGGTTTTCTCGCACATGTTTCATTACCAAACTAGGTAACATCATCTCTACTAGGAGGGGATGCAGTTTGTGAAGAGGAGGAGGAGGAGGAGGAGGAGGAGGAGGAGGAGGAGGAGGAGGAGGAGGAGGAGGAGGAGGAAAACTAAGATCCTTGATGCTCTCTGAGTTTGGTGGTTTCCTTGCAGGCTTTTCATGACCTAACTAGGTAACATCATCAGCGCTAGAAGGAAGGAAGGAGGAGGAGGAGGAGGAGGAGGATTGTGAAGTTCTTGGTGCTCTCTGAACTTGGCAGTTTTCTTGCAGTTATTTCATGACCCAACTAGGTAACATCATCAGGGCTAGAAGGGAGAAGGAGGAGGAGGAGGAGGAGGAGGAGGAGGAGGAGGAGGAGGAGAGGAGGAGGAGGAGGGGAGGAGGAGGAGGAGGAGGAGGAGGAGGAGGAGGATTGTGAAGTTCTTGGTGCTCTCTGAACTTGGCAGTTTTCTTGCAGTTATTTCATTACCAAACCAGGTAACATCATCAGCGCAGGTTATTGTTCCAATCAAGCAGGAAACAATACCACAATCAAGGAACTACCAACTCAGACCAAGAATCCAACAGTAAACCACAGCCTAATCAAGGAATCGCCAAGATCGTTCCCACCGACGTCGACAGGCCAAGCCACTGGTATATAAACAGAGATCAAACCTGACTCCCTTCTACACTGAGGCCGTTACCAAGATGGGTCCCGAAACATCTGCAAGAGAACAACCAAGCTCGGCGAGCACCAAGGACCCCGACGCTTAATTTTATACATACTTTAATTTTAAAATAAATGGCCCGTCACATCACACAACGAAGCCGTGTCGATTTTCCACGCACGTCTTCCGACGAGGACTCCGACACCAAGCACGATGTTCTTTTATGCGCCGTAATAAATTTGGTGGCCAGGCCTGCTGTGAAATCGACCTGATGGGGCCATCTTTAAAGAGTTAGAGAAGAGGTAACTCTTTCTATAATTCACCGCTTTCAATAGTATGTTTGACATTATTGTCGGGGAAAATTATGTTAACCATGGATTACTGTTACAATCAAAGTGTGTAGTGAGAAGTCAAGAGGCTTAGTAGTAAATTTTCAAAGCCAAACGCCGAGATTTAGCTGTTTTGACTCCCATTAGCGTCAGGAGGACTCGGCCTGCTAAATCCTCCCATGTAGCTTTGAAAACTGACCTTCGTATGCTGATGGAATCCAATTTTTCCAACTACCGCCCTCCTTTTAAGAAGTTCCAGATGACCAAACCAGGCCAGCAAAAAAACCATTTCAGCGCATTATGGCTCTTTGGAGGCATCTGAAAGTTATTTTAATTCTTCTGTGCTCAGAACCACTTCCAGCATTTTAGCATTTTTGGGAACGGTGCATTGGGACGGCGGATTTTATTGCGGAGATGCAGTGAAGGAGAGCACGCGGAAAAGCCGGAAAGACACACACATAAAGCTAGCAGTCAAGTTTTCACATCTGCATAAATAGCCCTGAATTTATTATTTGCTATATCTTAGGCTGGGCTGTTCCCAGGCAAAGAACTGCTTCATCCTGAAGCTTTCCAAAGATAGAAGAGAATAACCATGTTGGAAGGGACCTTGGAGGTCTTCTAGTCCAACCCCCTGCTCAGGCAGGAAACCCAGACAAATGGTTGTACAGTCTCTTCTTAATAACTTCCAGTGTTGGAGCATTCACAACTTCTAGAGGCAGGTTGTTCCACTGATTAATTGTTCTAACTGTCAGGAAATTTCTCCTTAGTTCTAGGTTACTTCTGTCCTTGATGAGTTTTCATCTGTTGCTTCTTGTCCTGCCTTCAGGTGCTTTGGAGAACGGCTTGACTCCCTCTTCTTTGGGGCAGCCGCTGAGATACTGGAACACTGCTATCATGTCCTCCCTCATCCTTCTCTTCATTAAACTGGACATACCCAATTCCAGCAACTGTTTTCTTTATATGTCCCCTGATCATCTTTGCTGCTCTTCTCTGCACTGTTTCTAGAGTCTCAACATTCCACTCCTGTTATTCTGCCAGATGCTGGGTAATTATTATTATTTGCATTTCCTTGGCCATTTAACCTCCTGTCTTCACAAAAAGAGCAACAGTTGCTTCTTGAGGTAAGAAAGTCAGTTTTTTCTTTCCCACGTAAAACACAGATGCCAACTGTCTAGGGCAGCGGTAGGCCACCTTGGCTCTTTTATGACTCGTGGACTTCAACTCCCAGAATTCCTGAGCCAGCCATGCTGAGGGGAAAGGGAGAGGTTTCCAAGCTGGCTCAGGAATTTTGGGAGTTGAAGTCCACGAGTCATAAAGCGGCCTAGGGCTAGGCCAGGGGTAGGCAACCTTGGCTGTCTTCATGACTCGTGGACTTCAACTCCCAGAATTCCTGAGCCGGCCATACTGAGGGGAAATGGAGAGATTTCCAAGCTGAGCCATGCTGGCTCAGGAATACTGGGAGTTGAAGTCCACGAGTCATAAAAGAGCCAAGGTTCCCCACCCCTGGCCTATGGCGATTCTCAGTTATCCAGGTCATGGTTGTCCCAAAGGTGCTTTTTTTCAAGAGGCCAACTGGACTTTCTTGTTTTTCCTTTGAAGACCTTTCCCTTCTCATCCAAGGAGCTTCCTCAGCTCTGACTGGATGGTGGGGAATGGAAGGATTTATACTCCTTACAGACAGCTGGTCATTTGCCTTCTTTTAAGAGTGGGGGTGTCAAACTGCCGGCAAGGGGGAAAAAGTCGCGCAACATCACTAGTTTGACATCTCTGTTTTAGAGAGTTGTTGAGGCCACTTGGAGGTTGATCTGTGTCCTCAGGGTCACCTGAGTGGTGCAAATGGGTGTGGAGCCTTCTTGGCTGCAGGAAGGATTTATACTCCTTGTAGAGAGCTGGTCATTTGCATTCTTTTACAGAGTTGTTGAGACCACTTGGAGTTTTGTCTGTGTCCTCAGGGTCACCTGAGTGATGCAAATGGGTGTGGAGCCCTCTTGGCTGCAGGAAGGATTTATACTCCTTGTAGAGAGCTGGTCATTTGCATTCTTTTACAGAGTCATTGAGGCCACCTGGAGTTTTGTCTGTGTCCTCAGGGTCACCTGAGTGGTGCAAATGGGTGTGGAGCTCTCTTGGCTGCAGGAAGGATTTATACTCCTTGTAGAGAGCTGGTCATTTGCATTCTTTTACAGAGTCGCTGAGGCCACTTGGAATTTTGTCTGTGTCCTCAGGGTCACCTGAGTGGTGCAAATGGGTGTGGAGCCCTCTTGGCTGCAGGAAGGATTTATACTCCTTGTAGAGAGCTGGTCATTTGCCTTCTTTTATAGAGTTGTTGAGGCCACTTGGAGTTTTGTCTGTGTCCTCAGGGTCACCTGAGTGGTGCAAATGGGTGTGGAGCCTTCTTGGCTGCAGGAAGGATTTATACCCCTTGTAGAGAGGTGGTCATTTGCCTTCTTTTATAGAGTAGTTGAGGCCACTTGGAGTTTTGTCTGTGTCCTCAGGGTCACCTGAGTGGTGCAAATGGGTGTGGAGCCTTCTTGGCTGCAGGAAGGATTTATACTCCTTGTAGAGAGCTGGTCATTTGCATTCTTTTACAAAGTCGTTGAGGCCACTTGGAGTTTTGTCTGTGTCCTCAGGGTCACCTGAGTGGTGCAAATGGGCGTGGAGCCTTCTTGACTGCAGGATGTTTTCTGTCCTGTTCCTGCAGTCTGCAATGTTTTCTGGAAATCCGTTCGGACTCCTGCACCATTCGAAGGGTGTTCCTCCCAAAGTGCATCACTAATTGTTCTAACTGTCAGAAAATTTTTCCTCAGTGTCAAGAAGCAACAGTGAGAACTGGACACAGAACCACTGATTGGTTCAAAATTGGAAAAGGAGTCCGGCAAGGCTGTATACTGTCGCCCTGCCTATTTAACTTATATGCAGAGCATATCATGAGAAAGTTGGAATTAAGATTGCCGGGAGAAATATCAACAACCTAAGATATGCAGATGATACCACTCTAATGGCAGAAAGTGAAGAAGAACTAAAGAAAGAGCCTCTTGATGCGGGTGAAGAAGGAGAGTGCAAAAGTTGGCTTGAAACTCAACATTAAGAAAACCAAAATCATGGCATCTGGCCCTCTCAATTCCTGGCAAATAGATGGCGAAGAAATAGATGGCGGAGGTAGTGACAGATTTTATTTTTCTGGGCTCCAAGATCACCTCAGATGGGGACTGCAGCCAAGAAATTAAAACACGCTTGCACCTGGGGAGGAAAGCTATGGCAAATCTAGACAGCATACTAAAAAGCAGAGAAATCACCCTGCCAACAAAAGTGCGTATAGTCCAGGCCATGGTTTTCCCAGTTGCAATGGACGGCTGTGAAAGTTGGACCATAAGAAAGGCTGAGCGCCAAAGAATGGAGGCCTTTGAACTCTGGTGCTGGAGAAGACTCCTGAAAGTCCCTTGGACTGCAAGGCGATCAAACCGGTCAGTCCTAGAAGAGATCAACCCCGACTGCTCTTTAGAAAGCCAGATCCTGAAGTTGAAACTCAAATACTTTGGCCACCTAATGAGAAGAAAGGACTCCCTGGAGAAGGGCCTAATGCTGGGAAAGATTGAGGGTAATAGAAGAAGGGGATGACAGAGAATGAGATGGCTGGATGGAGTCACTGAAGCAGTAGGTGTGAACTTAAATGGACTCCAGAAGATGGTAGAGGACAGGAAGGCCTGGAGGAACGTTGTCCATGGGGTCGCGATGGGTCGGACACGACTTTGCAATTAACAACAACAACAAGGAAGTGGTACTAATATTTCACGGTACTAATACTCTTCAGAAGAAGCCTCCAAATTCAATTCCGGGCTGGGTGGTGGAATCTTCTAGAAAGACCGTCCTTCAGCCCTGATTTCTTTCCTCTCGTTTAGACCGTTTTTTCCTGCCTGCCCCAAAATCTTTTTTTTTTATTGAAAAATTACAGTATACACCCCAAAACCCACCCACCCTAAACCCCCCTTCTCCCTCCCCCACTTCCCAGAGGTGAGTACACGGTTACAAATATAATAATCAAACTCTAACTAACATTAACCAACTATATAAATAAGCAAGTCCATAATGCGCTTTAACTCCCCTTTAACATAGGTATAAACAAATTAAAAATAGACATAATAATATAAACAAGTCAATATTATTAAACATCTGCCCCAAAATCTTGTACAGGCAGTCCTCAACTTACAACAGTCCATTTAGTGACTGTCTGAAGTTACAACGGCCATGGAAAAAGTGACCGAGGGCCGTTTTCCACACTTACCTCCCCGTGGTCACGGGATCAAAATTCAGGCGCTTGGCATGTACTTATGACGGTTGCAGTGTCGGGGGAGGGGGGTGTCATGTGATCACCTTTTGCTGCCTTCTGACGCGCAAAAGTCAACGGGGAAGCCAGAGTCACTTCACGCCAGTGCGACTAACTTAACATCTGCAGTGATTCAGTTAAGAACGGTGGCAAGCAAGGCCGCAAAATGGACCCAGTTAAAAATGGACCCAGTTAAAAAAATGGTTCCCTTGACAACAGAGGTTTTGGGCCCAATTGCGGTCGTACGTTGAGCACTACAATATGTCAAATTCCCCTGCCGTACGGGTTATTACGGAAGGAGATTTGCTATTTTTTTTTTTTAACGGAATGGAAGGTGACACGCTCGGAAAGCCGGTGGCAAGAGTTTCACGATCCATCACGCACTCCTGCCTCCAAGATCTCCGAGGAGAGACCGGGGAGAAAAGAAAGATCTGCCACCGTCAGCTTACCAGGAAACCGTAGAAGAAAGTCGGCGGGTTATGTCCTGTTTATTGGTTTTAACAAAATCTATACTGATATCATTAGATTTCCTACAGTCCGAGGGCAGCTGTAATTAATGGCTTTCTCCCCTTGCCTTTAATGCACTCGTTTGTCAATGCAAAAGGAGCCCGGCGCTCAATCAATTTTGATGTATTTAGTAAGCAATTTGTCAAAGAACTTACTGCAGACCAGTTAATATATTAATTCTGGCCATCAGTCTCCTCCTGGTTTCTCCAGGCTTTCTCAATAAATCTATTGGGGGGGGGACAGAAATGTTTGCAAACTGAAGGTGCCTTCGTGTCCCCCACCTGCCCATGACAGAGGCAGGAAACAAGCAAGCAAAACAGAATCTAGAACAGGGGTTGTCTAGGTCTAGTTTAATGAAGAGAAGGACGAGGGGGGACAGGATAGCAGTCTTCCGATATCTCAGGGGCTGCCCCAAAGAAGAGGGAGTCAAGCTATTCTCCAAAGCGCCTGAAGGCAGGACAAGAAGCAACAGATGGAAACTGATCAAGGAGAGAAGCAACCTGGAACTAAGGAGAAACTTCCTGACAATGAGAACAATCAACCAGTGGAACAACCTGCCTCCAGAAGCAGTAAATGCTCCAACACTGGAAGTTTTTAAGAAGAAACTGGACAGCCATTTGTCCGAAATGGTATAGGGTAGGGGTAGGCAACCTCGGCTCTTTTATGACTCATAGACTTCAACTCCCAGAATTCCTGAGTCATAAAATTCTGGGAGTTGAAGTCCATGAGTCATAAAAGAGCCGAGGTTACCTACCCCTGGTATAGGGTTTCCTGCCTGAGCAGGGGGTTGGACTAGATGACCTCCAAGGTCCCTTCCAACTCTATTATTATTATTATTATTATTATTATTATTATTATTATTATTATTATTATTACCACCTTTCTGGGGCAGGCACTTTTATACATGCATGCGCACACAGTCAAATGTGACTGCGAGCACATGCACTCAAATGGGGCTGTGAGCACGTGCACTCTGTAAATACAGCTAGCGCCGGCGTGAAGCTTCTAGCTTGGCTAGCGCCGGTGCAAGGCAGCCAGCCACTTACGTGGCCCGGTGGGCAAGAGGCCACGGCCCAGTAGGTTGGGGACTTCTGATCTAGTACATTGTTTAACGTCGTTGGCCTTTCATGCACTGTTGGGGGGAGTAGAGGAAGTCCTTGTCTTACGACCGTTCTTCAGCAACTGCTGGAAGTTGCCTACTGGAACTGGAAATAGTGGCTTAGACCTGGTCCTCGCATTTACAACCACTGCAGCCTCTCGTCATGTGATTAAAATTCAGCGTGTCTGGCAACCGGCCTGTATTTACGATGGCTGCAGTATCCCGGGGTCATACGATCGCCATTTGCGACCTTCCCACAAGCTGGTTTCCGTCAAGAAAAAGTCAATGGGAGAAGCTGGATTTGCTTAACGACCGCAAGATTTGCTCTCTTTAGTGATTCACTTAACAACCATGGAAAAAATGGTTGTAAAATCAATCGCAACTCACTTAAAAACTGCCTCACGTGGCAAATGGAAATTCTGGTTGCAAATTTTGGATATTAAGTCGAGGACTCCCCGTAGAGGCAATTCTCAGCTCATAACAGTTCATTTAGTGACCATTGAAAGTTACAACAGCATTGGAAAAAGTGACTTACGGCCGTTTTTCACACTTATGACAGTTGTGGCATCCCCACGATCACGTGATCAAAATTCAGACGCTTGGGAGATGGTTTATATTTACGACGGTCGCAGGGTCCCGCGGTCACGTGATCCCTCTTTTGAGGAAAGTCAATGGGGAAACCAGATTCACTTAACAACTGTATTACTAGTTTATCGCCTGCAGTGATTCACTTAACAACCGTGGCAGGAAAGGTTGTAAAATGGGGCAAAGCTCACTTCACAAGTGTTTCACTTAGCAACATAAATTTTGGGCTCAACTGTGGTCGTAAGTCGAGCACTGCCTGTCTAACTATTTCTTCCATATCCAATTCAGGTTGCTGGCTTTGTCCTCTCAGCAACCTCTGCAGTGGGGGAAAAGGGGAGGCCAGCGGCAAAATGTACATCTTGCTATTGCAATGCAAACCCCATCCCTTTTGTGCGTGCACCACAACATCACAAACAAGTCTGTAAGCAGAGAGCAGGTTTTATTTATTTTGACACAGTCTTGGTTTGCTATAATGGCAACACAGCCTTGTTTTTCTAGTACAGTGAATTTCGGTGACTTGGAGATGTGTGGACTTCAACCCAGAATTCCCCCAGCCAGCCATGGCTGGCTGGGGAATTCTGGGAGTTGAAGTCCTCACATCTTCAAGTGGGTGAAATTGAGAAACATTGCTCTAGTCCAGGGGTAGGCAACCTTGGCTCTTTTATGACTCGTGGACTTCAACTCCCAGAATTCCTGAGCCGGCATGGCTCAGCATGGCAACCTCTCCCTTTCTCCTCAGCATGGCTGGCTCAGGGATTCTGGGAGTTGAAGTCCACGAGTCATAAAAGAGCCAAGGTTGCCTACTACTGATCTAGGCCAGGGGGAGGGAACCTTGGCTCTTTTAGGACTCGTGGACTTCAACTCCCAGAATTCCTGAGCCAGCATGGCTCAGCTTGGAAACCTCTCCCTTTCTCCTCAGCATGGCTGGCTCAGGAATTCTGGGAGCTGAAGTCCACGAGTCATAAAAGAGCCAAGGTTGCCTACCCTGAACTAGGTCTGTCTGTCTGTCTGTCTGTCTGTTGTCTATCTATCTGTCTGTCTGTCTGTCTGTCTGTCTATCTGTCTGTCTCTCTATCTATCTGACTATCATCTGGGTCAGGGGTAGGCACCTTGTCTCTTTTATGACTCGTGGACTTCAACTCCCAGAATTCCTGAGCCGGCATGGCTCAGCATGGAAACCTCTCCCTTTCCCATCAGCATGGCTGGCTCAGGAATTCTGGGAGTTGAAGTCCACGAGTCATAAAAGAGCCAAGGTTGCCTATTAGGATTAGGAAGTCTAGTTTAGGAAAATTAGTTTAGGAAGATTAGTTCAATTCTATTCTCAGTCGCTTGGCTAAATTTGGGTACCGTATATGCCGGCGTACAAGGCGACCCAGCGTATAAGACGACCCCCGTCTTTGGCGCCGAGTCACACTCCTAGAACATCGTCTTATACGCCGGAAACTACCAGTATTTCTGGTGTATAAGACAACTCGGTGTATAAGACGACCCCCGTCTTTGGCGCCGATTTTAACGCTTGCGGAAGTCGCCTTATACGCCGGCATATACGGTAGATTATTTTTCTTGACCCACTCTATCTCGCAGGGAGACACAGGGGAAAGTTGGAGAAGAGACTGCTGTGAACCCCACCTGGGACTCCTGAAGGAAGGTTAGCACAGAAATCTAATAATGTAAAAACAACCAAACAAACAGAGCGGTATTTGTGGGGAATAAGGCCATTACTGGCCACTGGAGACGTAATCTAACTCTGAAGATGCTTAATTCTGTGTGGCAGATTCTGGAGAGCACTAATGAGAACAAGACACTTTCCAGAGGAAGTAACTTGATTACCACCCTTGGAATGTTGCATCCAGGTTTGGTCACCACAACACAAAAAAGATGTTGAGATTCTAGGACAGACATGTCAAACACAAGGCCCGGGGGCCGGATGTGGCCCGGGAAGTGGTTTCATGTGGCCCGCGAAGCCATCCTGGAAACAGCGAGGGAACGGCCCCTGCTGCCTTGGCCCTGGCCCAGGCCGGCCGGGAGCCAAGGTACAATTTTGTGGTGGCCATCTATGCTGAAACACATTCAGTCTTAGCTCCATAAGCCCCCCCCCACTGCATGGCCTGAGAGGAACACTTAGGCTCCTCCAGTGGACCATGCCTGGGCGCTTGCCCCAGTCCCACCCCCTTCTGCCAGAGACCCTCAGATCTGTCCCACTCCTGCCCAGGCCCCCACAGGCACCCTTGACGCGAACGATGTAGAGCTGGCCATGCCCACCCAGTAGGCCACACCCACTCCATCCATACCCACCCAGTAGACCACACCCACCCTGGCCACACCCACCCAGTAGACCGCACCCACTCTGTCCATGCCCACCCAGTAGGCCACACCCACCCTGGCCACACCCACCCGGTCCCCTGAGGGCAACCACAATGCTGATGCGTCCCTCAGTGAAATTGCATTTGACACCCCTGCTCTAGGAAGAGTGCAGAGAAGAGCAACAAAGATGATTAGGAGACTGGAGGCTAAAACATACGAAGAACGGTTGCTTGAATTGGGAATGTCTAGTTCAGGTGTAGGCAACCTTGGCTCTTTTATGACTTGTGGACTTCAACTCCCAGAATTCCTGAGTCAGCATGGCTAGTTGAATGAAAAGAAGGCCTAAGGGTGACAGGATAGCAGTGTTCCAGTGTTTGAGGGGCTGCCCCAAAGAAGAGGGAGTCAAGCTCTTCTCCAAAGCACCTGAAGGCAGGACAAGAAGCAACGGATGGAAACTCATCAAGGAGAGAAGCAACTTAGAACTTTCCTGACAGTGAGAACAATTAACCAGTGGAACAACCTGCCTCCAGAAGTGGTGAATGCATCTAACACTGGAAGTTTTTAAGAAGGACAAGAAGCAACGGATGGAAACAATGAACTATTCTCCAAAGCCCCTGAAGGCAGGACAAGAAGCAACGGATGGAAATTAATCAAGGAGAGAAGCAACTTAGAACTACGGAGAAACTTCCTGACAGTGAGAACAATTAACCAGTGGAACAACCTGCCTCCAGAAGTTGTGGGTGCTCCATCCTTTCAGGTTTTTCAAGAAGAGCTTGGAAAGCCCCTTGTCCAGAATGGTATAGGATCTCCTGTTTGAGGGTGGACTAGAAGACCTCCAAGGTCCCTTCCAACTCTGTTTCACTGCACATAATGGAAGGCAGCATCTAAGATTCCAGAGGGCTTTGATCTCATCTAAGATTCCAGGGGGATTTATTTATTTATTTATTTACAAATATTTATATGCCGCCCAATCCCAAAGGACTCAGGGCGGCGTACAAGGTTAAAAACAGTCATAAAAGAATAAAATAAAGCAGTCATACCGCGAGTCCGATCATATCCCGGCCCCCCGGGGACATCAGCCCCAGGCCTGCCGGAACAGGAGAGTTTTAACGGCTTTCTTAAAGGCCGGCAGGGTGGGAGTAGTTCAAACCTCGGGGGGGGGGGGGAGTTGATCTCAACCCAGCAGAGATCCTCTTAAGTTTCTTCCGAATTCTTAATTCACCCCAACATCCTTGCAGTTGATCCTTGCGCCCGCAGACCCTCGACTGAAATGGACCCTTCCCATCCTTTGGAAGAAAAAGTCAAGGCAGAGCTTAAAATGTTGGGGACACCGTGCTACCTGACCACAGGGGCATTTTGCCCGCCGGCCTGGATGGCAGATGTCACTTATCCCTTCATTCCCACCCTGAAGGGGGGGGGGAAACCCGTTTGTGTGAATCCAATGATAAGACCCCCCTTGGGGAAATAGCTCTGCACATGTCTTGCAAGCACACAATGCTATCCTTGTTCCCACCCTTCAAGGCTGTTGCTGCAAAATTTGAGGGTATTTTTGTTTTTAATTTCTTTTTAAAAAAATAAATAAACCAGGCCATTTTTAAAGAGTGGAATCAAAAAGTGGCTCCAAGTAGCGAAATCAGCATGATCAAGATATTATTATTATTATTATTATTTCCTCCTCCTCCTCCTCCTCCTTTTTCCTCTTCTTTTCTCCTCCTCTTTTCCTTCTTTCTCTTCTTCTCTCCTCCTCCTCCTCCTTCCTCTTCTCTCCTCTTTTCCTTCTTCCTCTTCTTCTCTCCTCCTCCTCCTTCTTTCCTTATTCCTCTTTTTCTCTCTCCCTCCCCTTCTTCCTCTTTTCTCCTTCTCTTTTCCTCTTTTTCCTTCTCTCATCTTCTTCCTCTTCTCTCCTCCTCCTGTCCTTTTTCCTTCTCTTCTTCCTCTTCTTTCCTCCTCCTTTTTCTCTTTTTCCTCTTCTCTACTCTTTTCCTTTTTCCTCTTCTTCTCTCCTCTTCTTCCTCTTCTCTCCTCCTCCTGTCCTCTTTTTCCTTCTCTCTTCTTCCTCTTCTTTCCTCCTCTTTTCCTTTTTCCTCTTCTCTCCTCTTTTCCTCTTTTTCCTCTTCTTCTCTCCTCTCCTCCTCCTCTTTTTCTTTTTCCTCTTCTTCTCTCCTCCCCTCCTCCTTTTTCTTTTTCCTCTTCTTCTCTCCTCCTCTTTCTTCTTCTCTTTTTCCTTTTCCCTCTTCTTCTCTTCTCCTCTTTCTTCTTCTCTTTTTCCTTTTTCCTCTTCTTCTCTCCTCCTCCTCCTTCCTCTTCTCTCCTTTTTCCTTCTTCTTCCTCTTCTCTCCTCCTCAACTTCCTCCCCCTTTTTCTTCTTCCTCTTCTCTCCTCCTCCTTCCTCTTCTTCCCTCCTCCTCCTCCTCTTCCTCCTCCTCCTCTTGAATAATTCTCTTGAGGGGGTACTCCAAACGGTCCCCCAAAGATGAAAGTGAAAGAAGGAGCAGCTCTGACTGTATACTGATAAATCTTCTTTCTCACCCCCCCACCCCCACCCCAAAGTACACCCTTGGACCAGACGATCAGACGGTTCATTGTTGCATCTGTCATCTAATCGAGGGGGGGGGGAGGAACCTTCTGTTCGCAAAGCACACAGAGTAGGTCTTCAATGACCCCGGCGGGTCAAAGGTCACTTATTATAAATGGATAATGAGACCTAATGCAGTGTTCTGAGGCCCGGACAAAGGAAGGGCTTATCCGTAGCCCCTCGCCGCCCGGACCATTCAAGCTTTTATTTCTCCCAAACCCCCCCCCCACTCCCTTCCCCGCTGCACCCTTAATGGAGCCAAACAATCGGGCAGAAATGCTATACAGAAGACTGAAACGGGGAGAGAGAAAACGGCTGGGTTTTTGAACTCTTGATCGACAGATCCAAATCGCCACCCTGAAATGGCGCCAGGACGCCTTTTACCGCTGGCGGGGCAGACACCCCGCTTCCCATTTTGCTGACCATTAAACGGACAGGCGGAAGGCAGCCCGCCTCAAACCCGCGGGCTGCCACGGCTCAAGGGAGGCCGGGAGGCGGTTACGGCAGGTAAACAGAGGCTGGCTACTTCGAGGGGCCTTTCAGAAACAATTTTGGGGTAGGGGTTCCCGCCCCCTGCTTTCGCAGAACATTGAGGGACAGGGCTGGAAGGGACCTCAAGAGATCTTCTAGCCCAGTGTTTCCCAAACTTGACAATTTTAAGGCATGTGGACTTCAACTCCCAGAATTCCACAGCCAGCAATGCTGGCTGTAGAATTCTGGGAGTTGAAGTCCACATGCCTTAAAATTGTCAAGTTTAGGAAACACTGTTCTAGCCCAACCCCTCTGCTCAAGACAGGAGATCCCGCACCATCGTGGTCAAACGGCTGTCTTGAAAACCTCCCGGAATGAAGGCTCCCACACCCATTGGCACCGCTCAGGTGACTCTGAGGACACAGGTAAACCTCCAAGTGGCCTCAACGACTCTCTAAAACAGGGGTCTTCAAAATTCCTCCAGGCTGAGGAATTCTGGGAGTTGAAGTCCACAAGTCATAAAAGTCATAAAAGGGTCAGGTTTGAAGACCCCCTGGCTCTAAAGCAGTGGTTCTCAACCTGTGGGTCGGGACCCCATTTGGGGTCGAACGACCATTTCACAGGGGTCGCCAAACAACGCAGTCCATCATTTTTTCCCCCCTTTTCCTTAGCTGTGCTACTCCTTTTTATTCTATTGGCTTTTGAAAGCCAATAGAATAGACTCTCTTGAATAGAGTCTAATTCTATTGGCTTTTAAAAGCCAATAGGAATTGTCCAGGCTGTCTCTGCCCTGCTGAGCCCACCAAAAGTCCCATTCTGCAAACAGTGCTGCACCAGTTGAGTAGTCCTCGACTTACGACCGGTTGAGTAGTCCTCGACTTATGACCGGCTGGGGGTTGCGGCATTAAAAAGGTTGAGAACCACTGCTCTAAAAGAAGGCAGATGACCAGCTGTCTGCAAGGAGCATAAATCCTTCCACTCCCCACCATTCCAGCTCAGAGTTGAAGAAGCTTCTTGGATGAGAAGCGAAATGTCTTCAAAGAAAAACAAGAAAGTCCAGTTGCCTCTTGAAAAAGCACCTTTGGGACCTCCAGTGATGGAGCACCCACAACTTCTGAAGGCAACCATTTCACTGATGAATTGTTCTCATTGTCGGGAAGTTTGCCTTTCGTTCTAGGTTGGATGTCTCTTTGATAAGTCTCCACGCTGGCTGGGGACTTCTGGGAGTTGACGTCCACAGGTCTTAAAATTGCCAAGGATGGACACCCCAGCTGTACGCCATCTGTGGTGGCCACAGATGGCTGCACCGTTTCTTCAGATTGGGGGTCTAACTGGAGGTATTCCCACCCCCAAGTCAGGAGAAGGGTAACCTACAGCCCCTATCATGGGATCCCATCTCTGGGCCACATCTATGTAAGGAAACAAAGAAAATACCAGGTAGGTTCCCCAAAAAAAAATCCTAGAGAGAGCCAAATTGCCTTTCTACCATGTTTCACCTAAAATAAGACCCAACTGGAAAATGAGCCCTAGCATGATTTTTCAGGATGCTCGGACTTAGAAGTACTTAAAATAACAGAGTTGAAGGGGCCTTGGAGATCATCTAGTCCAAACCCCTGCTCAGGCAGGAAACCCTATACCATTTCAGACAAATCGCTGTCCAGTGTCTTCTTAAAAACCTCCAGTGGTGAAGTACCTACAATTTCTGGAGGCAGGCTATTCCACTGGTTAATTGTTTTAACTGTCAGGAAGTTTCTCCTTAGTTCTAGGTTGCTTCTCTCCTTGGTTAGTTTCCATCCGTTGCTTCTTCTCCTGCCTCCAGATGGTTTGGAGAATAGCTTGACTCCCTCTTCTTTGGGGCAGCCCCTGAGATATTGGAATACTGCTATCATGTCCCCCCTCGTCCTTCTCTTCCTTAAACGAGACATATCCAATTCCAGCAACCGTTCCTTATATGTTTTAGCCTCCAGTCCCCTAATCATCTTTGTTGCTCTTCTCTGCCCTCTTTCTAGAGTCCCGACATCTTTTTTACATAGTGGTGACCAAAACTGGAGGAAGTTTTATAATTTATAATAATAAAGTTGGAAGGGACCTTGGAGGTCATCTAGTCCAACCCCCTGCTCAGGTAGGAAACCCTATACCATTTCAGACAAATCGCTGTCCAGTCTCTTCTTAAAAACTTCCAGTCTTGGGGCATTCACCTCTTCTGGAGGCAGGTGGTTCCACTGGTTAATTATTCTAATTGTCAGGAAGTTTTGGTCGTCATATAAGCCCCCCCCCAAAATAAGCCCCAGTTAAGATCATCAGCCAGACGGATGCATTTAGTACTGTATTTCCCTGAAAATAAGACCTAACTGGAAAATAAGCCCTAATGTGTCTTTTGGAGCAAAAATTAATGTAAGACCCAGTATGTACAGAGTCCTCAACTTACAACAATTCAACCATTCATTTAATGACTATTCGAAGTTACAACAGCAATGGAAACAGTGATTAGTTTCATACCTATGACCATTGCACCACTCCCCATGGCCACATGATCAAAATTCGAATGTTTGGCAACTAGCATGTACTGACGACGGTTGCAGTGTCCTGGGGTCATGTGATCACTTTTACAGTGACCTTCTAACAAGCAAAATCAACGGGGAAGTCAGATTCACTTAACAACCGTGTTACTGATTTAATAACCGCAGTGATTCATTTAACAGCCGTGACAAAAAGGGCAGTAAAATGGAGCAAAACTCACTTAACAACTTGGCAATGGAAAGTCTGGGCTCAACTGTGGTTGTTAAGTCAAGGACTTATCTATATTTTCTTTTCCTTTTTTTTTTCTGATGTACAGAAATTATTTCTTTATGGTTATTTGGGTATTTTTTTCCCCCTCTTTTTAACTGTGAAATTAGTTTACTGGACCCATCCTCTCCCCTACAGCCACACCACCCCGGATATCACCCAAAATGTCTGCCCATGCCAGAAAATAGGCTACAGCAGGTTTGGAATCTTCTTCTTTTTGTTGTGCCATATCCGTTATCGGACGTTGGGGATCATGTTGGCGATCCTGTTTTTATCAGCAGCCGCACAAAAAAGTGCTGCTGAGTTTTGTCCTCGCTAGACCCAATTGGATTACGTGCTTCCACTTTGCTGCCTGCGATCTGGAGATATTAAATTAGAGTCTCCGTTTTGTTTTTTTCAGTTTTCATGCACAAATTAGCCTCGGAGAGAGCCAGATGAAATTGGCACATCTCGAGCCGGCAATTCCTCCAGGGACAAGAAAATGCATCGACACAAGCAAAAAATGGAGGAGTCATCCGAAGGGCAAGATCGGGTTTGGAAAAAGCGTCGCCCAGCAAGGAAAAAGGTGCACGGCGAACCAAAAGGGACGGTGATGTTTGTACAAAAAAAGACCGGGCTGCAAATATCCAATATCTCAGGGGCTGCCCCAGAGAAGAAGGAGTCAAGCTATTCTCCAAAGCGCCTGAAGGCAGGACAAGAAGCAACGGATGGAAACTAATCAAGGAGAGAAGCAACCTAGAACTAAGGAGAAACTTCCTGACAGTTAGAACAATTAACCAGTGGAACCACCTGCCTCCAGAAGTTGTGGGAGCTTTATCACTGGAAGCTTTCAAGAAGAGACTGGACTGACATCTGTCAGAAAAGTGTAGGGTCTCCTGCTTGGGCGGTGGGATTGAACTGGATGACCTACAAGGTCCCTTCCAACTCTATTATTCTAATTCTATTCTTCAAAGTGCCTGAAGGCAGGACAAGAAGCAACGGATGGATACTAATCAAAGAGAGAACCAACCTAGAACTAAGGAGAAATTTCCTGACAGTGAAAACAATTAATCAGTGGAATGACTTGTCACCAGAAGTTATGGGTGCTCCAACACTGGAGGTTTTTAAGAAGAGACTGGACAACAATGGTGTAGGTCTACAATGGTCTACAATGATGTAGGGTTTCCTGCCTGAGCAGGAGATTGGACTAGATGACCTCCAAGGTCCCTTTCAACTCTCTTAACTCAATTAATAACCATCAATCCATCAAGTAGAAGATTGTACTGTGAACAAAGGAAGTTGGCATGCCATTCCGGCAATCCTAATTTTATTTTTTGGTATAGGTAGTTCTCGACTTACAACGGTCCGTTTAGTGACTGTTCAAAGTCACAACAGCACTGAAAAACATGACTTATGACCGTTTTTCATAGTCACGATCTGGCATGTGACCCAGATTCAGCATGCGATGCAAGTAGTCCTTAACCTACAACCGTTTCATTTAGCGACCATTCAAAGTTACAACGAATCTGGAAAACAAAAGTGATTTATGACCGGTTTTCACTCTTACAACCAAGAGTTGGCAACTGGCTTGTATTTATGAGGGTTTGCAGTGTCCCTGGGGGGGTCACATGATCCCCTTTTGTGACCTTCTGACAAGCAAAGTCAATGGGGGAAGCCGGATTCACTTAACAATTGTGGCGAGAAAAGTCGTAAAATGAGGCAAAACTCCCTTCACAATGGTTTCAGTTAAAGACCGAAATCTGGCACTGAGTCGTGATTGTAAGAGGAGGACTCCCTTTATTTTGGACAAAAAGAGATTCCCGATTCCTGGAACTTTCTCACTTTCTACCTGAATCCACGGCCATCCATCCCCAATTTCAGGAAAGATATGGATGTGCCGACAATAGGTTTCTCCTCCCGAGTCTGGAGAGAAAGCAGAGATGATGGAATCAAGAGCATGTGAAGTGTTAATACCACTTTACAAGGCCTTGATAAGGCCACACTTGGAATACGGCATCCAGTTTTGGTCATCACGATGTAAAAAAAGATGCTGAGACTCCAGAAAGAGTACAGAGAAGAGCAACAAGAATGATCAGGGGAACTGGAGGCTAAAGCATATAAGGAAAGGCTGCTGGAATTGGGGATGTCTAGTCTAATGAAGAGAAGGACGAGGGGGGACATGATAGCAGTCTTCCAGTATCTCAGGGACTGCCCCAAAGAAGAAGGAGTCAAGCTATCTTCCAAAGCGCCTGAGGGCAGGACAAGAAGCAACGGATGGAAACTAATCAAGGAGAAAAGCAACCTAGAACTAAGGAGAAACTTTCTGACAGTTAGAACAATTAACCAGTGGAACAACCTGCCTCCAGAAGCAGTGAATGCTCCAGCACTGGAAGTTTTTAAGAAGAGACTGGACAACCATTTGTCTGAAATGGTATAGGGTTTCCTGCCTGAGAGGGGGTTGGACTAGATGACCTCCAAGGTCCCTTCCAACTTTATTATTATGAAACTTGGGTTTGAGACCACTGGCCATGCCCTAAACGGGTCCTGAAATACAGACGGAAAACAAGAAGGCGTAATTGCCGCTGGCATTGCCCGCTGATGCATTGGCTCTCGAGGACAAAGCAGCATGTCTGCAGATTTAAAAATTTCTGTTTATGAGACTGCTTCTTGTTTATCTTAAGGGGGATTAGGACCTGTTCCGTTTTCAGAGTCAGTCTTCCAAGAGTGACAATTTTGACTGCATGTCATTGTTTTCCTAGCTTTAATTACGGTCTCCAAAAAGCATTTGCGTCTGGCCTTACCCTTCGGTTTGGGGATATAAAGAAAACAAACTCAGGGCCACAAACGTATCAATCTAAAAGGATGCTGGACGGTGCTTTTCAAGGATAATCCTTCCAGGACAGAATTAAAACAATATTAACAATAAACAGGATGCTCAAAAAAGAAACACCGCGTTGAGTAAATAAGAAAAGGAGCCAGAAAGTTACAGAAACCAATTATGCTGAAGTGTATGTTTATGTGTGTGTGTGTGTGTGTGTGTGTGTGTGTGTGTGTGTATTTTCTGAGGTTTTCGTGGGTGTTTGTATGTAGGTCTTTGGTTGTTCGGGTTTTCTCCCGTGTAAAATTGGAAGTGTCTTGGCGACGTTTCGACGAAGTCCCATTCGTCATCTTCAGGCTGGTGTTTTCAGCTTCGTGCTTTTGCTGCTCGAAGCATGAAGCTGAAAACACCAGCCTGAAGATGACGAATGGGACTTCGTCGAAACGTCGCCAAGACACTTCCAATTTTACGCGGGAGAAAACCCGAACAACCAAAGACCTACATATATATATAAAACACCCCAAAATGGAAGCTAAAAAAAAAAGTATGCCTAAAATCCAATTTAAAGAAAATTAACTACAATGTTTTCCAAAAGGGAAGCATCCTGAAAAGAATACACAGCTAGTTCTCGATTTACAATCTTTCCTTTAGTGACTGTTCGAAGTTACACCGGCATGGAAAAAAGTGACTTATTGTTTTTCGCACTTATGACTGTTGCAACGTCCCTGTGGTCATGTGATCAAAATTCAGCCGCTCGGCAACTGGCATGTACTTATGACTGTTGCAGCATCCCTGTGATCATGTGACCAAAATTCAGACGCTTGGCAACTGACCGGTTATAGTATCCCTTTTGCAACCTTCTGACAAACAAAGTCGATGGGGAAGCCAAGCCAGGTTCACTTAACAACCATGTTCTTAACTTACCAACTACAGTGACTCACTTAACAACTAGGGCACAGGTCGGCAACCTGCGGCTCCGGAGCCGCATGCGGCTCTTTGAGCCTTCCCCTGTGGCTCCCAGCCTCCTCTGCCTTTGCAGAGAGAGACAGAGAGAGGCAATTGCGCTTCCCTGCTCTCTCTCTCTCTCTCTCTCTCTCTCTCTCTCTCTCTCTCTCTCTGTGTGTGTGTGTTTGTGTTGTGTGTGTGTGTGTATGTGTAAAAGAGAGTGCACTCACAGTGTTCTCCGAGGAGCTGAAAAGCTTTCTGGCGGAGCTCCTCCCTTTGCTGCGTCTCTGCAGGAAGCAGGAAGGGCAGGAGAGAGCTAGCTAGCCCAGCTAGGCTGACTCAGGAATTCTGGGAGTTGAAGTCCATGAGTCATAAAAGAGACGAGGTTGCCTACCCCGATCTTGTTGGACAACAGCTTGAAGCTTGCCAGGTGAGCAGCAGATAGGAGAGGGAGGGAGGGAGAGAGAGAGAGAGGAGAGAGAGAGAGAGAGAGGGGGAAGAGGAGTGGCAGACCAAGGGCAGATAGAGAGGGAGGGAGAGAGAGAGACCCTTTTGACATCTAAAATGAAGATAACACTGCATATATCCTTTTTTTACCTGTGTGTGTATGTAATTTTATTCTCTTAAAGCATTCTCTTGGTGATCATTGTTTTAATAGTATGGATATTCCCAAGAGTCATATTTTTACTTTTATTTTTAATGTGTATATGTGTGTGTGTGTGTGTGTGTGTGTGTGTGTATACACACACATATACACATACACATACACACACACACACACACACACACCTATAATAAAGGTAAAAAAGGATATATGCAGTGTTATCTTCATTTTAGATATCAAAAGGGTTTTGCGGCTCCCAGTGTTTTGTTTTTGGTGGGAAACGGGTCCAAGTGGCTCTTTGAGTGTTTTGGGTTGCCTAACCCTGAACTAGGGCAAGAAAACTCGTAAAATGGAGGGGAACGAGAGGACGGGATGATGACAGGTAGGCCTCGACTTACAAACATTTATTTACTGACTGTTCGAAGTTACTCCAGCACTGAAAAAAACAAACGACTTATCACTGTTTTTCAGACTTAGGACTGTTGCAGCATCCCCTATAGCAGAGGTAGGCAACCTTGGCTCTTTTGTGACTCGTGGACTTCAACTCCCAGAATTCCTGAGCCAGCCATGCTGAGGGGAAAGGGAGAGGTTTCCATGCTGAGTCATGCTGGCTCAGGAATTCTGGGAGTTGAAGTCCATGAGTCATAAAAGAGCCAAGGTTCCCTCCCCCTGGCCTAGCTCAGTAGTAGGCAACCTTGGCTCTTTTATGACTCATAGACTTCAACTCCCAGAATTCCTGAGTCAGCCACGCTGAGGAGAAAGGGAGAGGTTTCCATGCTGAGCCCTGCCGGCTCAGGAATTCTGGGAGTTGAAGTCCACGAGTCATAAAAGAGCCAAGGTGGCCTATCCTTGCCCTATAGTCATGTGATCCAAATTCGGACACTTGACAACTGGCATGTACTCAAGATGGTTGCAGTGTCACGACAAGCAACGTCATGGATTCACTCAACAAGCCTGTTACTAGCTTACCAACTGCTGCGATTCACTTCACAATTGTGGCCAGCAAGCTGGTAAAATTGGGGCAAAGCTCACTCCACAACTGTCTCGCTTAACAACGGAAATGTTGGGCTCGATCGTGGCCGTAAGTCGAGGACTACCTGTCGTATGAAAAGAGGGGTGGGGGGAAAGCTACAGAACCAATTCCGTTCGTCTTTTGCTTAAAAAAGAAACGTCAACAAGGGCGACAGATCACTACGTGTTGCACCTCCACACAAAAAAAGGATACTCACAGCCGAGAAGGAGATACTGGTAACACTGCACAGAATCTGCGGCTAGAAGCAGGGGGTGATTCAAGTTAAAAGGCGGCTGCAGCTCGTTCCACTGGGGCGTTCTGCGGAAACGACACAAGAGTATTAATATTTAAGCTGGAAGAGAGAAGGGGGGGGAGAAAAAAAATCAGCATCTGTGTGATCACATCCAATTATTTATGCAAGAGAATACCGTGTTTATAATTATTTAAAGTCACTTGCTCCGAGCGTGGAATATTTCGAGACAGATGGGGGAAAAGGGGATAATGAGAGGCCTGTGTTTTCTTAAAAAAAATATATATATATTGTGTTTTCAAAACAGACCTATGCAATGCCAACTCGCAGGCAGACTCCCAGGGTATTCTTCACACTTGGATGAACAGAATGGAATGGAGTGGAGTGGAGTGGAATGGAATGGAATGGAATGGAATAGAATAGAATAGAATAGAATAGAATAGAATAGAATAGAATAGAATAGAATAGAATAGAATAGAATAATGAAAGAATGGAACAGAACAAAATAATGAAAGAAGAGAAGAGAAGAGAAGAGAAGAGAGAGGAGAAAATATGGAATGGAAGAATAGAATAGAATAGAATAGAATAGAATAGAATAGAATAGAATAATGAAAGAATAGAATAGAATAGAATAGAATAGAATAGAGTAAAGGAATAGAATAGAATAGAATAGAATAGAATAGAATAATGAAAGAATGGAACAGAACAAAATAATGAAAGAAGAGAAGAGAAGAGAAGAGAAGAGAGAAGAGAAAATATGGAATGGAAGAATAGAATAGAATAGAATAGAATAGAATAGAATAGAATAGAATAGAATAGAATAGAATAATGAAAGAATAGAATAGAATAGAATAGAATAGAATAATGAAAGAATGGAACAGAACAAAATAATGAAAGAAGAGAAGAGAAGAGAAGAGAAGAGAGAAGAGAAAATATGGAATGGAAGAATAGAATAGAATAGAATAGAATAGAATAGAATAGAATAGAATAGAATAGAATAGAATAATGAAAGAATAGAATAGAATAGAATAGAATAGAATAATGAAAGAATGGAACAGAACAAAATAATGAAAGAAGAGAAGAGAAGAGAAGAGAGAAGAGAAAATATGGAATGGAAGAATAGAATAGAATAGAATAGAATAGAATAGAATAGAATAGAGTAAAGGAATAGAATAGAATAGAATAGAATAGAATAGAATAGAATAGAATAGAATAGAATAGAATAGAATAGAATAGAATAGGAACAGAACGGAGCGGAATGGAACAGAACAGAACAGAACAGAACAGAATAGAATAAGGAAGAAAAATAGAATAGAATAGAATAGAATAGAATAGAATAGAATAGAATGACAGAGTTGGAAGGGACCTTATAGGTCATCTAGTCCAACCCCCCCACACAAGCAGGAGACCTTACACCATTTCTGACAGATGGCAGTCCAGTCTCTTCTTGAAAGCTTCCAGTGATGAAGCACCCACAACTTCTGAAGGCAGTCTGTTCCCTTGGCTGACTGTTCTCACTGTCAGAAAATTCTTCCTTATTTCTAGGTTGAATCTCTCCTTGATCAGTTTCCATCTGTTATTCCTTGTCCTGCCTTCAGGAGCCTTTGAAAATAGCTTGACTCCCTCTTCTTTGGGGCAGCCCCTGAGATATTGCAACACTGCTATCATGTCCCCCCTCGGCCTTCTCTTCATTAAACTAGACATACCCAATTCCAGCAACCGTTCCTTATACATTTTAGCCTCCAGTCCCCTAATCATCTTTGTTGCTCTTCTCTGTACTCTTTCTAGACTCTCAACATCTTATATATGTACATATAAATATTAATCACTGTCCATTTTGAATATATACTGATGACCTTTGCAGCATCCCCAGGGTCACATGATCAAAATTCAGCTGCTTAGCAAATACAGTTGATCAAAATTCACCTGCTTAGCAAATACAGTTATGTATTTACGACAGTTGCAGTGTTCCGGGGTCCTGTGATCAACATTTGCAAACTTCCCAGACGCTTCTGACAAGCAAAAACAATGCAGGAAGCTGGACTGGGTTAAGGACCACCTGATCCACTTAAGGATGTCAGGAATTCACTTACAGGACATTGGCTCACAGCAACTGCTTTGCTTAACAATGGAAGTCCTGGTCCAATTGCAGTTGCAAGTTGAGAATTACCTGCACAGGAGAGGGAAGAATACAGGTAGTCCTCGACTTACAACCACAACTAAGCCCAAAATTTCTGTTGCTAAGTGAAACATTTGTTAAGTGAATTTTGCCCCATGTTATGACCTCTCTTGCCCTTGCCACAGTTGTCAAGTGAATCACTGGAGTTGTTAGTCACACGGTCATTAAGTGAATCCGGCTTCCCCACTGACTTTACTTGTCAGAAGGTCGCTAAATGTGAGTCAGCTGTCGAGCGTCTGAATTTTGATCACATGACCATAGGGATGCTGCAACGGTCGTAAGTGTGAAAAAACGGTCCCAAGTCACTTTTTCCAGTGCCGTTGTAAGAAACTGTTGTAAACTGAGGACTACGCGTCTTATGTATCGTCCCAGTCTGTGAGAACCAAGTTCTGTAAAGTTACAACATATTGATCAGGTCAGAATTCGCAATCCCATTACAAGCTCCTTGTTTTGACAATAATGGCCCCGGAGGACCACGCTGCCATTTTAATTAGGGCTGCCCTTTCCTCAGCATCTTGGCATAGTATATATTGATTGGCTCAGGGCAGGAATCGGCGCTGGAGAAGACTGACGCTCCCCCCCCTCCCCCTATCACCACACAAAATCAATGTAAAAAATATTTTAAAATGTCAGAGGCGCTGACCATATTTTCTCAGTAATCCCTCTTTCGTTTTATTTTGTAAATCAGGCCTAATTTCTCTAAATGGCCTTCAAAATGGAAGACTTTGAAAAAAGGGGGGGGCAACTATCGCCCCTTTATGACCTGTGGACTTTGACTCTCAGAATTCCACAGACAGACAGACAGACAGACAGACAAACATAGATATCTATCAGTGCAAAGAAGAGCAACAAAGATGATCAGGGGACTGGAGGCTAAAACATACAAGGAACGGTTGCTGGAATTGGGTATGTCTAGTTTAATGAAGAGAAGGATGAGGGGGGACATGATAGCAGCCTTCCAATATCTCAGGGGCTGCCCCAAAGAAGAGGGAGTCAAGCTACCCTCCAAAGCGCCAGAAGGCAGGATAAGAAGCAACGGATGGAAGCTAGCCAAGGAGAGAAGCAACCTAGAACTAAGAAGAAACTTCCTGACAGTGAGGACAATTAACCAGTAGAACAACCTGCCTCCAGAAGCGGTGAATGCTCCAACACTGGAGGTTTTTAAGAAGAGACTGGACAGCCATTTGTCTGAAATGATATACAGGGTTTCCTGCCTGAGCAGGGGGTTGGACTAGATGATCTCCAAGGTCCCTTCCAGCTCTATTCTATTCTATTCTGTTCTGTTCCGTTCCGTTCCATTCCATTCCATATTTTCTATTCTATTCTATTCTGTTCTGTTCTGTTCTGTCCTGTTCTGTTCTGATGACTATTTAAAACTGCAGGATGCAAAAAGAGAGACAGGATGGAAATTGGACCCTTTGACCGAGTATCTCTAGCAGAATTCTGAGACCAGAATCTTCTTTTCCTGTAGATTTATACTCTCTCTGTAGTTTGGGCAGCACCATCGGTGCAGCAGGCTCCTGAAACGTGTTCAAAGACAAAATCAAAATGAAATACGAGCATCAGAAGAGAACAGGGGGGTTACCTGACGAGGGTCCAGCTAGCCCGTGGGCAGGTCACCATTTCCAGTGGGGTGTCATCGCTGATCTTAGGGGCGGTGCAGAGAGCTCGGGGCTCCAGGACGTGTTCCACCAAAGTCCCATAGCAGCTGATGATGTATAAAGACTCCACAACGAATTGCTTGGATTGTTCTAGAAGGGAACGAGAAGCCTGAATGTTTACAAGGTAATCTTCAACTGGCAACCGTTCCTTTAGTGACCGTACAACGGCACTGGGAAAAAAAAAATGGATTTATGAGTGTTTTTCACACTTAAGACCCTTGCAGCGTCCCCAAGATCATGGGATCAAAATTCGGATGCTCATATTTACGAACATTTGCAGTGACCCAGGGTCATGTGATCCCCTTTTGCGACCTTTGAAAGAGCAAAGTCAATGGGAAAGTCCCAAAGGTGCTTTTTTTCAGGAGGCAAATGGACTTTCTTTGTTTTTTTCTTTGAAGACGTTTCGCTTCTCATCCAAGAAGCTTCTTCGGCTCTGACCGGAAGGTGGGGGATGGGAGGATCCTTTGAGCAGTCCCACTCAGGCTCCACACCCATTTGCCCCACTCAGGACATACAGAAACCTCCAAGTGGTCTCAAGGACTCTCTAGACCAGCGGTTCTCAACCTGTGGGTCTGGACCCCATTTGGGGTCGAACGACCATTTCATGGGGGTCGCCAAACAATGCAGTCCGCCATTTTTTTCCCCCTTTTCCTTAGCTGTGCTACTCCCTTTTATTCTATTGGCTTTTGAAAGCCAATAGAATAGACTCTCTTGAATAGAGTCTAATTCTATTGGCTTTCAAAAGCCGATAGGAATTGTCCAGGCTGTCTCTGCCCTGCTGAGCCCGCCAAAAGTCCCATTTTGCAAACGGTGCTGCATCAGTTGAGTAGTCCTCGACTTACGACCGGTTGAGTAGTCCTTGACTTACAACTGGTTGGGGGTCGCGGCATTAAAAAGGTTGAGAACCACTGCTCTAAAAGAAGGCAAATGACCAGCTTTCTAGAAGGAGTATAAATCCTTTCTGCATTCCAAGAAGGCTCCATGCATATTTGCACCCCTTAGGTGACCCTGAGGACACAAGTAAACCTCCAGGTGGCCTCAACAACCCCCTAGAACAGGGGTAGGCAACCATGGCTCTTTTATGACTCGTGGACTTCAACTCCCAGAATTCCTGAGCCAAGCACGCTGAGGGAAAAGGGAGAGGTTTCCAAGCTGAGCCATACTGGCTCAGGAATTCTGGGAGTTGAAGTCCACGAGCCATAAAAGGGCCAAGTTTGAAGACCCCCTGGCTCTAAAAGAAGGCAAATGACCAGCTGTCCGCAAGGAGTATAAATCCTTCCACTCCCACCATCCAGTCAGAGCTGAAGAAGCTTCTTGGAGGAGAAGCGAAACATCTTCAAAGGAAAAACAAGGAAGTCCACTTGCCTCTTGAAAAAGCACCTTTGGGGCAACTATGACCACGATGACTGAGAACCTCCATAGACATCTATCAATGGGGAAGTCAGATTCACTTAACAACCGGGTTACTAACTTTACAACTCTGCTGATTTACAAGAAGTATAGCAAGAAAGGTTGTAAAATAAGTCAAAACTCACTTAATAACTGTGTGGCTTAGCACTAGAAATTTGGGACTCAATTGTGGTCACTAGTAGAGGACTACCTGTATAGTATGAGCCGAGGTGGCGCAGCAGTTAGAGTGCAGTACTGCAGGCCACTTTAGCTGACTGTGTTCAACAGGTCAGCAGTTCAAATCTCACCAGCTCAAGGTTGACTCAGCCTTCCATCCTTCCGGGGTAGGTAAAATGAGGACCCAGATTGTTGGGGGCAATGTAAATATATATATATACATTGCTTACTGGTGTACACCGCTTAGAGAGTGCTTGCACTTAAAGCGGTATATAAGTCTCATAAATAAATAAATAGGTAGGCCTTGACTTAACAACAGTTCATTTAGTGACTGTTCAAATTTACAACTGGCCCCGAAAAAAGTGACTAATGACCATTTGTCACAGTTACGACCTTTGTAGCATTCTCCATGATCACGCGATCAAAATTCAGAGGATTGGCACCTGACTCATATTTACGACGGTCGCAGTGTCCCTGCGGGGTCACATGATCCCCCTTTGCGACCTTCTGACAGGCAAACTCAATGGGGAAGCCAGATTCACTTCACAACCGTGTTCCTAACTTAACAACTGCAGTGATTCACTTACCGACTGCGACAAGAAAGGTCATAAAATGGGGCAAAAAAATCACTTACCTGTCTGGCTTAGCAGCAGACCTTCTGGGCTCCATTCTGGTCGTATGTCGAGGACTCCCTGTACTTTGGGCTTTCCAAAGTCAGCGTTTTAACTCTGCAGCCCTCTGCCCATTGATCCCTTTCTGCCTGCCCAGCGTTTCCCATCACTTTGCATTTAGTGGACGCCTCTCACGTCAATTTTGTTTATTTGCATAAATAAAATCTATGGGCACGACGACTGATGCCACTACGATTCTCAGGAAGGTGAATCGCTGAGAAATTAAGTGCTATTTTTGGAATTTCCCAGAAAAAAGCAATCCGGAATACATTAACCTTGGATTCTTTGCAACACTGCTGCGTTACCCTTGAATTTCGCTTCCCTCTTGCCAGGCCCTGCTTTCGGTGTGACTATCCTGGCTAAAATTCAAATTGGACACAGCTATTCATTTTTTCAAATTGGAAGCGAACGTTTGTTTGTTTGTGACAACTTATACGGCCACCCAACTCACTCTCGTGACGCCGAGGGTTGTCCCAAAAGTGCTTTTTTAAGGAGGCAACTGAACTTTCTTGTTTTTTCTTTGAAGATGTTTCACTTCTCATCCAAGAAGCTTCTTCAGCTCTGACTGGATGGTGGGGAATGGAAGAATTTATACTCCTTGCAGACAGCCGGTCATTTGCATTTCTTTTAGAGAGTCGTTGAGGCTACTTGGAGGCTTATCTGTGTCCTCAGGGTCACCTGAGTAGTGCAAATGGGTGTGAAGCCTTCTTGGCTGCAGGATGTTTTCTGCCCTGGGTCCCTTCCCTGTTGAAGATGGGCACACAGGCTGTTGGGGATGAGTCTGTGTTGTCTGAATCTCAATCTGAAGCGGAAATGGTTCCTGGAGTCTGCAATGTTTTCTGGAAATCCGTTCATCCTGCCGCACCATTCAAAGGGCTTCAACGACTGTCTAAATCAGGAGTAGGCAACCTTGGCTCTTTTATGACTCGTGGACTTCAACTCCCAGAATTCCTGAGCCAGCCATGCTGAGGAGAAATGGTGAAATTTCCATGCGGAGCTATATTGGCTCAGGAATTCTGGGAGTTGAAGTCCACAAGTCATAAAAGAGCCAAGGATGCCTACCCCTGGTCTAAATGAATGCAAACGACCGGCTGTCTGCAAGAAGTATAAATCCTTCCATTCCCCCACCATGCAGTCAGATTTGAAGAAGCTTCTTGAAGGAGAAGCAAAATGTCTTCAAGGAAAAAACAAGAAAGTCCAGTGACCTCCTAAAAAAGCACCTTTGGGACAACCATGACCTGGATGACGGAGAACTTCCCTGGACATTTGACTCTGAGGGGCTTTTAAAGATACAATCCCAATGCGGGTCTTCCTTGACTTACAACCACCATGGAGCCCAACTGTCAAGGTTCCAACTAATGAAACACTTCAGAGAACTTCCAGGCATTGGTTATCCTAAAAAGCCTGTTGCTAGGTGAGAC
Organism: Crotalus tigris; assembly: GCF_016545835.1. Classification (NCBI taxonomy): domain Eukaryota; kingdom Metazoa; phylum Chordata; class Lepidosauria; order Squamata; family Viperidae; genus Crotalus; species Crotalus tigris. The sequence goes on along the minus strand of NW_024100134.1, from coordinate 153,058 downwards.
CGTTGTTAACCGGGTTTCGCCCTATTTTAGGACTTTTCTTGCCACCGTTTGGCGAGAAAAGCAGGGCTCTGAAGGTGCCAACCAGCACCTTGAACTGGAGCCAGAATTAAATTGGCTTCTTCCTGTTATAAGAATTAACACTTCTTCTTCTGTGGCCAGAACGACGTCTACTTCCACGGGTAACGTCCCAAGTCAGGGCTAAACTAGAGGGACCCCCAAAAGAAGCCTTCTGTGGCATGGTGCCTGCAAAATATCTGTGGGCCCCAGCGTTCCTTTAGGATACAGATCCAGGATATCTGACGTGAACCATCACGTGAGATGGGCCCATCCCAAGTGTTCCAGTGGAAGCGGCTTCCTGTGAATCCCTTCAGCCAAGGAATTTCATCTGGCGGGCTCTAGGAGAAGAGCCTTTTCTGCAGTGGCCCCTGCCCTTTGGAACATCCTGCCCCCCAGAGATGAGGTCCAACCCTCTCCTTCTGTCCTGTCTCTGCCAGTTGGCCTGGGGCCCCAATCGAGAGGCTTCAGGCCGGCAGTAGTTAGCGCCACGAGAGTAGAAAGCACCAGCCCCGTTCTTTTTTTTTCTACTGGTATTGTGGTGCCCCAAACTGGGCCCAATATTCCAAGTGTGGTCTTTTAAGTGTGGCAGCATAAAGCTGTATTAACACTTCACACGATCTTGATGCTATCCTTCTGTTGAGGCAGTCTAGGACTGGGTTGGCTTTTTGGGGCAGCTGGCTCCTATTTGAGTGATTGTCCACTAGGACGCCAAGATCCCTTTCATAATACTAGCAAGAGCACTTAGGCTTATGGACCACTTCATAGGGCTTCACAGCACTCTGAGTGGTTTACAGAGTCAGCACGTTGCCCCCAACAATCTGGGTCCTCATTTTAGCGACCTTGGAAGGACAGAAGACAAAATCAACCTTCAGCCGGTCAAGATCGAACTCCAGGCCGTGGGCGGAGTTAGCCTGCAATATTGCATTCTAACCACTGCGCCACCAGGGCTCCTGGGCTCGCTCCTTCCTTCCTTCCTTCCTTCCTTCCTTCCTTCCTTCCTTCCTTCCTTCCTTCCTTCCTTCCTTCCTTCCTTCCTTCCTTCCTTCCTTCCTTCTTTCTTTCCTTCCCTCCCTCCCTCCCAATGTGCCACCACGGCTCTTGGTATATTAATTAGTTAACTGCTGTTGAGCCAGGCACCACCTACCCTATATGTATGCATTTGATTTTTCTTGCCTAGGTGTAAAACCTGACTTTTCTCACCAGTGAACTTCATTTTGCTGGATATTTCATTCCTGGAATCTTAACTGTTTCTATCAGCAATTGTGTTTTTGTTTCTTATCTGATTGCATTGTAAGCCAGAGTGGCTCTCAATAGATAATGAGACGGGAGGCCTATACATCTAATAAATAAATGCAGCGGTGCCTTGGTACTCAACTGCTTTGAAACTCATCAAATTTGATACTCACTCAACACATTTGGACGTGAAAAGTCTGTCCCGGCACTCATCGTTTGAATAGTTCTCAATGCACAAGCTAGAACATATCAGTGCTGGCTGCCTTGTGACTCATTACATTATTTCTTATGGGAAAAAACTGTGTGGTACTAATCGTTTTTTGTACTCATCGTGTCTCCTGGAACCAATTAATGACGAGTCCTGAGGTACCACTGTAATAAAATTTCCAGGCCGGGAGAGAAAGTCTGGAAAGCCACAGCAAAGGATGGGCTAGCCCAGTGTTTCCCAAACTTGACAATTTTAAGGCATGTGGACTTCAACTCCCAGAATTCCACAGCCAGCGTTGGGAGTTGAAGTCCTCATGCCTTAAAATTGTCAAGTTTGGGAAACACTGGGCTAGAAGATAGACAAACGGCTTGAAGCAACCTCGGGCAGCTTTATGATGGCACCCATCTGTTTGTCAGTTGTTTGGTCTCTGCACAAACCTTTTTCTCTTTTAAGACCAGGATTGCTTGCAAACCACGACCGGGATGAGCCGAAGGCCGCAGCAACGCAGAATTCTCCTCCAACAGATTTGCTGGGTGAAATTTGTGGAGCTGGTTTGCTTTTGCTTTGAAAAGGGGAGAGAGAAAGAGAGAGAGAGAGAGAGAAAGATCAAAGTATAATTATGATGAAGTAATCCACCAAATGGGAGATTTGCTGGAGGTGCAATATAAGCTCGGGAACTTATTTTCTCAGAACTACGGAGAATCGATAAAGCTGGAAGACAGAACTGTGGCAGCTCAGCGTTTTAGAAATGCAAATTCAACATGTCCCTTCCATAAGGCAGAAATAGCTGGGGATATTAACAAATTACTTGTTCAGCGACTTCAGCCAGGACTGGCAAAAAGGGGCTACTAGCGGCCTCCAGGCTAAGGGTGAGCAGAAGAATACCTGGATAGATTGTTCAGTGATTGGCAGCAGATTGCAAAAGAAAGAATAAGCAAGATTCATCACCCTCTCTCAAGACTGTACCTCTGAAAACCAGTTTGGGGCAGTCAGGAATAAACGTACAAAGATAGTCCTCGCATTACAACCACAAACTGGGTCCAGAATTTCCCTTACTAAGTGAGGTGGGGGTGGTGAAGTGAGTTACACCTGATTTTACGTCATTTCTTTTCTTTCTTTTTTTTTGGGACGGGGTTGTGAAGCGAATCACTGCAGTCATTAAGTGAATTGCACTGTCGTTAAGTGAGTTTGGTTTCCCCCCTCCTTTTGAACTGGCTTGTCGGAAGACGTCTGGGAAGATTGCAAAGGGCGATGCCGTGAGGCTTCAACCTGTTGTAAGTACATGCTGGTTTCTTGAATTTTTGATCACGTGACCCACAGAGGTGCTATCGCAGTTGTGAGGACTAGTCGTAAGTCGCTTTTCTCATGGTCTTTAGTCAGTGGTGGGATTCAAATATGTGAACAACCGGTTCTCTGTGTGGCTGCCGCTTCCAGAGGTCCATTCTGGGCCTGGGGAACAAAAAATTAGCTACTGCTTTTGCCGAATTGGTGCGAACTGGCTGAGTCCCACCACTGTTGTAAGTCGAGGACTTCCCGTATGCATCCAGACCCCAAGACACACCACGGCCTGCCTAGGGATGAAACCTACTCAAGCTGCTCTTTGTGCCCACGGAGAACTTTGGGGTTCTGCAGTGACGGCAAGCGAAAAGAACGATGTTTGGATAACATTGGTAGCTCCATATGAATTGAAGTAAACATACATTTCAAAACTGTTTGAGGTCAGTTTGTACCAAATTCAGAGGAGCAGTTTATTTCCAAGCATTCCATTCCCAAACTTTAATCATGTTATTATTATTTGCAGGCATGTTTTTTTTTCCCTGTCATTACCGACATTGTTGATTCAAATGCAAAGCAAATTATCAGCTTTTTGTATAGCGGGAGGAGTACAAGACGCATTAGAAAGCATGCAGAAATATGTACGACAAATGGGAGGAGGAAAACATGCATGCTTTAGAGAGTGAAACTTACATGCATATCTTAATGTAGAGTTCCTATTAAGTAGTTGTGGCGATTATCTATCTATCTATCTATCTATCTATCTATCTATCTATCTATCTATCTATCTATCTATCTATCTATCTATCTATCTATCCATCCATCCATATTCATCATCATCCATCCATTTATTTCTCTCTCTCTCTCTCTCTCTCTCTCTCTCTCTCTCTCTCTCTCTCTCTCTCTCTCTCTCTCTCTCTTCTTTCTCTCTCTCTCTCTCTCCCCCACCCTCCCTGCCTTGACTTACAACGACAAGTGAGGCCAAAATTTCCCAAGGCAAAAATGTGCTTAGGACAGTGTAGAGATGTTTACCTATTTAAGGCCCTTTCCTTTCTTTTCCTTCCCTCTCCTCTTTCTTTCCTTTCCTTCCCTTTATCCTCTTTTCTTTTTTCTTTTCTCTTCTCTTTTTTCTTCCTAGCCTAGCCTAGCCTATTGTTTTTCAATTCCAGCACTTTTGAGATGCATTGACCTCAACCTATAAAATCCCCTAGTCAGTCTGCTTCAAGATATGTGAACTCGATTTCTGAGGAACACGTTTGAAGACAAAATGGTGACAACATTTGTGAGAAAAGGGATGCTAGCCTAGGAACGTGATCCGGCAGGATTCCGCTTGTGAGGCTTATCTCCCAAGGACTGGGACATGTGAACGATATTTGCTTCCTGTTAACATTGCGGAAGTGGAAAAGCTCAGAATTGTGCAGCAGGCGCAGGAGAAAACAGTCTAAACCAGGGGTAGGCAACCTTGGCCCTTTTATGACTCGTGGACTTCAACTCCCAGAATTCCTGAGCCAGCCATGCTGAGGAGAAAGGGAGAGGTTTCCATGCTGAGCCATCCTGGCTCAGGAATTCTGGGAGTTGAAGTCCACGAGTCATAAAAGAGCCAAGGTTCCCTCCCCCTGGCCTAGATAGTAGTAGGCAACCTTGGCTCTTTTATGACTCGTGGACTTCAACTCCCAGAATCCCTGAGCCAGCCAGGCTGAGGAGAAATGGTGAAATTTCCATGCGGAGCTATATTGGCTCAGGAATTCTGGGAGTTGAAGTCTACAAGTCATAAAAGAGCCAAGGTTCCCTCCCCCGGCCTAGCTCAGTAGTAGGCAACCTGGGCTCTTTTATGACTCGTGGACTTCAACTCCCAGAATTCCTGAGCCAGCCATGCTGAGGAGAAAGGGAGAGGTTTCCATGCTGAGCCATGCTGGCTCAGGAATTCTGGGAGTTGAAGTCCACGAGTCATAAAAGAGCCGAGGTCGCCTACACCTGGTCTAAACCAAAGCAAGGAAAATCATGAATGGAATACAGGTAGTCCTTGACTTACGGCCGGTTGCTTAGCAACCCTTCCAACTTACGACAGGCCTCCCCCAAAGGTACCTATGACATTCGAAGTTCTGACAGCCGTGCCACCCACCCCCCGGCAGTCACATGACTGCGTTTTGGGCCCTTGGCAATGGCTTCCCTTCACAGCCTGAAGTCACGTGGTGCTTTTTTTTACAATGTTTTGCCAAAAATGGCATTTATTTCTGGCTTTTGGCAAAACATCCCATCATGAACAACAATTGCCGTAAACAAACAAACAAAAGTTGCAAATTGGATCAGTCCTGTGATGACTCACTTTATGACCATCATGGCTTACAGGCATTATATATGGTTATAAGTCGAGGACTACCTGTATTTAAAATTTTCAACAAATGGATGAAAATAAGTTCCACATGTAGAATCCAAGTCATTCTATGAAAGGACCCTCTCACCTTTACTAGTAAATTTTAAATACAGTTAGTCCTCGATTCATCCTTTCAATCATTCGTTTAGCGACCATTCAAAGTTACAACGGCACCGAAAAAAAGGGACTTTTGACTGTTTTTCACACTTATGACCGTTGCGGCATCCCCTTTGGTCACATGATCAAAATTCAGACATCTGGCGACTGACTCATATTTATGACGGTTGCTGAGTCCTGGGGTCACGTGATTTCCTCTTTTGTGAACTTCTGAGAAGCAAAGGCAATGGGGAAGCCAGGTTCACTTAACAATCAAATTACCAAATTAACAATTGTGGCAAGAAAGGTCGTAAAATGGGGCAAAACTCACTGAACAAATATCTCAGTAACACAAATGTTGGGCCCAGCTGCGGTCGTGAGATGCGAATTCAACTTTTAATTGCTTTTCCATCCCCCAACGGACAGAAGGGTTAGGACTCAATAGACCAGACAGAAGGAGCCTAAAGCAGACTCTATAAGAGGATAACAATAAAAACAACCAAGTGGGAAGGGGCCTTGGAGGCCATCTAGTCCAACCCCTGCTCAGGCTGGAAACCTTATAGCATTTCAGACAAATGGGGTGTCCAGTCTCTTCTTAAAAACTTCCAGTGTTGGAGCATTCACCGCTTCTGGAGCTGAAGTGATTCACTTAACAACTGTGACAAGAAAGGTCATAAAATGGGGCAAAATTTACTTAACCACTGTCTCACTTAGCAACAGAAAATTTGAGCTTTCAATTATGGTCATAAGTCGTAAGGGACTACCTGAACACGGTGGCTCAAATGTTGGGAGGTTAAAGGAAGAATGAACGATGAGTTAGAATTTAGAAATGAGATATTACTGTACAGGTGCTAGCCTAAAGCAGAATCGCATGTTTTGCAAAGGAGAAACATGTGAGTTTGTGGAAGCAAAAAATGAGTATTCTGATAGCCTTTTCCCAACTTCACAAACGTTATTAAATGGCAGCACATAGCAGTGATGGCGAACCTTTTAGAGATTGAGTGCCCAAACTGCAACCCAAAACCCACTTATTTATCGCCGGGTGCCAGTGGGCGTGGCCCACTAGGTGGGCGTGGCTGTGGTGGTCATGGCAGACTGGGAGGGTGTGGCCAAAATGGACCCATCCTGCGGGATGAGGCAAGGAGAGGCAGGGCAGGGGTGCCATTGCTGCGAGGCAAGGCGAGGCAGCGGCCTGCACACAGAAGCCAGTAAGTGCATGGGGACTGATAGTGTCTATCAGCAGCCACAGCCTGCCAGCCACTCAACCGGTGCACTCTGGGGCTCTGCAGCCCACCACCAGCAGTTCAGAGAAGCCACCTCCGAGCTGGACAGACGGCTGACAGCTGAGGAGGCGATGCAGTGGGTCGTGCCGTGGAAAAGGAGAATATGCGAGGCCAGGAGGGATGGGACAGGCGGGAGAGAAACCAGCTGTGCCGGGATGCATCCGGCCACATGGGACCTCGGCAAGTTAGTGGGTGGCTGGTTGAAGAGGGACGATTGCCATTTCTGGGGCATGGCGTGCGTGCCCACAGAGAGTGCTCTGAGTGCCGCCTCTGGCACGCGTGCCATAGGTTCGCCACTACTGACATATAGAATACAAAGAAACAGAGTTATAAGGGACCCTGGAGGTCTTCTAATCCAACCCCCTGCTCAGGCAGGAAACCCTATAGCCGTGGTGGCGAACCTATGGCACGCGTGCCACAGGTGGCACGCAGAGCCCTCTCTGTGGGCACATGCGTTGTCGCCCCAGTCCTAGGCCTTCAGCTGGGTTTTATAAAAATCTTTTCGCTTTAGGCCTCTGCCACCGTATGCAACAAAAAAAGAAGGTTCAATCAATCAATCAATCAATTTCAACTTCTTGCGGGAGGGGGGGGGAAGATCTTGCAAAGTTGGAATTGATTGATTGAACTTTTTAGTCCCACCCAGTCTGCCGTTACCACCGTAGCCACGCCCACACGGCACCCCATGATACATAAGTGGGTTTTAGGTTGCAATTTGGGCACCTAAAAGGTTCTCCATCACTGCCCTATAGCATTTCAGACAAATGGCTGTCCAGTCTTAAAAACCTCTAGGGATGGAGCACCCACAACTTCCAAAGGCGAGTCGTTCCACGGATTAATCGTTCTCACTGTCAGGAAATTTCTCCTTAATTCTAGGGTTTTTGGAAGCCTTTCCTCTCCACAGGATGAAAGGGAGCAAAAGGGATCGGTTGATGTCATTCCCCCCCCCACAAACACACACACCCCTCCAAGCCCAGGATTGTGTGAGCAAAGTTCGAAGCCAAAGATGCAAAGTAGCCGGACAACGTGGAGATTGTGCACGGACTTCCGGTAGGCGAGGACAGCAAGATCCTTGGGATCTGCCACTGTTCCCTGGGAGCTGACCATTAATCTGCAAGGTCAGTTTTCTCCCAGTGCTCTTCCCAAGCCCTCCGTGGCCCACGGAGTTACGATTTTTTTGCAAAAGCAAGTATAAACAGTTTTCAAGGAAACGGAATAAAGGATGCTCTATTTACACCACGGTCATTAAAATAAACGTCTTCTCTGAATTCAGGCTGGAAGCTCCAGCTTCCGGTGCCAAAACATTTGCAGCTTAAGAATGATGTTTTGTAGACAAGAGAAGGGCAGTCTTGTTAAACACGATTATTCTTGCGGTGAAGGGAGAAGGAGGGAAAAAAGAGATAGAGGAGAGGTTATCTTTTGGCTTAAAATATGGACAGGGTAGATGGATGCTCCCTGGACTTGCATTATTAAATGCAGGCAGGTAGTCCTCAAATTATGACCGAAATTGAGCCCCAGGTTCCTGTTGCTAAGCAAGACATTTGTTAAGTGATTTTTGCCCCATTTTAGGGCATTTCTTGCCACAGTTGTTAAATGAATCTCTGCAGTTGTTAAGTTAGTCACACGGTTGTTAAGTGAATCTGGCTTCCCCATTGACTCTGCTTGTCGGAAGGTCGCAAAAGGGGATCACATGACCCACGGGACACTGCAACCGTCATAAGTACATGCCAGTTGCCAAGCCTCTGAATTTTGATCACGTGACCACGGGGATGCTGCTACGGTTGTTAAGCTGAAAAAAGGTCTTAGGTCACTTTTTTTCTGTGTTGTTGTAACTTTGAACGGTCACTAAATGAACTGTTGTAAGTGAGGATTACCTGTATTAAGTCTGCTTTAGGTGCTTTCCCTGTCAGGTGTATTGGTCCTAAGCTATCCCCTCCCAAAGCTTCTGCTGCAACGGTCATATGTGTGGGAAAATGGTCACAACACACTTCTTCAGTGCCGTTGTAAGTTTGAACGGTCACTAAATGAACTGTTGTAAGTTGAGGACCACCTGTATTGGAAAGGTTCAGCAGGGCATAATGTTTAATATTAATGCCCACTGGCTTCTTTGCCACCATGTTGTGCTTCTCAAGTTGCATGTTATCTTGAGGAATTCATTAACATATTTTCACTTAACACTATCCTTCTACTTTTGGTCACCACGATGTAAAGAAGATGTTGAGACTCTACAAAGAGTAAAGAGAAGAGCAACAAAGATGATCAGGGGACTGGAGGCTAAAATGTATGAAGAATGGTTGCTGGAATCGGGGATGTCTAGTTTAATGAACAGAAGGACAAGGGGTGATGTGATCGCAGTGTTCCAGTATCTCAGGGGCTGCCCCAAAGAAGAGGGAGTCAAGCTCTTCTCCAAAGCACCTGAGGGCAGGACAAGAAGGAACGGATGGAAACTCATCAAGGAGAGAAGCAACCTAGAACTAAGGAGAAACTTCCTGACAGTTAGAACAATTAACCAGTGGAACAACCTGCCTCCAGAAGTTGTGAATGTTCCAACACTGGAAGTTTTTAAGAAGAGACTGGACAGCTATTTGTTTGAAATGGTATAGGGCTTCCTGCCTGAGCAGGGGGTTGGACTAGATGACCTGCAAGGCCCCTTCCAACTCTGTGATTCTTTTATTCCAAAGGGCGAGGCAGTTATTTTTTTAATCAGAACATACAGGGCCACTTCCAAGTGTGCATGTGGCAAATCATTCATTAGCTTTGCCCAAAGCACCCCACATTCCAAATCCTCTCTTATGCAGGGTTGTGTGTGAGATAGTTAAAATAAATGACTCAAAATCATTACAAGGTTTTTCATGTTGTTGTTGGCTTTGCTCAACACAAGCCGAGTTGACAAATCTATGCCCAATTTTGCTGACATTAGTTTACGTCTCATTAAGACTCTAATGAAAACAGCATGGTGACTCGACTTTAAAAGAAAAATAGTTCTTTTTAAAAAAAAAGAAAAGAAAAAAAGGAAAAAGGAAACCCAATTGCTGTGTAAGCAAACGGGGGTTCGTTTCCTCAAATGCGCTATAACCACAGCTTCAAACGGACCACAAGATACTCTTACAAGTGCATATACAAGGATTTAAAGTCTATTACATTCCATGTAGTCTTCGCTTTAATCTGGAGCTTTTAATCTTGACTCAGGCGAACATCATCTCTATTTGTCAGGAGGCTATGATTACTCTGATGGGCGCAATAAGAATTCTCTCTGCTGGTTTACCCCAAAGTCCTGCTGGTGCCTATTTGACAGGCAACCCACATCCTATCCTTTTCCTTTGATCTGTTCTATTCTGTTCTGTTCTGTAATTCTGTTCTATTCTATTCTATTCTATTCTATTCTATTCTATTCTATTCTATTCTATTCTATTCCTATTCCTATTCCTATTATATTATATTCTGTTCTGCTCTATTCTATTATGTTCTGTTCTGTTTGTTCTACTCCTATTCTGTTCTATTCTTCTCTACTCTATTCGATTCTGTTCTACTCCTATTCTATTCTATTCTATTCTATTCTATTCTGTTCTCAATAAAGATTCTATTTTCAATAAAGATTCTATTCTATTCTATTCTATTCTTATTCCTATTCTATTATATTCTATTTAGCTCTATTCTATTATGTTCTGTTCTGTTCTACTCCTATTCTTTTCTGCTCTATTCTATTCTGTTCTACTCCGTTCTACTCCTATTCTATTCTGTTGTACTCCTATTCTGTTGTACTCCTATTCTGTTGTACTCCTATTCTATTCTATTCTATTCTATTCTATTCTATTCTATTCTATTCTATTCTATTCTATTCTATTCCTGTTTCTATTCTATTCTTTCTGTTTCTATTCTGTTCTGTTCTGTCCTACTCTCTACTCTACTCTACTCTACTCTATTCTACTCTACTCCACTCCACTCTTTATATGGCTGCTTAACTCACTCTCAGTGACTCCAAGTGGCTTACAGGGATAAAAACCCAATACAAGAACAATGAACAAACAATAGAAAGCCAGGTTTGCCTTGGAGTCAAGACACCAGGCTAGCAAGCAGGAGATTGTGAGTTCTACTCCTGCCTTAGCCATGAAAGCCAGCTTGGAGACCTGGGGCCATTCAGTGTCTCTCAACCGAACCTACCTCTCAGGTTATTGTTGTGGGGAAAATTGGAGGAGGAAGGTGTGTTGGATAGGTCACTGCCTTGAGTTATTTGCAAAAATAATAAAGGTGGGATAGAAACAAATGAATTAAAAAAATAAAACATCAAGAATGTTGGAAACACCTTCTAAAGCAGTGTTTCTCAACCTTGACAATTTTAAGGCATGTGGACTTCAACTCCCAGAATTCCACAGCCAGCAATGCTGGCTGTGGAATTCTGGGAATTGAAGTCCACATGCCTTAAAATTGTCAAGGTTGAGAAACACTGTAATCTAAAGAGGGATGATTTGGGGAAGAACACAAACCATTCCAGGGTGAAGTAGCTGGACATATTTTGGAGTCAATCTGATTTTTTATTTTTTATTTTGCAAATAATTTTTCCAAGACTATATATATTCTTTTTTCTCAAAGAGAGGATTCTTCCTAAGATTTTTTTTTTAATATGCACCCCCCCCACACAATAAACATGCTTTCCTTCTTTATCCTGCACCTTCTCCATCTGGAGGACAACCCCCTAAAATGCACAACAGGCAGGCTGTGTGTGGACGGGTGTCAGCTTTTCAGAGATTCCTCAAAACCCTGCAAAGACTCTTTGAACCAGAGATCAAAGCTCAAGAGATGCTTAATTCTGTGGTGAGCAACTCGCAGGCAGCATCTGTTAATGTGAACAGGCAAACAACTACAAAAAGCTGATGAAACCATGTTAATAATATGACATGAAAGTCAACACAACTGAGTGTCAATCATCCCAAGATCCTCGCATTCATTACTCAAAGTGACAGAAGGCAGGGACGGCCTGACATCTTCTCCCCCCACCCCACAAAAAAAGAAAAAGCAGAAGAACTACAGATAGTCCTCAACTTAAGACCACAACTGAGCCTAATATTTCTGTTGCTAAGTGAGACAGTTGTTAAGTGAATTTTGCCCCATTTTATGACATTGGTTAAGTAAATCACTTTAAGTTAGCAACACAGTTTTAAGTGTCCAGTCACTTGTCTGAAATGGCATAGGGTCTCCTGCTTGAGCAGGGGGCTGGACTAGAAGACCTCCAAGGTCCCTTCCAGCTCTATATTGATTGATTGGTTGGTTGGTTGATTGATTGATTGATTGAATCTGGCTTCCTCATTGACTCTGCTTGTCAGAAGGTCACAAAAGGGGATCACATGAACCCCCGGGACATTGCAACAGTCATAAGTACATGCCAGTTGCCAAACGTCCGAATGTTGATCACGTGACTATAGGGGATGCTACAACAATAGTAAGTGCGAAAAACAGACATCAGTTACTTTTTTTCAGTGCGATTGTAACTTCGAACTGTTACTAAACGAACGGTTGTAAGCTGAGGACCCTTACTTATTTTTGTCTTTCATTTGCTCAAGGACTGGATATCCGGATATCCGATGTGGCTTACTGCAAAATGCCTTTTTTTTTTTACCTCAGAGAAAAGGCCCAGCCAGAATCCGTAAAGGCAGAGAGAGAACACAGCCATATTTGTGAGGCTCTCGAACCGCCATTTTGAAAAGTTAGAAAAACCTGTTCATGTCAGGCACGGAGAATTCTCCACACACTGAGAATTCAATCACAGACAGTCCTCAACTTATGACCGCAACAGAGACCAAACTTTCGCTTTGCTAAGCAAGGCAGTTGTTAAGTAAGTCATGCCGCATTTTACGACCTTTTTTTTTTTTTGCTGCTGCTGCTGCTGCTGCAGTGGTTAAGCAAATGCCTACGATTGTCAAGTTAGTAATATTGTTGTTAAGTGAACTGGGCTTCCTCCACTGACTTTGCTTGTCAGAAGTTCCACAGGAAAGTCGCAAGTGATAATCCCAGGACTCTGTGATGCTGTAACTATCAGTAAATTCTCCTGCTTGAGTAGGGGGCTGGACTAGAAGACCTCCAAGGTCCCTTCCAGCTCTATTCTAGTCTCTAATTACTGTATATACTGGTTGCCAAGCGCCGCGACTGTGGAAATGCTGAAGTGGTGACGTGTGTGAGAACTGGTCACACGTCCTTTTTCAGTGCCACTGTAACTTTGATCAGTCATTAAGTGAATGATTATAAGTCGAGGATTATCTGTTGCGCCGTTGACGCTACTCATGGCAGGACGCCACATGGTGCTTTGCGCTATTTCTGCTGCTCACAGCAGGACATTGCGTGGCTCTTTGGGCCGTTTCCACAGCAGAAACGGTCCAAAGTGCCATGTGGATTCCTGCCGCAAGCAACAGAAGTGGCCCAAAGTGCTGCGCGAGCAGCGGAAATGGCCTGGAGCAATGATTCTCAACCTGTGGGTCGGGAACCCATTTGGGGTCGAACGACCATTTCACGGGGGTCGCCAAACAACGCAGTCCGCCATTTTTCCCCCCTTTTCCTTAGCTGTGCTACTCCCTTTTTTTTTATTGAAAATTTATAAGATTTTACAATACAAAAACAAAACAATTTTCCCCATCCCTCCCCAACCCTCCCCTTCCCTCCCCCAACTATCCTAGAGCTGGATATAGGCTTAATTAGAATTTCTTCAAAAAATCTTAAGAAAAGTATAAAATATTAATAAATCTAGATACATTACTTAAACAAATTACTAAATAATTAACAACAATATATATGTAAAAAAAGAAAGACATAAATACCAGAAAAGAAGAAGAAAAAAAAAAGAAATACATAAAAAATATGAAAAGAAAATTAACTTTTCAATATAAGTTATAAAACTATAAACAAATCTAAATACATTACTTAAACAAGTTATAAAATAATTAAAGGTAATATATATATAAAAAAGAGAAATAGAAAAGAGGAAAGAAGAAAATAATAATAATAAAAAGAAAAAAAAGGGAAAAAAAGTTTGGCTTTTCAAGAAAATTGGCTTTTCAATATAAATTATTAAAAAGCTAAATAATATTTTTTAATATCCATCTTGTGTTGTATAAAATCTATCCATTTCCTCCATACCACAACATACTTCTCTTGAGATTGATCCTTCAGGAAAGCCGAAATCTTTGCCATTTCCGCCAGATAAGAAACTTTAAAAAGCCACTCTTGCAAGGTAGGCAGAGATTCCTTCTTCCAACATTGTGCTACTAACAACCTTGCAGCTGTGATTAAATTTAACATCAATGTGGTATCTTTAGTATCACAATCTGTAACAATACCTAATAAAAACAATTGTGGGGTAAATTTTACCCTCCTTCTAAAAATTCTTTGAATATTCCACCATATCTTAATCCAAAAAGCTTTTATATTTTTACACGTCCACCAGATATGATAGTATGTAGCATCCAAATTTCCACATCTCCAACATTTAGGCTGTAGATCAGGATACATACGAGACATTTTTTGTGGATCAAGATGCCATCTATAAAACATTTTATAAAAGTTCTCCCTTAAATTTTGGGCTTGCGTAAATTTAACGTTCCTCACCCAAATAATTTCCCAGGTATCTAATAGTACCGGTTCACCAAAGTTTTGTGCCCATTTAATCATACATTCTTTGACTAACTCTGTTTCTGAGTTCAATTCTACTAAGACCCCATAAATTCTCTTAATGTGAGTTTGCCTTTGATCTTTTATTTGTTTAAACAAATTCTCATCTTCTCTAAGCAAACCCACATTCCGATCTATCTTCCACCTATCCATTATTTGTCTATAGTGAAACCATGAATATATAATATTTTCCTGTGCTAAATCTTCCATAGATTTTCTACTCCCTTTTATTCTATTGGCTTTTGAAAGCCAATAGAATACACTCTCTTGAATAGAGTCTAATTCTATTGGCTTTCAAAAGCCAATAGGAATTGTCCAGGCTGTCTCTGCCCTGCTGAGCCCACCAAAAGTCCCATTCTGCAAACGGTGCTGCACCAGTTGAGTAGTCCTCGACTTACGACCGGTTGAGTAGTCCTCGACTTACGACCGGTTGGGGGTCGCAGCATTAAAAAGGTTGAGAACCACTGGCCTGGAGCACTGTGTGGCCTCCTGCCATCAGTAGCGGCAATGGTGCAATGAGCCACAGGCCGTCCAGCCGCAAGTGGCAGCAAGTGGCCGCAGAAGAAGTAGCAGCGCAACAGGTGTTGGGGTGTGGGAGACTTGGCTGTGGTGGTCCTACCGGTAAGGTAAGAGGGTGCAGGGTGCATGGGCAGCTTCACCCTTCCTATGCCCGACCTTGCTTGATTTTTAGGGGAGCGCCTCATCCCCAAACTAAGGCTTAGTTTTGGAGTAGGGCTTATATTAGCCCCCCCCCCCCCCAAATTAAGCTAGAGCTTACTATTGGGCTGGGTCTAACTTTTGGGGAAACACGGTAGTAGCTGGTATTCATGGATGTGTTGTGTCAGTCTTCTGCCTGTTTGTCCTACATAGTGATTGCTGCAGTCCTTACGTTGTATGTCGTAGATGCCTTCTTTTTTTCTTCTTCTGTGGTTGCTGGGTCTTTTGGTCTGCTTAGGATGGTTTGAAGGAACAACCACATGGAACCAGCATAGCAGACAAGCCCACTAAAACCCTTCCACTTACTTAAATTACTTAATGATTGTACATGCCCAAAGTCGCTTTTAGGGAAGATGGGCGGCGTGTAAGTTTAATAAATCAATACATCCATAAAATAAAAGTGGTGGAAAACTATGGACAGGGTTAAGCAACCTGCCTTGATTAACACGCTTAATTCTGCCCACAAACTCAGATAGAGATAGTCCACGACGTACGGCCACAACCGAGACTAAAAATTTCTGTTGTTAAGTAAGGCAGTTCTTAACTGAGTCATGCCCTGTTTTGTTAACTGCATCACACGGTCACTGAGTGAATTCAGCTTCCCCCTATTGACATTGCTTATCGGAAGCCGGCAGGGAAGATTACAAATGACCCTGAGACAGTGCAACCGTCATAGATACAAGCCAGTTGCTAAGTGCCCAAATTTTGTTCCCATGATCACGGAGATGCTGCAATGGTCATAAGCCACTTTTTTTCCCCCCCAGTTGCCGTTGTACCTTCAAATGGTACGCTAAACGGAAGGCTGTACGTCGAGGACCACCTGTGTTATGGCTGTGTAAGGCGTGATCCGCCAGCGGAAGAGAAGGAGAGAGAGACAGGAATGGAGGCCGAGGAAGGCAGCCACGAAGGATCACATCCAGCCAATTAACAAGGAGGCATGCTGGGAATCCACTCACCACGGAGCTTTGATGGAAAAGCACCCTGCTCCAAAAAGGTAAGGCCTTCACGGAAAGCGGGTGGGGGGGGGGAAATGCACAGAGAATTAGAGGGGAGAAGTCATTATCAACAAGCAAACGCATCCGACGCCTGGCCTTAAAATATACTGACTTTAACAATATTAGTTTCCTAAAAGAAAAGAATTTTTAAAAAAGCAATCCCCTTTCCCCATCCCCCCCCAATCCCCCCAAACAGAATGGGACAACTCATCACGAGACACTTCAGCAATTCTTTTTTAAATTATTTAAAACAATTAAAAAAAAAATATTCTAAAGGTTTGTCCTTTATGTTTCCCTCGGCATCCTTTCTTTCACGGTTCTGTGCCACCGTTTTTTCATAGGGGGGGTGTCTTTCAACTTAACGACCACCACATTTCTAGTTGCTAAGTGGGACATTGAGGAAGCGAGCTTTGTCCCGGTTTACGACCTTTCTTGCAACGGTGGGGAGGCGAATTACTGCAGTTGTTGAGTTGATAACATGGTTGTTGAAGTGAATCTGGCTTCCCCCCCCTATTGACTTTGCTCGCCAGGAGGTTGCAAAAGGGGATCACGTCTCTCTATTAACACACACACACACATACACACACACACGCAGACGCTGCAACCGTCATAAATACGAGCCGGTTGCCAAGTGTCCAAATTTTGATCCCGTGACCATGGGGATGCTGCAATGGTGGTAAGCGTGAAAAACGATCCTAAGTCACTTTTTTCCAGCGCTGTTGTCACTTTGAACCATCACTAAATGAATGGTCGTAATTTGAGGACCAAGTTGGCTGTGGCGAGTTACCTTTGACCTTCCTCCCCCCCCCCAAAAAAACCAGAAGCTAGGAAAAAAAATCACAAGAAACACAGAGGTGCTAGTGAAAATAATACCTGTTCCTCAATACCAAAATGCATAATGCAATTTCCTCTTTCATCTTCCTGATACCGCTTACTTTCAAAGGGAGCAGCGCAAAGTCTGAACCGCACTTGCTCAAAATGTCACTGAAGTGACACATCATTGAAATTTTTTTTAAAAAAACCTTCAAATATAGAAGTCACTGGGTTGGAGAAACAGCTCAGGTTAAATCCTTTTCGTCTCACAAGTCGTTTTGTGCTATTTTAACTCTGAATTTATCTACGTATATTATAAGTATATATTTATTTATTCCCTGTAGGAGAACCTGAGATGCAGTGCGGAGAAAGGCAATAGGGACAGGACAGTCCTCAACCTACAATTGTTTGTTTAGTAATCGTTCAAAGTTACAATCACACTGAAAAAACTGACTTCTGTTTTTCACATTTGTGACTGTTGCAGCATCCCCAATATTCACAGTTCCAAATTTAGACCCTTGGCAACTGACTCATATTTATGACGCTTGCAGTGTCCTGGGGTCACGTGATCCTCTTTTGTGACCTTCTGATAACAAAAGTCAATGGGGAAGCTGGATTCGCTGAACAGCCCTTCTACTAACTTAACAACTCCAGTGGTACACTTTGCAACTGTGGCAAAAAATGTCGCAAAATGGGGCAAAACTCGCTTAATGACTATTTCGTTTTGCAACGGAAATTTTGGGCTCAATTTTGGTTATAAGGCAAGGACTACCTGTTTATACAATAGGTCAGTGGTCCCCAAACCCAGCAGGAGTGGAAAAGGGGAACTGGCCTGCGCAAGAGAGCTGTGTGCACGCCAGCCCACAGCATGAGCAAGTTGAGCTGTGCATGCACACATGTGCACCAGCCAACCGCTCGGGCAGCCCGGGTTAGGGCAGCCCATAGTGGGCTATGGCCCGTGGATTGGAGACCCCTGCCCATTAAAGTTGCATAGCTTTGTGAGCCAACCTGTCGTTTAAAGCAGGGGTCCCCAATCTCTGGGCCATGACTTAATAATAATAAAGTTGGAAGGGACCTTGGAGGTTATCTAGTCCAACCCCCTGCTCAGGCAGGAAACCCTATACCATTTCAGACAAATGGTTGTCCAGTCTCTTCTTAAAAATTTCCAGTGTTGGAGCATTCACCACTTCTGGAGGCAGGTTGTTCCACTGGTTAATTGTCCTCACTGTCAGGAAGTTTCTCCTTAGTTCTAGGTTGCTTCTCTCCTTGATTAGTTTCCATCCATTGCTTCTTGTCCTGCCTTCCGGCACTTTGGAGAATAGCTTGACTCCCTCTTCTTTGGGGCAGCCCCTGAGATACTGGAACACTGCTATCCTGTCCCCCCTCGTCCTTCTCTTCATTAAACTGGACATACCCAATTCCAGCAGCCGTTCCTTGTATGTTTTAGCCTCCAGTCCCCTAATCATCTTTGTTGCTCTTCTTTGCACTCTTTCTAGAGTCTCAACATCTTTTTTACATCGTGGTCACCAAAACTTGTTTGGAAGCAGTCCACAAGAGCAGCCGGCTGGCGCAGACGCACACAGCTTGACTTGCACGAGTGGCAGGCCAGCACACGTGCGAGCAAAACTCAACTTGTGTGAGTGGCAGGCCAGTTCCCCTCTCCCTCCCCCGCCAGGGCTGCCAAACCGTAATGGTTGGGGAATGCTGGTTTAAAGCACAGCTGTGCCCAGATATTCAAAAGCATTGGGACCAGATTTGACCATTCCTGCTGCAGTTGCTGGCTGCAGCGAAAATCTGCAGAAGACGCTGCCAAGCACTAATAGATTTGTGTTGTTGAGAACAGCAAAAAATAAAAAAATGGTTGAGCAGTGTTGAACTCCCCCCCCCCTTAGAATGGCCAGGTTGAGAAACACCGGCATAGTTGTTGGGGATGAATAAACGTGCTGTATGTAGCAATAGTTAAAAACAGAATACAGGTAGTCCTCAACTTACAGCAGTTCATTTAGGGACCGTTCAAAGTTACAACGCCACTGAAAAAAGGGACTGATGACCGTTTTTCACACCTTACATCCATTTCAGGATCATGTGGTCCAAATTCGGACGCTTGGCAACCGGTTCATATTTATGACGGTTGCAGTGTCCCGGGGTCATGGGATCCTCTTTTGTGACCTTCTGATAATAAAAGTCAATGGGGAAGCCACTTAACAACCCGCTTGCTAACGTAACAGTTGCAGGGATTCCCTTAACAGCTGTCTCAAGTAAGGTCGTAAAAATGGGGGGGGGTAATCGCTTAATAAATGTTGCGCTTAGCAACAGAAATCTGGGGCTCAATTGCGGTTGTAAGTCGAGGACAACCTGTAGTATCTGAGCCGGGGTTGGTCTTGCCCAGCAAAGGAGTCCAGATGCTAATGCTGAGACCCAGATTCGTGGCTTCCCTTCTCCGTCTTGGGGAAGGCAAAGGGTGGCAGATCCTCAGCTCCCAATTCAAACAAACCTGATCCGCTGAGTTGGCAGGAAAGGGGGTCACCCTAAGCATGGCGTGTGGACATGGCGCAAGGGATGCAGGCAAACCTCAAGAGTGCGCATGCAGCCTTTCCTTCCACAAAGCAGATTCACTAACCTCCCTCTTTCCAAAAAATCTGGAAGACACCCTCCCCCCCCTTAAAATGTGGGTCTGGCTAGACGCTGAGCAAATGGCAAGCCTGTACCCCTCCCCATCCACCCAAAGTACACAGACAGAGACACAAACCCCACATGGCTAATGATCAAAGGGAAGTTTCCAAAAGTTTGGGAAAAAATAACAAATAAAAATGACACGTTCAAAAGACCAAACGAAACCCCAAGCCTTGAAAAGAATTAAAATGAAAAACAACCCAATAAAGCAGAGAGGCGAGAGGCAGGATAGCACCGGTTAACTCAATAACTGAGTTAAAGAGAGAGGCCGGGGCTGAGGCCTTTCACTAACCATGAGTGTCCTAGGGCAGGGGTCCTCAACCTGTGGGCTGCGGCCTGGTAGTAGGCCGTGGGCTGCTATCCATCAGGCTGCAGAACAGACTGGCCAGTAGGCACATTTGTGCACGCACACCCCCCCCACTCGTGCTAGCACAGCGGCCGCAGGGCACAAAAACAAAATGCCGCGCCGTGCAAAAACAGGATGCCATTGCGACTCAGGGCACAAACATGGGCGACACTGTGCTGCAGGACACAAAAACGGGCTGAAACCGTGCTGCGGGGTGCAAAAACACTCCATCAGTGTACCGTGGGGTGCAAAACAAGGATGCCACCGCGCCTCAGGACGCACAAACGGACTGACACCATGCTGCAGGGCGCAAAAACAGGCCATCGGCACACCGTGGGGTGGAAAACCAGGATACCGCTGCACCGCGAGGCACAAAAACAGGACATTGCTGTGCCACGGGGCACAAAAATGGGACGCAGCACTGCATGAAAACGGGCCAACGCCGCACCTCAGGGTGTGAAAATGGAATACCGCTGAGCCTCGGGGCACAAAAACAGGCCAATGCCACACCTCAGGATGCAGAAACAGGGTGCTGTGCACAAGAATGGGGCAGGGCTAGCAAGTATCAGACAAGCACTAGACCCGCCCCATTTGCATCACGCGCATGCTCGCGGCCCCATAAAATGCTTCCCCCGTCCCTTTCTCTCCGGTCCGCCAACCAAGAAAGGTTGGTGACCTCTGTCCTAGGGTAACAATGAGTAACTTCACACCTGGCTACACAATTCCGAGACTTCGGAGTGAGATGGCACCACTCCAGTAAAATCTATATGTTTATGAATTGTTTAGTATCACCAGTTGTTTGTGTGGCATTTGGACATGCCATCAAAGGTAATCCTCGACTTACAGCTATCCATTTAGTGACTGTCCGAGGTTACAATGGCACTGAAAAAAAAAGAGACGTATGACTCTTTTTCACCCTTACATTGCATTATCCCTGTGGTCACATGATCAAAATCCGGCCGCTCGGCAACTGACTCATATTTATGACGGTTGCAGTGTCCTAGGATCACGTGATCCCCTTTGGAAGCCCTCTGACAAGCAAAGTCAATGGGGGAAACCAGATTCACTTAACAACCGTGCTACTAACTTAACAACTGCAGTGATTCCCTTAACAACTATGGCAAGGAAGATTGCATAAACACACTTAACAACTGTCTCACTTAGGAATGGAAATTTTGGGCTTAATTGCACTCATAACTTAAGGACAACCTGTGAAAGTTCTGACCCGTCATGTGAGGTCTCTCAATTCTCTAAGCTTGGCTTTGATGTGAGTTGAGGAATAAAGTAGAAAACTGTATTTAGAATAGAATAGAATAGAATAGAATAGAATAGAATAGAATAGAATAGAATAGAATAGAATAGAATAGAATAGAATAGATAATGGAATGGAATGGAATGGAATGGAATAGAATAGAATAGAATAGAATAGAATAGAATAGAATCAGGAAGAAGAAATGGAATGGAATAGAATAGAATAGAATAGAATAGAATAGAATAGAATAGAATAGAATAGAAGCTGGAAGGGACCTTGGAGGTCTTCTAGTCCAGCCTCCTGCTCGAGCAAGAGAATCTATACCATTTCAGACAAATGGTTGTCTAGTCTTCTTCCTGAAGGCTTCCAGTTTTGAAGTACCGACAACTTCTGGAGGCAAGCTGTTCCACTGGTTAATTGTCCCCACTGTCAGGAAGTTTCTCCTTAATTCCAGGTTGCTTCTCTCTTTGGTCAGTTTCCAACCCCAAAAAAATCTTTTGTGCAGAATCTTTCCAGGTGCTCTTTGCAGCCACCTGCTCTCTGCTTTGGTTTCCCCAAAAGGGGCTAAGAATTTAATCGGGGACCTTCTGCCGGAGCAGGCTTACTCTGTCTCTAAGTGACAGGGCTTCTTTAATAGAATATCTGAGGAACTGCCTTACATGAAGCCCATCTAATTTCATAGAATGATAGGGCTGGAAGGGACCTTGGAGATCTTCTAGTCCAACCCTCTGCCCAAGCAAGGAGCCCTTATAGCATCCTAGACAATCTCTTCTTTAAAGCCTCCAGTGATGGAGCACCCACAACTCTGGGAAGCAAGCTTTTCCATTGATTGTTGTCACTATCAGGAAATTCCTCTTTAGTTCTAGGTTGCTTCTCTCCTTGGTTAGTTTCCATCCGTTGCTTCTTCTCCTGCCTTCAGGGGCTTTGGAGAATGGCTTGACTCCCTCTTCTTTGGGGCAACTCCTGAGATACTGGAACGTTGCTATCATGTCAGCCCTCGTCCTTCTTTTCTTTAGACTAGACATTCCCAATTCCAGCAACCGTTCCTTATATGTCTTAGCCTCCGGTCCCCTGATCATCTTTGTTGCTCTTCTCTGCACTCTTTCTAAGGCCTCAAATTCTTTTGTATTGTATCTAGAGCCGTGGTGGCACAGTGGTTAGCTTGCAGTAATGCAGGCTACTTCTGCTGACTGCCAGCTGCTTGCAGTTTGGCAATTCGATTTTCACCGGCTCAAGGTTGACTCAGGCATCCATCCTTCCGAGGTCGGTAAAATGAGGACCCAGATTGTTGGGGGCAAATAGGCTGACTCTGCAAACTGCTTAGAGAGGGCTGTAAAGCACTGTGGAGCGATATAATAAGTCTCAGTGTTACTGTTATTGCAGGCAAACTCTGCACAGCGCCAGGAGTTCGATTCTCACCGACACAAGGTTGACTCAGTTGTCCATCCTTCCGAAGCCGGTAAAATGAGGACCCAGATTGTTGGGGACAATAGGCTGACTCTATAAACTTCTTAGAGAGGGCTGTGAAGCGGTCTATACGTAAGTCTAAGTGCTCTTGCTATTCTTCCTTCCTTCCCTCCCTCCCTTCCTTTCTCTCCCTCTCTTTTCTCCTTTCTTCCTTCCTCTCTCCCTCCCTCCCTCCCTCCCTCCCCTACTTCCTTCTTTCCCTCCCTCCCTCCCTCCCTCCCTTCCTTCCTTCCTTCCTTCCTTCCTTGGTGGCACAGTGGTCAGAATACAGTATTGTAGACTAACTCTGCACAGCGCGGGGAGTTCGATTCTCACCAGCACAAGGTTGACTCAGCCTTCCATCCTTCCGAGGCCGGTAAAACGAGGACCCAGATCAGACATGTCAAACTCGTGACACTGTGTAACGTCGCACGACATATCGGGACAGTTTTGCTATTGCCGGCTTCCACCTGATGCATCCGGCCCACGGGCCGGCAGTTTAACACCCCTGACCCAGATTGTTGGGGGCAATAGGCTGACTCTGTAAAAACCGCTTAGAGCAGTGGTTCTCAACCTTTTTAATGCCGCGACCCCCAACCGGTCGTAAGTCGAAGACTACTCAACCGGTCGTAAGTCGAGGACTACTCAATTGGTGCAGCACCGTTTGCAGAATGGGACTTTTGGCAGGCTCAGCAGGGCAGAGACAGCCTGGACAATTCCTATTGGCTTTTGAAAGCCAATAGAATTAGACTCTATTCAAGAGAGTCTATTCTATTGGCTTTCAAAAGCCAATAGAATAAAAGGGAGTAGCACAGCTAAGGAAAAGGGGGGAAAAATGGCGGACTGCGTTGTTTGGCGACCCCCGTGAAATGGTCGTTCAACCCCAAATGGGGTCCCGACCCACAGGTTGAGAACCACTGGCTTAGAGTTGGCTGTAAAGCACAGTGAAGTGATATACAGTATAAGTCTCAGTGCTGGGAATGTTGTGTTCCCATCACCGCTACCTGTCCTTTTTAACAGACGATAAAAGGGAAGGGCACCAAGGACTTCCTGCATCCATAAAGCTGTCCAAACCCTGAATCACGCCTTCTAGACTGTGTGACCTCCTCATTCAAATTGCTCTCCTCTACTGTGTCCTGTTAATCTTTCCTCCCCTTGTTATTTGATTTTCTTAATTGGAGATGGCAGGGATTGAACATGTGACCTTCTGCAAGCTGAGCAGCTGCTCTACCATTGACCTACAATATCTTCAGATCGGGTACAGAGTTGTTTTTTTTTGTTGTTGTTGTTTTTGCAAAACAGAAAAAAGATCCCAAGCCGAGATAAAGTCTCTGGGGGAATCTAGGGAACATAAAGATCTCAGCTGCTCTGAGAATCCAAAACCAAAACTTTGGGTTTGACATCTGGAGGAGGACAGGAAGGAAGGAGGGTGAATTATATCTCCCTGACCGCTTAGCCAAAAAGGAAGTGGCAAAACCATGCATCCCAATTCACATCTCTGCTCACCTACCTCTCTGATGGGGAACTTACAGAAAACAGAATAACAAAGTTGGAAGGGACCTTGGAGGTCATCTAGTCCAACCCCCTGCTCAGTCAGGAAACCCTACACCATTTCGGACAAATGGCTGTCCAGTCTCTTCTTAAAAACTTCCAGTGTTGGAGTACCCACAACTTCTGGTGGCAAGTCGTTCCACTGGTTAATTGTTCCAACTGTCAGGAAGTTTCTCCTTACTTCTAGGTTGCTTCTCTCCTTGATTGGT
Organism: Crotalus tigris; assembly: GCF_016545835.1. Lineage (NCBI taxonomy): Eukaryota > Metazoa > Chordata > Lepidosauria > Squamata > Viperidae > Crotalus > Crotalus tigris. The sequence goes on along the minus strand of NW_024100134.1, from coordinate 128,877 downwards.
TTCCATCCGTTGCTTCTTGTCCTGCCTTCAGGCGCCTTTGAAAATAGCTTGATTCCCTCTTGCCAAGGATGGACACCCCAGCTGTACACCATCTGTGGTGGCCACAGGTGGCTGCACCGTTTCTTCAGATTGGGGTTCTAACTGGAGGTATTCCCACCCCCAGGTCAGGAAAAGGGTAGCCTACAGCCCTTATCATGGGATCCCATCTCTGGGCCACTTCTATGTAAGGAAACAAAGAAAATACCAAGCAGGTTCCAAAAAAAAAAAAAAAAAAAAAAAAAATCCTAGAGAGAGCCAAATTGCCTTTCTACCATGTTTCACCAAAAATAAGACTCAACTGGAAAATGAGCCCTAGGATGACTTTTCAGGATGCTCGGACTTAGAAATATTTAAAATAACAGAGTTGGAAGGGACCTTGGAGGTCATCTAGTCCAAACCCTGCTCAGGCAGGAAACACCATACCATTTCAGACAAATGGCTGTCCAGTCTCTTCTTAAGAACCTCCAGTGGTAAAGTACCCACAACTTCTGGTGGCAAGTCGTTCCACTGGTTAATTGTTCCAACTGTCAGGAAGTTTCTCCTTACTTCTAGGTTGCTTCTCTCCTTGATTGGTTTCCATCCGTTGCTTCTTGTCCGGCCTTCAGGTGCTTTGGAGAATAGCTTGACTCCCTCTTCTTTGGGGCAGCCCCTGAGATACTGGAAGACTGTATCATGTCCCCCCCCCCATCCTTCTCTTCATTAAATTAAAAAACAAGGACTGCGTGTGACACATTGTTTATTTCTTAGCGGCTATAATATGCCTCTCCATCTGCTCTAAATTATAATTTAAAATTTTATTTTAAATTTGACCAGCATTTGTACATTTTGATATTTCTCCGTCTCTTTCCCCATATTAGTAAGCATTTTTCCTAAGCTCACAAATTCAAGTTTTTTTTTATTATTCAGGTACGAGTAAACGAGGAATTGTTCGCTCCATCCATTTGCAGACATGTGTTCCATATTCCATCCATGCAATTTATCGACTATTTATTGCAAATCATTCAGGTACTTAATAAACAGAGCCCCATTTGCACACAAAAGTACAGGTAGTCCTCAACGTACGATTACCTCTGAGGCCAACATTTCCACTGATAAGTGAGACCGTTGTTAAGTGAGTTTTGCCCCATTTTATGACTTTTCTTGCCCCGCCTGTTAAGTGAATCAGTGCAGTTGTTCACTTAGTAACACGGTTGTTAAGTGAATCCAGTTTCCCTATTCACTTTACTTGTCAGAAAATCGCCAAAAGGGGATCACGTGACTAGAGGATACAGCAACCGTCATAAATATGAGTCATTTGCCAAACCTCTGCATTTTGATGACGTGTCCATGGGGAACACTGCAGTGATCATATGTATAAAAAACAATAAATAATAAGTCGATTTTTTTTCAGCGCCACTAATACCAACTTTAAAAGTGACACACAAACACCTACTAAACAAGGATTGGGTTTTTTAAAAAATACCTTTTGTCTCAAAAGAACAGTGTTTCTTCTTTAGTTAGGATCCTTACATTTGTGTCATTGTTTATAGCTATGCTATTGCTAATACTCAAAGGCATTGAATAAACTGGCAATATTTCATTTGTCGGTTGGCGGAGCGGAGGAAAAGGGAGGGGGAAGCATTTTACATGCGTGTGTGCGTGTGCACACGGGGCTACGAGCACGCATGTGCCGCAAATGGGGCAGGGCTAGTGGCTAGTCCTGCCTCGTTCTTGCATGGCGCAGTGCCTTGTTTCTGTGCCTCGTGGCGCGGCGGTGGCCATTTTGGCGCCTTGTAGCACAGAGAAAGTCCATTTTTGTGCCCCATGGTGCAGTGGCACCCCGTTTTTGTGCCCTGTGGCATGGCGGTGGCCCTTTCTTGCACCCCGCAGTGTGGCAGCACCCATTTTTGAGCCCTGGAGCACAACAGCGGCCCATTTTCGTGCCCTGAGGCACAGCAGCGGCATCCCATTTTCACGCCGCAAGGTGCGGCGGCATCCCATTTTTGCGCCCTGAGGCACAGTGACGGCCCATTTTTGGACCCCTTGGCTGCGGCACTAGCGCAAGGGAGGGGGTGCACATGCACACACTGGCCAGCCTGTCCCGCGGTCCGGTGGCCAGGAGGCCACACCCCACTAGCGGTCCGCGGTTCACAGGTTGGGGACCCCTAGTCTAGTGGTTGCAACACTAAGCTAGAAAGGAGGGGGTGGTGAATTCTAGTTTCGCCTTAGGCATGAAAGCCGTCTGGCACAACTCACTTAACAACTGATCACTTAACATTGGGGAGGTATATCAGGGACTACCTGTAGTCATTTTCTGTTAGCATAAAGGTCAGTATATAGCAATAAAAATAGCATTTAGACCAGTGGTTCTCAACCTTTTTAATGCCGCGGCCCCAACCGGTCGTAAGTCGAGGACTACTCAACTGGTGCAGCACCGTTTGCAGAATGGGACTTTTGGCGGGCTCAGCAGGGCAGAGACAGCCTGGACAATTCCTATTGGCTTTTGAAAGCCAATAGAATTAGACTCTATTCAAGAGAGTCTATTCTATTGGCTTTCAAAAGCCAATAGAATAAAAGGGAGTAGCACAGCTAAGGAAAAGGGGGGAAAAATGGTGGACTGCGTTGTTTGGCGACCCCCGTGAAATGGTCGTTCGACCCCAAATGGGGTCCCGACCCACAGGTTGAGAACTACTGATTTAGACATAAATCGTTCCATGGTGCTTTTTACAGCCCTCTCGAAGAGTCAGCCTATGGCCCCCAACAATCTGGGTCCTCATTTTACCAATCTTGGAAGGACGGAAGGCTGAGTCAAGCTTGAGCCAGTCAGAATCGAACTCCTGGCAGTGGGCAGAGTTAGCCTGCAATACTGCATTCTAACCACTATGCCACCATGACATAGAGTTGGAAACATTTATATTTGGGGGTCACATAAAACATATTTTGATCCCATCCAGAACTTGTGAACTGTGCTAAGGAAGGGGTACATAGCAGCATTGACCAGGAGACCAGCACATTCCTGGTGTTAGGAACTAGAACACAGGAATTGCCTTCAGATACAACCAAGCCAGACCTTTCGATTTATTAGCATCTTTAATAATAGCAAATACTAGTATTTTTTCTACACTACATACTGTAGTATAGAGTTTCCTCCCAATGGAAGAGACCCAGCAACCCCAGAATTAAAAACAGGAGGCATCTACATAGGTACCCTATGCCCACTATGTAAAACAAACAGGCAGAAGTTTAGCAAAGTGCAACTATAAATAACTAACCATCCGAAGACATGATGAAAATTGCACAACATGTAAACCAGAGGTCTTCCAACTTGGCCCTTTGATGACTTGTGGACTTCAACTCCCAGAATTCCTCAGCCAGGCACGAATCCTGGGAGTTGAAGTCCACAAGTCATAAAAGGACCAAGTTTGAAGACCCCTGATGTAAACAGACTCAACCATAAATTCAGCTGGGAAACTGTGAGCATCCTAGACCAGGGGTAGGCAACCTTGGCTCTTTTATGACTCGTGGACTTCAACTCCTAGAATTCCTGAGCCAGCCATGCTGAGGGGAAAGGGAGAGGCTCAGGAATTATGGGAGTTGAAGTCCACGAGTCATAAAAGAGCCAAGGTTGCCTACCACTATCCTAGACAAAGCTAAACGCATAAACACTAGAGAATTCCTGTAAAGCCTGGCACTCAGGCAAATTGGCCATCAACAAGCACATTGAGATAAACAACATCTACATACTATTGAAAAGAGACAATCAAAAAGGCTAAAATACCTTCTGCCCAGCAATCAACGCCCAGATAAGCAGAAATTAACACCAAGGTTAATAGGAAGACAAACTATCAAGAAGCAATGACTATCCCAACCAAGGAACTACCAACTCAGACAAACGACAAACAGTAAACAACAGCCTAATCCAGGACCAACCAAGATTGCTCCCATCAAGGCAAGCCACTAGTATATAAACAGACAGCAAGCCCCACTCCCTTCTAACACTGATGACGTTACCTAGCTGGGAAACAAAATGTCCGCAAGAAGAGAATCAAGTTCAGAGAGCACTAAGGACCTCACCTTTTCATGTTTACCTCTAGGAATCTGGGAGAGTTTTCATGTGTGTCTGTGCTTCTGGCCTTCCTTTTGAGGCCCAAACTGAGGGAAATGAACCATGTTTTTTTCAAAATTGATTTTACACCATTATCCTTCTGGGAGACAGCATACTAAAAAAGCAGAGACATCACCCTGCCAACAAAAGTGCGTATAGTCCAGGCCATGGTTTTCCCAGTTGCAATGTATGGCTGTGAAAGTTGGATCGTAAGAAAGGCTGAGCGCCAAAGAATTGAGGCCTTTGAATTCTGGTGCTGGAGAAGACTCCTGCGAATCCCAAGGTGATCAAACCGGTCAGTCCTACAGGAGATCAACCCTGACTGCTCTTTAGAAGGCCAGATCCTGAGGTTGAAACTCAAGTACTTTGGCCACTTAATGGAGAAGAAAGGACTCACTGGAGAAGAGCCTAATGCTGGGAAAGATGGAGGGCAAGAGAAGAAGGGGACGACAGAGAATGAGGGGGCTGGATGGAGTCACTGAAGCAGGAGGAGTGAGCTTCAATGGACTCCAGAAGATGGTAGAGGACAGGAAGGCCTGGAGGAACGTTGTCCATGGGGTCGCGATGGGTCGGACACGACTTCGCAACTAACAACAACATCCTTCTGGATCCCTGGGATAACATGTCCTTCAAATCTGAATTTCCCCGATTTGGTGCCTTCTTCCGAAGCGTTCTCATTCATGAAAACATTTTCCATAAGCGTGTGTCACCTCTGCTTTCTTGGCTGTGTTTTGAAAAGTGAATTTAATTCAATTTTATTTTGTTTTTGTTTTGTTTTGTTTTTCTTTCTCGGAATTTGGCTTTAGTCTTTCTGCGTTATTTCCTATACAGCTGGGATTGCTCCTCGTCTCCCACCCAACATCCCTTCCTTTTTGTCTGCGCTGCCATCCTGGAAAGGATTAAAGTCTCCAGAGTTCAAAAGAGATCAGACGGATATCAGCGATTTTATGAACAAATCGTCCATGTACAAAAACAGTGTTATCTGCATTCCTCTTTCCATACTGCAAAAACAAACACAGGGAGGACTTCACAGGGCGGGTGAAACGTCTCACTAGCTACAGTTTTGCAGGGCTGGGCAAACATTAGACCTGGAAGCCGCGCAAGCCTTCAATTTCCAGGGCCTGGATCTAAAATCGTTGCACTTGGGTGATGGTTTCAGATCTCTAGAGATAACTTTTTTTTCTCTCTGTCTCCTACCCTCTTCCCCAATTACACAGCAAATCTCCTTCAGAGTTTCAGAGTGGTGGTTGAAAGGGTCCTGGGCTGCATCCAGCAGCTCCGTTCGTAGAATCATAGGGCTGGAAGGGACCTTCGGAGGTCTTCTAGTCTGACCCCCTGCCCAAAGCAGGAGTCCTCAGGCCATCCTTTCACAGAAGAAGACTTTTGGGGAACCCAGGCTTCAAAGACAAAAGCCTGCTTTTGAGTAAAGCTTAGTGTGGCTTTCGAGTAAGGCTTAGTAAAGCCTGAGTAAGGCCACACCTGGAATACTGCATCCAGTTTGGGTCACCTCGTTACAAAAAAGATGTTGAGACTTTGGGAAAAGTGCAAAGAGCAACTAAGACGATCCAAGGCCTGGAGACTAAAACATATGAAGAACAGTTGATGGATTTGGTTTGGCTAGTCTAGAAAAAGGACTAGGGGGGGACATGATAGCAGTATTCCAGTATTTGAGGATCTGCCACAAGGAGGAGGGGGTCCAACTTATTTCCCAAAGCACCAGAAGGCAAGAAAAGAAGCAACGGATGGAAACTAATCAAGGAGAGAAGCAGTATGGAATTAAGGAGAAACTTCCTAACACTGAGGACAATTAACCAGTGGAACAGCTTGCCACCCGAAGTTGTGGATGCTTCATCACTCACTGGAGGGTTTTAAGAAGAGACTGGACAGCCACCTGTCTGAAAGGGTCTTGGGCACAGGTCGGCAACCTGCGGCTCCGGAGCCGCATGCGGCTCTTTGAGCCTTTCCCTGTGGCTCCCAGCCTCCTCTGCCTTTGCAGAGAGAGACAGAGAGAGGCAATTGCGCTTCCCTGCTTCTCTCTCTCTCTCTCTCTCTCTCTCTGTGTGTGTGTGTGTGTGTTTTGTGTGTGTGTGTGTGTATATGTGTAAAAGAGACTGCACTCACATTGTTCTCCGAGGAGCTGAAAAGCTTACTGGGCAGAGCTCCTCCCTTTGCTGCGTCTCTGCAGGAAACAGGAAACAGGAAGGGCAGGAGAGAGCTAGCTAGCCCAGCTAGGCTGACTCAGGAATTCTGGGAGTTGAAGTCCATGAGTCATAAAAGAGACGAGGTTGCCTACTCCTGAGATTGTTGGAGAACAACTTGAAGCTTGCCAGGTGAGCAGCAGATGGGGGGGAGGAGAAAGAGAGAGAGAGAGAGGGAGGGGGAGAGAGAGAGGAAAGAGAGAGAAAGAAAGAGAGTGGGGGAAGAGGAGTGGCAGACCAAGGGCAGAGAGGGAGGGAGGGAGAGAGACAGAGAGAGAGAGACCCTTTTGACATCTAAAATGAAGATAACACTGCATATATCCTTTTTTTACCTATGTGTGTATGTAATTTTATTCTCTTAAAGCATTCTCTCGGTGATCATTGTTTTAATAGTAGGGATATTCCCAAGAGTCATATTTTTACTTTTATTTTTAATGTGTGTGTGTGTGTGTGTGTGTACACACATACACAAACACACACACACTCTCTCTCTCTCTCTCACACACACACACACACACTTATAATAAAGATAAAAAAGGATATATGCAGTGTTATCTTCATTTTAGATATCAAAAGGGTTTTGCGGCTCCCGGTGTTTTGTTTTTGGTGAGAAACGGGTTCAAGTGGCTCTTTGAGTGTTTTGGGTTGCCTACCCCTGGTATAGGGTCTCCTGCTTGAGCAGGGGGCTGGACTAGAAGATCTCCAAGGTCCCTTCCAGCTCTATTCTGATTATTCTGATGATGATGATTAAAACAGCTTTGCATAGACTCAAAGGGCTGAAAGGGATCTTACAGGTCTTCTAGTCCAAGGGTCCCCAATCCTCCGGGCTGCTGTCCACTACCGGGTCACGGCCCATTCGGTGGGCGAGCACACACACGGAGCTCCATTTGCAAAATGGAGCTGCGTGCATTAGCACGCTCTCCCGCTGCTCACGCGGAACCATCCCCTCTCCCCACCCACCAGTCTGCAAAACCGGAAAGATTGGAGACCCCTGTTCTGGTCCAAACCTTCTCAAGGCAGGGGAGCATATACCAGGGGTAGGCCACCTTGGCTCTTTTATGACTCGTGGACCAACTCCCAGAATTCCCGAGCCAGCCATGCTGAGGAGAAATGGAGAGGTTTCCATGCTGAGCCATGCTGGCTCAGGAATTCTGGGAGTTGAAGTCCACCAGTCACAAAAGAGCCTACCCCTGTCATATACCATTCTGATCACTTTACAACTACCGTATATGCCGGCGTATTAGGCGATCCGGCATATAAGACGACCCCCGTCTTTATCGCCGAGTCGCCTTCCTTGAACGTCGTCTTATACGCCAGAAACTACCACTATTTCCAGCGTGTAAGACCACCCCCGTCTTTGGCACTGAGTTTAGCGCTTCCGGAAGTTGTCTTATACGCCGGCATATACGGTACTATGCAGCCCAAAGTTTCCATTGTTAAGCCAAAAAAAAAAAAAAAAGAATTTTGCGCCATTTTACAACTTTTCTTGCCAAAGTTGTCAAGTGACTCACTGCAGCTGTTAAGTAAGTCACACAGTTGTTAAGTGAATCTGGCTTCCCCTTTGACTTTGCTTGTCAAAAGGTCGGATAAAGGGGATCCCGGGACACTGCGACCGTCATAAATATGAGTCAGTTGTGAAGTGTCTGAATTCTGATCGCATGACCACGGGGGATGCTGCAAGGGTCGTAAGGGCGATAAATGGATATAAGTCACTTTTTTCAGTGCCATTATTACTTCAAATGGTCACTAAATGAGGACTACCTGTATTATTGCCCTGATGTTCCTGGCTAAATTTAGGTTAGGAGACGGCTGAAACCTGGAGGAACAAAACAGATTTTAATGCATCGGCTTTGTTCCTTCAGGTTTCAGCTCTCTCCTAACTTACAACCACTCATTTAGTGACCGTTCGACTCCTTGAAACCGCAAAAGTTCCTGGGTGAAGGAATGAACTGGACCAGAGAAAGAGGGATCCCAAAAATTTAATGCATCTGTCACCCAGGAACCTTTGTAGTTTCATGGACCCCCTTCTCTCGAGTCAAGGAACAGTGGCCAAGGGGAGGGTCTGGTTTCCTTGGAGCACCCCTTAAAGGCTGTGAAAGTTGGACCAGAAGAAAGGCTGAGCGACAAAGAACGGAGGCCTTTGAACTCTGGTGCTGGAGAAGACTCCTGCGAGTCCCCTGGACTGCAAGGCGATCCAACCAGTCAGTCCTAGAGGAGATCAACCCTGACTGCTCTTTAGAAGGCCAGATCCTGAAGCTGAAACTCAAGTACTTTTGGCCACCTAATGAGAAGGAAGGACTCCCTGGAGAAGAGCCTGATGCTGGGAAAGATGGAAGGCAAGAGAAGAAGGGGACGACAGAGAATGAGGTGGCCTGGATGGAGTCACTGAAGCAGCAGGCGTGAGTTTAAATGGACTCCAGAAGATGGTAGAGGACAGGAAGGCCTGGAGCAACGTCAATGGGTCCGACAAGACTTCTCAATTAACAACAACCACGTAGGTGTAAATGCATGTGTTATGCATGTGTTGAGTGCCGTTTGCCTACTCGTTTTGGGAGCCAAGGCAGATGGTCCCTGTCCTGCCTTTTTTTCTGTTATTGCAGGCTCGGATTGCTTTGGGTTTGGCGAAATAGGAAGGCAGATGTTAAATATGTTAAAGCACACACCGTGTCCCCCGGAGGTTCAATTCAGGCTGCTGTCTCAATTTGGCCATTTGAGGCATGCCTAAAACAGGGAATAGCCACGTTCAGTTCATTCCTCCTTTCCCAAAGAGCTTTCAGCTGTCCGACGACTGAATTTGCAGACCCAGTGCATCAGCAACTTACTTACTTACTTACTTTTGAAAATCGTATTGATTTTCTACCTTTACATTTAAATATTTGAAAAGCAACGTGGCGGCTGAGTTGATCAATAACTGAATAACATACAAATGTCTTTAGTACAGATCTCAAACTATTACATTAAATATTTCCTCTCTTTTCCCCTTGGTATTTACTGTCTCCTGGTTAAACTAATGCAATTCTTACTACATCGATTCAATAAAAATAACTTTCTTACATTTATCAATAATTTTTAGTTTATACATATCCTAGTTATTTTAACATTCCATCTTTTCAGACAATCAATGTCCTGATTAGTTTTTCCCAATTTTTAGTTTCCCATTAATATTTAAATTTAACGTTTCATATTTATAATTTCCAAGTTTTAAATGACCACAATTCCCTTTATCACAATGCATCACAACATCTATTGTTCAGGATACATGTCTTATCTATTTGAATTTCCACCATCTTACATCAACTAATTAATAATGCAATATAACATTCTTATTTTCTGGTAATTTCCCAATATCTTAAATTTAGTAACCAAAATTTCTTTTATTTCAACATTTTAATATTTCCTCTCTTTTTCTCTTAATATCTACTATCTTATATTTAAGCTAGTAATTTTTATTATTACTGCTAAGTAAAAATTTACTTACTTACTTACTTAGTTGCTTAGTTATTTAGTTATTGTTTGCCTCCTGCCTTTTATTATTTTTTACAAAAAAATCAAGCCAGCCAACATGTCGAACACACCTTCCTTCTATTTTCACCGCAACAACAATCCTGTGACATAGGTTGGGCCAGTGGTGGGATTCAGCCAGTTCGTACCACTTCGGCAGAACCAGTAGCTAATTTTTTGTGGACTTCCGGAAGGGGCATCCACACAGAGAACCGGTGGTTCACATATTTGAATCCCACCACTGGGTTGGGCTGAGAGAGAGGGGCTGGCCCAAAGTCACCTAACTGGCATTCATGGCTCTGCGGGACTAGAACTCACTGTCTCTTGGTGATTGGCCCAAAGTCACCCAGCCCATTTTCATGGCTAAGGCGGAACTAGAACTCACAGTCTCCTCCTGATTGGCCCAAAGTCACCCAGCCCATTTTCATGGCTAAGGCGGAACTAGAACTCACTGTCTCTTGGTGATTGGCCCAAAGTCACCCAGCCCATTTTCATGGCTAAGGCGGAACTAGAACTCACAGTCTCCTCCTGATTGGCCCAAAGTCACCCAGCCCATTTTCATGGCTAAGGCGGAACTAGAACTCACAGTCTCCTCCTGATTGGCCCAAAGTCACCCAGCCCATTTTCATGGCTAAGGCGGAACTAGAACTCACTGTCTCTTGGTGATTGGCCCAAAGTCACCCAGCCCACTTTCATGGCTAAGGCGGAACTAGAACTCACTGTCTCTTGGTGATTGGTCCAAAGTAACACAGAGGCATTCTTGCCTAAGGTGGGACTAGAACTCATCATCTCCTGATGGTTTGCCCAAAGTCATGCCAAGGCTTTTATTAGGCTGCGCTAGAACTCACAGTCTCCTGCTTTCTATCCTGGTATCTTAGCTATTAGACCAAGCTGGCTAAGCATTTCCTCTTCAAACTTTACATTCCCAGCTTCACAAAACAACACACAATCACCCGAAACGTTCTGTGTATGTATATTTACATGGGTGAAGTTGTTTTCGATTTAGTTCTTAGAAATTCTAAATTCTTAGAACAAGAACTAAAGTGTTCTTTTAAATCACGAGCCAACCAAAAGGGCAAACCCTTCCAGATCCCATTGCTTTCAGAGGAAAACAACAGCTAGAGAGACTACAATACACTGCAGCCGTGTGCTGCAGCTGCCCAAAAAGTCAACACAGTGCTGGGCTGCATTAACAGAGGGATAGAATCAAGATCACATGAAGTTTTAATACCACTTTACAAGGCCTTGGTAAGGCCACACTTGGAATACAGTTTTGGTCACCACGATGTAAAAGAGATGCTGAGACTCTAGAAAGAGTACAGAGAAGAGCAACAAAGATGATTAGGGGACTGGAGGCTAAAACACATAAGAGATGGTTGCTGGAATTGGGTATGTCTAGTTTAATGAAGAGAAGGACGAGGGGGGACAGGATAACAGTGTTCCAATATCTCAGGGGCTGCCCCAAAGAAGAGGGAGTCAAGCTATTCGCCAAAGCGCCTGAAGGCAGGACAAGAAGCAATGGATGGAAACTCATCAAGGAGAGAAGCAACCTAGAACTAAGGAGAAACTTCCTGACAGTGAGGACAATTAACCAGTGGAACAACCTGCCTCCAGAAGCAATAAATGCTCCAACACTGGAAGTTTTTAAGAAGAGACTGGACAGCCATTTGTCCGAAATGGTATAGGGTTTCCTGCCTGAGTAGGGGGGTTGGACTAGATGACCTCCAAGGTCCCTTCCAACTTTATTATTATTATTATTATTAATTCCATTGCTCTCTAATCCAAAACAAGCCCCACTAAATTAAACAAGCCAGCTACTCCCAGTTCAGGGAGAGCAGATTGAAACTGGGCTGGACAGCTGTCATCTCCCACTCAAGTCCTCCGATCCCAAAGTTCCTTAACGCTCCCAGTTCCCTATTGACGGCAGACTCGAAAATTAAAATGAAGGAAGCTTTATTCAGACCAGGGGTATCCAACCTTGGCCACTTTCAGGCTTGTGGACTTCAACTCCCAGAATTCCCCATGCTGGCTGGGAGTTGAAGTCCACAAGCCTTAAAGTGGCCATAGTTGAACACTCCCTATTTAGACCTTTCTTTTTTTTGTGTATTGATACATTTTCCTACCGATGGCTTAAAGCAGAAGTATTTGGATTTTCCTTCCCATAATTAAGAAAGTGGAAGGAAGCCGGGATGCCAAGTTGTTTTTCTTATGCTTCCACTGCGAACATCTCCCTCTTATCCCCATCTCCAAAATATCTGGGCTTTTCTGACTTCAGAAGGAAGCAGCCCTGGAGACGAGAAGACATCTCCTGTGGGACTTCTGCCTGTGGGCTCAGAGGCATGTCTTGGATCATGCCCAGGGTTGATAGTCCAGAGGCCTCCCTGTCTGTAGCAGGCAGAACCACCTCCATGTACAAATCCACATGTTGTTTCTAAGACACCCATTTCAGAGTTGATCTGCACGACTGCGTTAGCCCCGACACAAGTGTGCACAAAGTTGTTCTCCACTTCTTTTCTCTCGCTCTGCATCAAAAGAAGCAAATCTCTTCCTTGGAGGATTTGTAGCCCAACTCCCTGTTCAAGCATTTGAAATGGCTGTTCAGTCTCTTCTTGAAAACCTCCAGTGTTGGAGCACCCACAACTTCTGGAGGTAGGTTGTTCCACTGGTTAATTGTTCTCCCTGTCAGGAAATTTCTCCCTAGTTCTAGGTTGCTTCTCTCCTTGATTCGCAGAATAACAGAATTGGAAGATACCTTGGAGGTCATCTAGTCCAACCCCCTGCTCAGGCAGGAGACTCTATACCATTTCAGACAAATGGCTGTCCAGTCTTTTCTTAAAAACTTCCAGTGTTGCAGCATTTGAGATTTAGCTCAGTCTCTGTCCTTTCAAAGGACAGCCAGGATGTTGATTTCCTTTTGGAGTGACTGGTTAGACACCCTTAGATACGCAACTGCAAAAATACACTTCCATATATTAATTTAATTTAATTAAGCTGTATCACCCATAGCTTCTGGGGGCAGGTCTTCAACTGATTACAGGTAGTCCTCAAACCTACGACCACAACTGAGCCCAACATTTCTGTTGCTAAGCAAGAGAGTTGTTAAGTGAATTTTGCCCCATTTTACGACCTTTCTTGTCACAGTTGTTAAGCGAATCACTGCAGTTGTTAAGTTAGTAACATGGTTGTTAAGTGAATCTGGCTTTCCCATTGATTTTGCTCGTCAGAAGGTCGCCAAAGGGGATCACACGACCCCGGGACACTGCGACCGTCATAAAAATGAGTCAGTTGCCAAGCCTCCGGATTATGATCACCTCACCCCAGGGATGCTGCGACGGTCCCAAGCGTGAAAAACAGCCAGGTCACTTTTTCCAGTGCCGTTATAACTTTGAACTAGATCGCTCAATGAACTGCCGTAAGCCGAGAACTACCTCTAACTCAGTGGTTCTCAACCTTTTTAATGCCGCGACCCCCCCCCCCAACCGGTCGTAAGTCGAGGACTACCCAACTGGTGCAGCACCGTTTGCAGAATGGGACTTTTGGCGGGCTCAGCAGGGCAGAGACAGCCTGGACAATTCCTATTGGCTTTTGAAAGCCAATAGAATTAGACTCTATTCAAGAGAGTCTCTTCTATTGGCTTTCAAAAGCCAGTAGACCAGTGGTTCTCAACCTGTGGGTCGGGACCCCATTTGCGGTCGAACAACCATTTCACGGGGGTCACCAAACAATGCAGTCTGCCATTTTTTCCCCCTTTTCCTCAGCTGTGCTACTCCCTTTTATTCTATTGGCTTTTAAAAGCCAATAGAATAGACTCTCTTGAATAGAGTCTAATTCTATTGGCTTTCAAAAGCCAATAGGAATTGTCCAGGCTGTCTCTGCCCTGCTGAGCCCGCCAAAAGTCCCATTCTGCAAACGGTGCTGCACCAGTTGAGTAGTCCTTGACTTACGACCGGTTGAGTAGTCCTCGACTTTACAACCGGCTGGGGGTCGCAGCATTAAAAAGGTTGAGAACCACTGCAGTAGAATAAAAGGGAGTAGCACAGCTAAGGTAAAGAGGAAAAAAATGGCGGACTACGTTGTTTGGCGACCCCCGTGAAATGATCGTTCGACCCCAAATGGGGTCCCGACCCACAGGTTGAGAACCACTGTTCTAACTGTTCCCATTGTAAGGAAATGTTTCTTTAGTTCTAGATTGCTTCTTTCCTTGATCAGTTTCCAGCGGAACGTTTCCCTTCTCTTTTTTTCTTTTCTTTTACAAATCCGGAAGGTTAACAATTCAAGCCTTGGAAATCCAGAAAAATTGTCCCCCCCCAAAAAAGAAAAAGAAAAAAAGAAAGAAAGAAAGAAAGAAAGAAAGAAAGAAAGAAAGAAAGAAAGAAAGAAAGACACTCTGAACTTGACTAGCATCCTGAAGCAGACGAGGGAAATTACGCGTGATCAAATCTGGAGCTGCTTCATAGAGACACGGAGGCATGTCAGTCCTGTGGCTTTTGGGAGAAACACCAGGCATTTTGACACGCAAGGAGGCCCTTTAATCCACCTTATCTTTCCTGTTTTGGGGAAAAGAGCAAAAAAACAAACAAACCATGGAATGATGGAGCAGGGCGAGGTGGGCAGATGTCCCACAGAGCTTGGTTTGGCTTTGCACGGAGGATGCAAAAAAAATGAAGGACGAAGAAAGCCGAATCCCCGAATGGAAAAAAAAAGACGGGCACGACAAACAAATTAGCAGTGAATCTGGCTTCCCCATTGATGTTTGCTTGTCAAAAGGTCACAAAAGGGGATGACGTGACTCTGGGACACTGCAACCGTCGTACATACATGTCAGTTGCCAAGCGTCTGGATTTGGATCACACGACCGTGGGGATGCTGCAACGGCCGTAAGAGTGAAAAACGGTCACCAGTCGCATTGTTTTCAATCTGTTGTAACTTTGGACGGTCACTAAACGAACTGTTGTTAACTTGAGGGCTACCTGTATTTGTTATGAGCTATGCTGAAGACAAGGTCAATGTATACTGGGCATAAACAATAACAGAACATTTTAAAAATATGACTCCTTGGGCAAATGGTTTGGCTAGTCTAAAGAAAAGAAGAAACGGGGGGGGGGGGAATGACAGCAGTGTTCCAGTATCTGAGGGGCTGCCACGAAGAAGAGGGGGGTCAAGTTGTTCACCAGAGGGAAGGACGAGAAACAATGGTTGGAAACTGATCAAAGAGAGAAGCAACCCGGAATTAAGGAGAAATTCCCTAACAGTGAGGATAATCGACCAGTGGAACAGCTTGCCACCAGAAATCATGGGCGCTCCATCACTGGAGATTTTTAAGAAGAGACTAGACCAGTGGTTCTCAACCTGTGGGCGGGACCCCATTTGGGGTCGAACGACCATTTCATGGGGGTCGCCAAACAACGCAGTCCGCCATTTTTTTTCCCCCTTTTCCTTAGCTGTGCTACTCCCTTTTATTCTATTGGCTTCTGAAAGCCAATAGAATAGACTCTCTTGAATAGAGTCTAATTCTATTGGCTTTCAAAAGCCAATAGGAATTGTCCAGGCTGTTTCTGCCCCGCTGAGCCCGCCAAAAGTCCCATTCTGCAAACGGTGCTGCACCAGTTGAGTAGTCCTCGACTTACGACCAGTTGAGTAGTCCTCGACTTACGACCGGTTGGGGGTTGCAGCATTAAAAAGGTTGAGAACCACTGGACTAGACAGTCCCCTATCTGAGATAGTATAGATTCTCCTGCTTGAGTAGGGGGGGGGCTGGACTAGAAGACCTCCAAGGTCCCTTCCAGCTCTATTCTATTCTGGATCTATTTCCCCCCCCCTTTTTTTGAAGATGGGAATTACATCAGCTCTTTTCCAGTCCTCCAATAATTCCCCAGTGCTCCAGGATCTTTGAAAAATATAGTTCAGTGGTTCTGAGATCACATCTGTCAGTTCCTTGAGAACTTTGCGGTGTAATCCATTTGGTCCTGATGATTTGAACTCGTCTAGGCTGGACAGGTGCTCACTTACGATTTTCTTGCCTACCTTAACTTGTGTTTTTTATGGTACTGTTTTTGATAGGTTGGACTGTTTTTTCCCTTTGTGTAAAAACAGATGCAATAAACAAGTTAAATAGTTCTCTTTTTTCCTTGTTGCTTGTCATCTTCTTGCCTCTTTCCCCCACTATTCTATTCTATTCTATTCTATTCTATTCTATTCTATTCTATTCTATTCTATTCTATTCCATATTCTATTCTATTCTATTCTATTCTATTCTATTCTATTCTATTCCATTCCATTCCATTCCATATTTTCTATTCTATTCTATTCTATTCTATTCTACTCTACTCTATTCTATTTTATTCCATTCCATTCCATTCCATTCCATTCCATTCCATTCCATTCCATTCTATTCTATTCTATTCTATTCTATTCTATTCTATTCTATTCTATTCTATTCTTATTCTATTCCATTCCATTCCATTTCATATTCTATTCTATTCTATTCTATTCTATTCCATTCCATATTTTCTATTCTGTTCTGTTCCGTTCCGTTCCGTTCCATTCCATTCCATTTCATATTCTATTCTATTCTATTCTATTCTATTCTATTCTATTCTATTCTATTCTATTCTTTTAGCTTGTTTGGAGAAGTTTTAAAAACTTGGATTTAGTTGGTTCTGATTCATTTTATCTCACTTCTTAAATAATGGCTTCATCAGCTACTAATTATTACATGAAGTTGTAATTACTCATTTTCTATAGTTCAGGAAGATGTCAATCAAGTGCTTGAAATTCAGCAATGTCTTGCCAATACAGGTAGTCCTCTTCCTGTGACCACAATGGAGCCCAAAATTTATGTTGCTAAGCAAGATAGTTGTTAAGTGAGTTTTGCCCCCATTTTATGATCTTTCTTGCCATAGTTGTTAAGTGAATCACTGCAGTTGTTAAGATAGAAACACGGTTGTTAAGTGAATCCGGCTTCCCCATTGACTTTGCTGGTCAAAAGGTTGCAAAAGGGGATCGCATGATCCCGGGATGTTGCGACCGTCATAAATATGAGTCAGTTGCCAGGTGTCTGAATTTTGATCATGTGACCCTGGGGATGCTGCAACGGTTGTTAAGTGTGAAAAACGGTCACAAGTGACATTTTTCAGTGCCGTTGTAACTCTGAATGGTTGCAAGTCAAGGACTACCTATATTCCTTTTCCAACCAGTTTTAAGATGCTTTGGGAAAGCAAATGTGCCCAAAAAGAGGCAAAGTATTAAACAAATAAATCATCTGATTTATCGAATGTTTAAAAGCTTTGAACGATTCAAAGCAGATCTATTTTTTTTAATAACTCAGTAGGATATACCAAGCTTCAAAGTAATGACAGGCTAAGAGTAAAGAAAGTATACATAAACTAAAAGTAAGGAAAATGAAAATTTGAGAAAACATAATTAAAAATTGAAATGTTCAGATTCCTCTGAAAACTTTATCATAGGCCATATTGAACAGGCTTTTCTGGGAAGGAAGGAAGGAAGGAAGGAAGGAAGGAAGGAAGGAAGGAAGGAAGGAAGGAAGGAAGGAAGGAAGGAAGGAAGGAAGGGAGAGAAAGAGAAGGAAGGAAGGAAGGAGATGAGAAAGAGAAGGAAGGAAGGAGATGAGAAAGAAGGAAGGAAAGAAGGAAAGAAGGAAGGAAGGAAAGAAGGAAGGAAGGAAGGAAGGAAGGAAGGAAGGAAGATGAGAAAGAGAAGGAAGGAAGGAGATGAGAAAGAGAAGGAAGGAAGGAGATGAGAAAGAGAAGGAAGGAAGGAAGGAGAGAAAGAGAAGGAAGGAAGGAGATGAGAAAGAGAAGGAAGGAAGGAAGGAGAGAAAGAGAAGGAAGGAAGGAGATGAGAAAGAGAAGGAAGGAAGGAGATGAGAAAGAGAAGGAAGGAAGGAAGGAAGGAAGGAAGGAAGGAAGGAAGGAAGGAAGGAAGGAAGGAAGGAGATGAGAAAGAGAAGGAAGGAAGGAGATGAGAAAGAGAAGGAAGGAAGGAAGGAAGGAAGGAAGGAAGGAAGAAAGGAAGGAAGAAAGGAAGGAAGATGAGAAAGAGAAGGAAGGAAGAAAGGAAGGAGATGAGAAAGAGAAGGAAGAAAGGAGATGAGAAAAATCATGAGATGATGATGATGATGATATGAGAAAAAGAGAAGGAAGGAAGGAGATGAGAAGGAAGGAAGGAGATGAGAAGGAAGGAAGGAGATGAGAAAGAGAAGGAAGGAAAAAAGGAAGGAAGGAGATGAGAAAGAGAAAGAAGGAAGGAAGGAGATGGGAAAGAGGAATAAGAAAGATGAGAAAGAGAAGGAAGGAAGGAAGGAGATGGGAAAGAGGAATAAGAAAGATGAGAAAGAGAAGGAAGGAAGGAAGGAAGGAAGGAAGGAAGGAAGGAAGGAAGGAAGGAAGGAAGGAAGATGAGAAAGAGAAGGAAGGAAGGAGATGAGAAAGAGAAGGAAGGAAGGAAGGAAGGAAGGAAGGAAGGAAGGAAGGAAGGAAGGAAGGAAGGAAGATGAGAAAGAGAAGGAAGGAAGGAGATGAGAAAGAGAAGGAAGGAAGGAAGGAAGGAAGGAAGGAAGGAAGGAAGGAAGGAAGGAAGATGAGAAAGAGAAGGAAGGAAGAAAGTAAGGAGATGAGAAAGAGAAGGAAGAAAGGAGATGAGAAAGATGATGAGATGATGATGATGATGATATGAGAAAAAGAGAAGGAAGGAAGGAGATGAGAAAGAGAAGGAAGGAAAAAAGGAAGGAAGGAAGGAGATGGGAAAGAGGAAGAAGAAAGATGAGAAAGAAGGAAGGAAGGAAGGAAGGAAGGAAGGAAGGAAGGAAGGAAGGAAGGAAGGAAGGAAGGAAGGAAGGAAGGAAGGAAGGGAGATAGACAAATCACCACTTAAAACCAATCCACTTACCCCGTACGTTTCGTGATGGTTCCCAGAGTCATGGGTTGTTTGATCTGAGCAAGAGGCACCATCACGGTGAGACTTGGGAGTGGGGACAGGCGAGGGTTTCCCGGATTATTGTTGGTGAAATTGTTGTAAGAATCTTGACTGTTCAGTTTACCTTAGGGACGACAGAAAGAGAATTCATTCAGATATATTCATTATATAACACAATAATTATATTCTTATATATATGACGAAAAAGACGCTTGCTGCTGGGGAGGAAAGCTATGACAAATCTAGACAGCATACTAAAAAGCAGAGACGTCACCCTGCCAACAAAAGTGCGTATAGTCAAGGCCATGGTTTTCCCAGTTGCAATGCATGGCTGTGAAAGTTGGACCATAAGAGAGGCTGAGCGACAAAGAATGGAGACCTTTGAACTATGGTGCTGGAGAAGACTCCTGCGAGTCCCCTGGACTGCAAGGCGATCCAACCGGTCAGTCCTGGAGGAGATCAACCCCGACTGCTCTTTAGAAGGCCAGATCCTGAAGTTGAAACTCAAGTCCTTTGGCCACCTAA
This sequence comes from Crotalus tigris, assembly GCF_016545835.1. Classification (NCBI taxonomy): domain Eukaryota; kingdom Metazoa; phylum Chordata; class Lepidosauria; order Squamata; family Viperidae; genus Crotalus; species Crotalus tigris. The sequence continues at coordinate 109,596 of NW_024100134.1, read as the reverse complement.
TGAGAAGGAAGGACTCCCTGGAGAAGAGCCTGATGCTGGGAAAGATGCAGGGCAAGAGAAGAAGGGGACGACAGAGAATAATGAGGTGGCTGGATGGAGTCACTGAAGCAGTAGGTGTGAGCTTAAATGGACTCCAGAAGATGGTAGAGGACAGGAAGGCCTGGAGGAACGTTGTCCATGGAGTCGCGATGGATCTTACACGACTTCACAACTAACAACAACACATATATGACAAACAATATAATTGTTCATCCAGATATATTTATAAGCAAGACAGCTGTTAAGTGAGTTTTACCCCCATTTTACAACCTTTCTTGCCACAGTTGTGAAATGAATCACTGCAGCTGTTAAGTCAGTAAAACACGGTTGTGAAGTGAATCTGGCTCTTCCCCCGCCCCCACTTCACTTTGATTGTCAGAAGGTCACAAAAGGGGATCAAGTGACGCCAGGACACGGCATCAGTCATAAATATGAGTCAGTGGCCAAGTTTCTGAATTTTGATCATGCAATAGTCGTAAGTGTGGAAAACAAGTCATAAGTCATTTTTTTAGTGCCACTGTAACTTCGATGGTCACTAAATGGATGGTTGTAAGTCAAGGACTACCTGCACGGCTCACCAATAAAATAAACTCCTAAAACTAAGATTGGGATTACAGCGGGGGGGAGGAGTTACAATTTACTCTTCGCCAGACTGTACAGAATTAATTGTGCTTGAACCATTAAAACCAGTAGTACGCTCAACCCAGAAATATATCATTTCTGGCCTGCATCACTTTCCCCTGTTTGCACGCTGTAATTCTGTCCCTTTCCCTATCTGCAGTGAATCTGCCATTTCTATCTTTAAAGGTATAAATGTTTATTTGCTCTCCAAACATACATTTAAGGATATATATGGCGTTACACTTAACCTGGAAAGAATTGCTTCAAGCCATTGGGTGAAGTTTGAAATCCAGTTAGTCCTTCCATGATTTTGGAGTGCCGATCACGTCTGTTTGGATAGAAATCTGATGAGCAATTTCATGGGAAATTGTTCAGTTGTGGTTAAGTGTGTTTTTTTTCCCCGTTAATATCTGCCCAGGCTTTTTTTTAAACAATATTTGATTAATTTTTTTATAATCACAAATCCTTAATATTTTAAAAGCAACGTGTTGTCTGGGTTCCAATATTTAGTTTACTAATACATGCGAAGCTCCTTTCTCTCTACCTCAGTGGTTCTCAACCTGTGGGTCGGGACCCCATTTGGGGTCGAACGACCATTTCACGGGGGTCGCCAAACAAGGCTGTCCGCCATTTTTTTCCCCTTTTCTTTGTCCACGCCCCTGGCACCCAGTGATGTATAAGTGGTTGGGGGTCACCACAACATGGGGAACTGTATTATGGGGTCGCTGCATTAGAAAGGTTGAGAACCACTGCTCTACCTCGTTTTTCTAGCCATTGATAAAATGACTCTGAAGTATTCTGAATCTTCTCTCTCTTTCATTTTCAATGTAAGTCTGTCCATTTCTGCACAGTCCAAAAAAGTCCAGCCCTTTTTTTAAAGTGTACATTTTGCAAATATTGTCTCTTTAGGAAACAAAACGTGATAAAATAACTGTCTGTTTCAAATAATTACAAGCAAAACACAAAGTTCGAGGCCAGGCTGTTTCTTAACTGCACCTTCAGTTTCTTAAAGTGAACAGGATTTAATAAAAATGTAGAACAAAAATGCAAAACAAAGAGATCTTTTCTTTTCTTCATACAATCTGGTTATTTAAAATAAAAAGGAAAGGAAAAGAAAAAAGGAAGAGAGGGAGGAAGGGAGGGAGGGAAGGAGGAAGGAAGAAGAGAAAGGAAGATGGACAGAGAGAGGAAAGAGGGAGGGAGGGAAGGAGGGAGGAAGGAAGGAAGGAAGGAAGGAAGGAAGGAAGGAAGGAAGGAAGGAAGGAAGGAAGGAACTCCCCACCCACTGGCGACAACAAGCAATCAATTGTTGCTATACTCTGCTGTGAGGATGCCAACATCCCTGTGCTAAATAATATTGATGGCATGATGGACTTCGCTCTTTTGCTTCTCATTCCCCCACCCATGTTCCTGATCACTCTCCTCCATGTCCCATCATTCTTCATTGACTGTCAGGTGCTCATGTGAAGGTCCAATTAAACCAGTGTTTCTCAACCTTGACCATTTTAAGGCATGTGGACTTCAACTCCCAGAATTCCACAGGCAGCAATGCTGGCTGTGGAATTCTGGAGTTGAAGTCCACATGCCTTAAAATGGTCAAGGTTGAAAAACACTGAATTAAACTGATTTATTGCTTAAACAGCCCGATGCGCAGGAATCTTCTCAGCTAAGGGTTAGCACTGGCTTGGAGTTAGATAAAGGTCCACCAAATTCAAGGAAAGTCCGGTTTGTGGCTATGTAGAGATTCAAAGCTGATTCCTCTTTTGACGTTGCCCCCAGTTTTGCCACTCTTTCTCCTGCAATGACTGCCGATTCACCCGTTGCATCAGAGCTCCTCAGTCTACAATCTAAAATCCCTGAATTTATGATTAACTGAAGTGCATTTGCTGCTTCCTTCTTTCTTATCGTCCTTTTCTGACCACAGAATAACAGAGTTGGAAGGGACCTTGGAGGTCTTCTAGTCCAACCCCCTGCTCAGGTAGGAAACCCTATACCATTTTGGACAAATGGCTGTCCAGTCTCTTCTTAAAAACTTCCAGTGTTGGGGCATTCACAGCTTCTGGAGACAGGTGGTTCCACCGGTTAATTGTTCTCACTGTCAGGAAGTTTCTCCTTAGTTCCAGGTTGCTTCTCTCTTTGGTTAGATCCCATCCGTTGCTTCTTGTCCTGCCTTCAGGTGCCTTGGAGAATAGATTGACACCCCCCCCCCTTCTCTGTGTTCTCTTCCACCATTAGTCGGTGTTACCACCTCACTAGCTCCTTACATTTGGAACACTTCTTCCCAGACCTTATTCCTCCTAACAAAAAATTATTTGTTTAATTCAAAGGAGCTCTCCCGCTGTTAACCTTTGGGCCCTTTCTAAACAAACACCACGACCTTCATTTTTCTGGTTCAAGAAGTGTAGACTTTATAACGTGACATTGTTTTTTTTTTTTTTGCAACTTGTTTTTCCTCCCTTTTCTGTTAATGTAACCTGCAATTCTAAACTTGCTACCTGAGAAAATGATCCATTAAGGAAGAGGGACTTATTATTTCTGAGTTGATTGATTCAAATAATTATATAAGGATGTTTCTCTCCTAGAAACATCCTTATATAATTATTTATAAAATTCTGGCCAATTCTGAGAATGGAGCCAATTTTTTTTTTTTTTTTTAAAGAAGGCTGGACATCCAATGGATAAGCCTACATTGCTGTAGCACAGGGGTCTTCAAACTTGGCCCTTTTATGACTTGTGGACTTCAATTCCCAGAATCCATCAGCCAGACATGCTGGCTGAGGAATTCTGGGAGTTGAAGTCCACAAGTCATAAAAGGCCCAAGTTTGAAGACCCCGCTGTAGCACCTTCTGAGATGTTTCTGCTTCATCACAGATATACTGAAAAGTACAATGTTAGATGTCATGTTAGCTGTTACTGCTGGTTCTTATAACTGTTCATTTAGTGACCGTTCGAAGTTACAACAGCACTGAAAAAGTGACGTATGACCATTTTTCACACGACCATTGCAGCATCCCCGTAGTCACGTGATCAAAATTCAATCGCTTGGCAACTGACTCGTACTTAAGACAGTTGCAGTGTGTGTTCAGCTTTTGGGATCTTCTGACAAGCAAAGTCAATGGGGGAAGCCGGATTCACTTAAGGACCGTGTGATTAATTTAAGAGCTGCAGTGAGTCATTTAACAACTGTTAAAAAAAAAGTGGTAGTTAGGCTTGATGGAAAGACCGGGTCTCCGTGTGGAATGGGGGCAAAAGTCACTTAGCCACTGTCTTGCTTAGCAACAGAAATTTTGGGGCTCAACTGTGGTTGTAAGCTGAGGACTGTATTTTCTGCATGTGAGGAAAAAGGAAGAAAAGAACAAGAGCTTGGAAATATGTCTCAAAGCAGATGTTTCATTGGAGTCGCCTGCCTCCAGGAGTTGCTTTTACAATTTGGTCAATTTTGACATTTTATCCGCAGCTCAATTGGGGCCTAGAATGTTTGCAATGTGTAGATATTAAGGCTAAATTTGCTTATGCAATGCTCCAATTCTTATACTGGTATCTAGAGATAAAAGAAAATCTTTCTTTTTCTAGGGTATTAATAATCATGACTGAACATTGTTATGGCTACCTCTCAAATTATCCTATGCACATTTTAGTACTCTGTGTGTGTGTGTATGTGTCTGTGTGTGTGTGGAGAGAGACAGAGAGAGAAAGAGAGTTGACATAGCCCATTTTTTGAGGTATAAATAAAAAATATATCGTGCTCTTCAACCGAAATAATTATATATATATATATATATATATATATATATATATATATATATATATATATATATATAATTATATATATATATATATATATATATAATTATTTCTGTTGGAGAGCACGATATATATTTTTATCTATACTTCAAAAAACGGGCTAGGTCAATTCGATTTAAACGCTTTGACAGCAGCTGGCTTAAAATGAATTAAGAAGTTCTTCCTTTTCTTCAATGGAAACCAATTATAAATGAATGAACGAACGAACGAACGAATTAATTAATTAATTAATGTGCTTGGATTAAGAGCATATATTGGATTGTCCATCCCGGTGAACTAAAATTGCTTGTCAACATTAAAATGAAAGAAAAAAGGGAGCTCTATTGTCTGGAGAGTTTTGAGATCTGAAGCAAAGGAACAGAAAACATCTTCATGGAGAATGTGAGAAGAATAATGCTAGATGACTCTGTGAGTGTCTGTCCATTCCTATGTGAGTGTGTTTGTATGAGTGTGTGTGTGAGAGAGAGAAAGAGAGAGAAAGAGAAAGTGCGAGAGAAAGAGAATGAAAAAGAGGAAGCAAAAAAGAGAGAAAAAGAGAGAAAGAGAAAAGGAGAGCAAAGACAGGAGAGAGAGAGAGAAAGGGAAGGAAAGAAAAAGAAAAAAGAAAGAAAAAAGAGAAAGATAGAGAGAGAAAAAAAAAGATAGGAAAGTCAGAAGGAGAGAAAGAAAAAAGAAAGCGAAAGAAAGAAAAAAGAGATAGAAAGAGGGAAAGAAAGAGAAAGACAGACAGACAGCACCCATAATACCGGCTGAAAATTCAAAACCGGCTTTCTATCCAGGAAAGTCAGGGACAGATTTAATATTCTTACAGAGGGAGGCTCACTTCTTTGTCGGGGGACACAAACAACCGGATACAACTAGAACAGAGAAGAGACGACAAATGTCGCGCACGCTTTACAGCGGATCCTCCTGCTGTACCTGCTTTCTCGGAAGCAAATCCCCTTCCCCATTTTTTTTTTTTTAACGGCAGGCCTCAAGCTGCAACTCTAAACTGCTTTCCAGCCTCCTAGGGCTGGGTGAAGTCTAAAATCCGAAGAGCCTCTTGAAAGAGTGCCGATTAAATCTCTTTCTCTGACCTATCAATCAGGAATAAAATGACGCGGCCGAATAAAACCTCCATCACAAGCTCCACAACGAGAAGAAGGCGCTGTGCGCAAGGGGGTCAGAGCAGATCCGGCTTGCGAGGCCAAACTGCACAAAGGCCGGACTGAGTTTCCCTCATTGTGCATCCAGTCAACAGCCTTCCTCCCGTCCGTTAAGAGGGGAAGCAAAGAACAAAACTACCATTTTGTGGCAAACTGGGGGGGGGGGAGAAAAGAAAAGAAAAGAGGGAAGATAGAAAGAGAGGGGGGGGCGGAAAAAAAAGCTGAGGCCTCATCTGTTTACAAGAGATTGAAAAGCACTTAAAAGAGACAAGCTCCCCTTCAAAGAATTAAAAGGTTTAGATCATTAACTAGTTTTTCTCCCTTTGCCCAACGCTGTGAAATGAGGGCTTTTCTCTCAAGAAGAGGAGGAGGAGGAGAATAGAAAAAAAGAAGAAGAAGAAGAAGAAGAAAGAGGAAATGGCCAAATCAAAAGGAAGCCATGTTTGAATGAGGCCCTTAACAACCGTTTTCTTCTTTGTGGAAATATTACACAAATCCCGCAACTGAAGGGCGTCCTCAAGTGCAATTGCCCTCTTTCCTCCGATGAAGCACAACAAGGAGGAGAAAAAAAAAACCCACACTTTTTTCCTCCTGTCTTCCTCACTGAAAGTAGTCTGAAAAGTTATAATGGCCCTTCAGAAGGACGGAAGGCCGAAAAAGAAGACGGGGGGGGGAGAGGAGGAGGAGGCGAGTTTTTAATGAAGTTTTCATCCTTCTAAAAGACACTCGAGAATTTCCTTTCCTTTCTCCCTCCTTCTCGTTTCATCTCATTCACTCGGCCGCCGCTGCTACCCATGACCTGGTGAGGCTGCGGTTGCCTGCCGTTGTGCTCCTTGTCGTGTTTGTTTTCCTATCAAAACTTGAGGGTCCCTCGCACCGCATCCTGCCGCAAAACAAATAAATGTTTCGTTGTCTCTCGGGGACGTGCAAGGGAAAAACAAAACAAAACGAAAGGAACCTAAAATGGTCCTTTGGAAGATGGCTTTCCTGTCTAACACACACACACACACAGAGAGAGAGAGAGAAAAAAAAATGATGGAAGAAGTTTAAAATCGGAGTGAAAGAAAGGTGTATAATTTGGGGGGGTGGGGGAGAGAGAGAAAGAATAAGAAAGAGGTGATTTGTGAGTTTTAGAATCGGGCCAAGTCTTCCAAAACCTCAAAAAGGATAATCAGATTTTTTTTTTAAATTAGCGTTCTCCTGTCTTGATTTGGGTTTGTTTATTTCTTAATGGCGGAATATATAGTTTTCTTTTTGTCGTCGTTGTTATGACATTTTTTTTTTTTTTTTTTTTTTGCTATTACCTCCTTTAGAACAAAGGATGTTGCCTGTTAGGTCTTGAGCTGGAGTATTGAACTGACATAAGCTGCAAATACCCGGAACTATTTTCTGACAATAGCAGTTCCTTTTGCTGTCGCTGATCAAATCAAGCCTCAAACAAATTTTTAGAAGCCAACAAAATGGCCGCCCTATGGAAAAGGTGGCTTTACCTGCCTTGGCAGGGATGTGTAGGATTTACTCCCCTCCCCATGTGCAAAATACTGAAGGTCATTGAGAGTCAGTTTGGTCTAGTGCAGGGGTAGGCAACCCAAAACACTTAAAGAGCCACTTGGACCCGTTTCCCACCAAAAACAAAACACTGGGAGCCGCAAAACCCTTTTGATATCTAAAATGAAGATAACACTGCATATATCCTTTTTTACCTTTATTATAGGTGTGTGTATGTGTGTGTGTATGTGTATGTGTATGTGTATATGTGTGTATATGTGTGTATATATATACACACACACACACACACACACACACACACAGACACACACACACACACACACACACATATACACATTAAAAATAAAAGTAAAAATATGACTCTTGGGAATATCCATACTATTAAAACAATGATCACCAAGAGAATGCTTTAAGAGAATAAAATTACATACACACATAGGTTAAAAAAAGGATATATGCAGTGTTATCTTCATTTTAGATGTCAAAAGGGTCTCTCTCTCCCTCCCTCTCTATCTGCCCTTGGTCTGCCACTCCTCTTCCCCACTCTCTCTCTCTCCCTCTCTCTCTCTTTCTCTCTCTCTCTTTCTCCCCCCCCTCCTATCTGCTGCTCACCTGGCAAGCTTCAAGCTGTGTCCAACAACCTCCGGGGTAGGCAACCTCGTCTCTTTTATGACTCATGGACTTCAACTCCCAGAATTCCTGAGTCAGCCTAGCTGGGCTAGCTAGCTCTCTCCTGCCCTTCCTGCTTCCTGCAGAGACGCAGCAAAGGGAGGAGCTCCGTCCAGAAAGCTTTTCAGCTCCTCGGAGAACACTGTGAGTGCACTCTCTTTTACACACACACACATACACACAAAACACACACACACACACACACATACACACACACACCCAGACACACACAGAGAGAGAGAGACAGAGAAGCAGGGAAGTGCAATTGCCTCTCTCTGTCTCTCTCTGCAAAGGCAGAGGAGGCTGGGAGCCACAGGGGAAGGCTCAAAGAGCCATATGCGGCTCCGGAGCCGCAGGTTGCCGACCTGTGGTCTAGTGCAGGGGTACGCAGCCTTGGCTCTTTTATGACTCGTGGACTTCAACTCCCAGAATTCCTGAGCCAGCCGTGCTGAGGGGAAAGGGAGAGGTTTCCATGCTGGCTCAGGAATTCTGGGAGTTGAAGTCCATGAGTCAAAAAAGAGCCAAGGTGGCCTACCCCTGGTCTAGTGGCTAAGGCACCAGGCTAGAAACCAGGAGACAGTGAGTTCTAGTCCCGCTTTAGTCATGAAAGCTGGCTGGGTGACTTTGGGCCAATCTCCAGGAGATAGTAAGTTCTAGTCCTACCTTAGCCATGAAAGTCAGCTGGGTGACTTTGGGCCAATCACTAGGAGACGGTGAATTCTAGTCCCGCTTTAGTCATGAAAGCTGGCTGGGTGACTTTGGGCCAATCTCCAGGAGACAGTGAGTTCTATTCCTGCCTTAGCTAGGAAAGTCAGCTGGGTGACTTTGGGCCAATCATTAGGAGACGGTGAGTTCTAGTCCTACCTTAGTCATGAAAGCTGGCTGGATGACTTTGGGTCAATTACCAGAAAATTGTGAGTTCTAGTACCACCCTAGCCATGAAAGCCATCTGGTGACTTTGGGTCAGTCCCTTTTTCTCAGTCGAACTCACTTCACAGGGTTGTTGTGAGAAAAAAATGGAGGATGAAACAGTATTATGTTTATTTATAAAGTTAGCGAAACTGAAAGAATAGAATAGGAGAGAAAACCACCCAAATAAATAATTGATGCATATAGTTAGATCTTCTTGAGAGATATGGTGTTAAGTCAGGTCCTTGAACTAAACCTCTTATCCAGAATAACTCAAGCATCAAAATCAGAACCTTTTTTTAGAAATCTCAACGTTAGCTTAAACTTTAGTTAAACTTTAAAGATCCCTACATTCGAGATAAAATTGTGGCTATGCAGATCAAATGAAACTACGTCTTTTTGTTTTGTTTTGTTTTTTTGTTTGTTTGTTAGCTGAGGCAAATCGAACACAAGTTGCAAAAAAGTTGCTAGCCCCAGCCACAACAATCCTGGGCAGAGGTATAGGATCTCCAATTCATCCCTCCTTCAAGAACTGGACCAAAAATATGAAATGGACCTTGTGACACGAAATATTTTCAAATGTATAACTCCCATCCCAAGAGGGCAGGCCACGGGCAGGAAAGATGCCTCTTGATTAGCATAAATAATAATTAGCAGGCTAAGACAAACAAGCCTTGTTTCTAGTACCCTGAGATAACTTTGGCTTGTGTTTTAGTTTCTCTGCAGGAGCAACATTTCCCACCCCCCTTATTTAAGCTTTTCCGATTCACTTTGAGATTGACAGCCTTCTCCGTGCAATGTCAGCAAACATGCTTCTTTGAACTCCTCATTTTTATTGACAACAAAACCGTGCTCCCACTGACTAGCCCGTGCAATTTCATTTTTCACTCTGAAAAAAACTGATCTTATCTACCCAATTGGAACAATTTTTAAGAGATACGATTGTTGAGGGTTTTTTTTTTTTTTTAAGAATTTCCCCAGATGCATTCCATTACTTTGCAATTCGCCTCGTTTTGGACGGTTGAGCCACTGAGACACGAAGGAGGATACAAAACTAAGCGGTGAATTATTAACTTATTCCTTAACATGAGTTTGGTTTTCTTTTTTTTTAAAAAAAGCTAATAATAATAATAATAATAATCTTGAACAGCTTCTAAAAATTCAAAGATCACCCGCATGGAAGCAAATCAGCAATACTGCAGGCAATCATAAAATATTTAGGGACCATAAAAGTACGGCAATACAATAAATCTTAACTCCTTGAAAATGTCGGGGAGAGAGAGAGAGGATCAGGATGGTATGGAAGAGTTCCTATATCAGGAAAAAGAAGGTCGATCAGGATGAGAAGAAGAGGCTGGGAGACACTAATCTGCAGCCAGTACAGATAAATATTCCTCATTGTTTTCAATGGAAGGAAATGAGAATAAGGGGGCTGAGATAGGTTTCATTTAACATAGGACTTTATAAACGAAGGCAAGGACAAAAAAAATGTACAGGTAGTCCTTGACGTATGACCACAGTTGAGCCTCAAATTTCGGGTGCTAAGCAAGGCAGTTGTTAAGTGAGTTTTGCTCCATTTATGACCTTTCTGCCAGAGTGGTTTTAAGTGAATCTTTCAGTCGTTAAGTGAACCTGGCTTTCCCCATTGACTTTGCTAGCCGAAAGCCAGCTGGGAAGACCCTGGGACAGTGCAGTCCGTGCCAGTTGCCAAGTGCCCACATTTTTATCACGTGACCACAGGGATGCTGCAACGATGGTAAGGATGAAAAACGGTCATAAATTACTTTTTTCAGGGCCACTGTAACTTCGAACGGTCATTAAACGGTTGTAAGTTGAGGACTAAAAAAGCAAAGGTTTCCCTGTCAATTGTGTCGGACTCTAGGGCATGGTGCCCATCTCCGTTTCTTGGCTGAGGGCGCCAGCATTGTCCGAAGACAATTTCCTTGGCCATGTGGCCAGCATGGCTATAAGCCAAAGGCTCACAGAATGCTGTTACCTTCCCAGGGAAGTGGTACCTATTCATCTCCCATTTGCATGCTTTCCGACTGCTAGGTGGGCTGGAGCTGAGGTGAGGAATGGGAGCTCACGCTGTTGCGCGGACCTCTCCACGCTCAGCGTCTCTAATCCCTGAGCCATCGCGACCCCCAATCACTAAATGGTTGTAAGTCAAGGACTACCTGTGACTAATTTTCTATCAGTACAGCTTTGCTTCTTGACCTGGGTTTCCTGATTGGGAAAATTCCAAAACTCCTGATCGAACCAGAATTTCTCTTCGTAAGATGTGCTTCTTCCAAGATGCTCTAGCTGTCCATAATATTTCATTTATTTATGAAACAAATTGATATAGCTGCCCAATTCATCCATGGTGACTCTTATTTATCCCTTCCATCATCATCATCATCATCATCATCATCATCATCACTACTCCTACTACTACTACCACCACCACCACCACTACTACTACTATTAAACCATTGTTATATTCTTCCAGATTTTTCTTCTTACAAACTTATATAAGTATATATACAGTATATACAGTAAGGAGTATATATAAGTGAGAGCAATTAATCAGCGTGTGCGTGCTCCATCACTGGAGATTTTCAAAAATAGACTGGACAACTGTCTGATCCAATTGGTATAAGATCTCCTATCCTGGACAGGGGGTTGAACTAGATGACTTCTGAGGTCCCTTCCAGTCCTTCTTAACCGTATATAGCAATAGCACCAGTGGTAGGATTCAGCCGGTTCGCAGCGGTTCGGCAGAACCGGTAGCTAAATTTTGCTGAGTTCGGAGAACCGGCTTAATGCACAGTGCTTCCAGAAGTCCAGTCCAGGCCTAGAAGGTCTGGAGGAGGCCTCCCAGGCCTAGAATGGCCCACCGGAAGTGCGTGGATACCACTTCCGGAAGTCCATTCTAGGCCTTGGAGGACTGGAGGAAGCCTCCCAGGCCTAGGATGGCCTGCCAGAAGTGCATGGATGCCACTTCCGGAAGTCTGTTCTAGGCCTTGGAGGCCTGGAGAAGGCCTCCCAGGCCTAGAATGGCCCGCCGGAAGTGCGTGGATGCCACTTCCGGAAGTCCGTTCTAGGCCTCAGAGGCCCAGGCCTGCATCCAATAAGAGAACCGGTTGTTCAGGTATTTGAATCCCATCACTGAATAGCACTTAGACTTATTAACCCCTTCACAATGCTTTACAGCCCTGTCTAAGCAGTTTACAGAGTCAGCCTATTTGCCCCCAACAATCTGGATCCTTAGTTTACTGACTTCGGAAGGACGTAAGGCTGAGTCAACCTTGAGCCCTGTCAGGATTGAACTCCTGGCAGTGGGCGGAATTAGCCTGCAATACTGCATTCTAATCACTGCACCGCCATGGCTCTTAAATATATACTACGACAACCCGTTGTTGGGTTGTGACGACAACCCAACAACGGAAAGAACAGAGCGTCAATTGGAATGCTCGGGAGAATACGGAGATCGAGAATGCTGCGAATGGGGGGGGAAGCAATTAAGGGTTGAACGCGATGGAAACTGTGGAAAGGATCACTGTATTGATGGAGGAGGGGGGGAAACAAAGGAACCGGGCATACAAACTCAAAAAAGGAGGGCACACAGGAGATTTTATGAGGAGGAAGGAGGTATCCGAGGTGCCTGATCTGACGTGGAGTCCGAGAATATTGACAATGGGGTGAAAGAGCAAGTAGTTATCAGACAAAGTGGCAACGACAGAAACGGGGATTATGCAGCCAAAGGGTGGGAAATGGAAAGCACGAGATGAGGAGAAAGGTTGAGAGCACGCCCCCATAGGAAAAGGGATGGCAATTGGGGAGTAAGTAAGGAGCAGAGGAAGGAGGAAGGTGGGAGATGCGAGTGCGAGAAGAGGAAACAACTTAGAGATACGAACGATCTAGCCAACCAAAAAAAAAGGGGGGGAAGGAACCTTCCTAATCCAGGATCGTGGGAGGTAGAAGGGAATAATGACACACCCACAAGCAGTGGAAGCAAGAAAAGAGGAGTCATCAGTATGGAAGCCACAATTAGAACACAGTCAAATCAATTAGGACCTATCACAAGATCTAGGAGCTGTGTGCAAATGACGACTCACCTATAAAAGCACTCTCCCATAGACCAGCATTAACCCTGACGATGTCAGAAGTATCTGACGAAAGCTTGGTGATCGGTGATGGCATTAAACTTTTTTAATTTATTATATTCCTGATGTTCACGTTTTTATTGGTTATGGATTCACCCAGGAATCACGTTTTTATTTTCACTACTATTATTAATATATATTAATATTATGTATGTGTGTGTGTATGTGTATGTATGTATGTATGTATATATATGTATATGTGTGTGTGTGTGTGTGTGTGTGTATGTGTGTGTAGGTCTTTGGTCATTCCGGTTTTCTCCCGCATCAAATTGGAAGTGTCTTGGCGACGTTTCGATGAAGTCTCATTCGTCATCTTCAGGCTGGTGTTTTCGGCTTCGTGCTTCTAGGAGCACGAAGCCGAAAACACCAGCCTGAAGATGACGAATGAGACTTCATCGAAACGTCACCAAGACACTTCCAATTTGACGCGGGAGAAAACCCGAATGACCAAAGACCTACATACAAACACCCGCAAAAACTTCGGAAAAAATATATATACATACATACATACATACATACATACATACTTGGCTCAGAAGTAAAATATAAATAAATATATACACAACGATCAAGTGGTTGGTTTGATTGTTACCACAGAGGGTTGGGGGTTTATTTGCTTCCGTATTGGGCTTTTATTTCTGTAAGTCGCTTGGAGCCGCCATGAATGAGTTGGACGGCCGTATAAATTTTCTTAATAAGCTAAAATATAAAATAAACTTCTTAAAAGATTTATAGATTCCCTTTTTCCTACCTTCCAAGTTAGCAGACACTTGACTTTGTCCTGGGGTGCTTGCAAACTGTTTACAAAACAGCCTTCTCTGACATGGGAACTGCTAGTTCCTGCCTTGCCAGTCTCAGCCCTCCCAGTAGGAAAAATAATGGGATTGACAATATGTGGGGAGTATCAAAAATGATTGATGTTTGCTGGGTTTTCTCTCACCTTCCAGAATTTTTTTTAAATTACTTCAGAGGGAGCTTTCCTGCAAAAAGTGGGGTTCCCCCGATCCTCAGATTGTTTCCCTTTTCTCTGTGAATAGTTCTATTTTTGTTCACTAAAGATTCTGAACTGCTGAAGTGGTAATTATTAAAAAAAAAAAAAACACAGGTGAGAATAACAGAACTGAAAGGGACCTTGGAGGTCTTCTAGCCCAGCCCCTCGCTAGAGCAGGAGACAGTTAGATAAATAAATCAAATCAAATGTTCAATAATAAGTAGTAATTCAATGATTTAAACTACACAGCAAGTCAAATTATAAAATATACAAATAAAATACAAGATGCTCAAGTAGTTATAAAATATACAAATAAAATACAAGATGCTCAAGTAGGAGACCCTATATAAATAAAATATCCAGTAATAAATAGTAATCCAATGGTTTAATGTAAACAATAATCCAATAATAAAATATACAACTAAAAAACTTCGAGCACCTATATATAGAAATAAAATATTCAGTAATAAATAGTAATCCAATGGTTTAATACAAACAGTAATTCAATAATAAAATATACAACTAAAACATAAAATGCTCAAGCAGAGGATCCTATATATATATAAATAAAATATCCAGTAATAAATAGTAATCCAATGGTTTAATGTAAACAATAATCCAATAATAAAATATACAACTAAAATATTTTGAGCAGAGGACCTTATATATAGAAATAAAATATTCAGTAATAAATAGTAATCCAATGGTTTAATACAAACAATAATTCAATAATAAAATATACAACTAAAACATAAAATGCTCGAGCAGAGGAACCTACATAAATAAGACCTATTCATGATGGACAGATCAGGTCACATACACAATTATTTGCTTGATTAAATGATAGTGCAATTATAAATGGGGTTTCAACCAATAGGACTGCAGCTTCTTAAGCAGATGGAACACATTTCTGAGGTTTTTGAGTGGCATGCACCGCTTCTTCCGATTACGGAAGCTATTTCCCAGGAAAATGGCAGTGTCGTTTGGTCCTTGCTACGGAGGTCCTCACTCATCCCCAAAGGTGCTTTTTTTCACCAGGCAACTAGACTTTCTTGTTTTTCTTTGAAGATCTTTCGCTTCATCCCAGAAGCTTCTTCAGCTCTGAGCTGAAGCAAAACTTCTTCAAAGAACAACAAGAAAGTCCAGTTGCCTGGTGAAAAAGCACCTCTTGGATTTGGTCCCTTTTTTTTATTCCAAAGGAAAGGCAGCAAGTACCTTTAAAACAAATTATTATCCTTAATATTTGGCATCACTGTCTTCCCGTAGTTTCATTACCTTTTCCCAGGTGTTTAGAAGTTAAGATTTTGAAACGGGCACAAGAGAAAGATTATTTTTTAATACTTGTAATAGGGCCAACAGCTGCAATTCTCTGGGTAGCTTACCGGTGAAACACAAACAAAATTGTAAAAGAATAAAATGCAATTAATAAACAGCTTGAAATAAAGACACGCACACAAAGTAAAACCACAGTTTTTTCAGTGCAGCCCTGTAAAAATATAATGTCCAGGAAGAGGGGGGGGGGACATATTTTCTCTCTCTGATATATTTCTTACAGAATGTCAAAATGCTTTTTTTTTTTCCTTCTCCTTCCTCACTGATTCAGACTACAAAATATTCTGGGATAAACAGATTTTGCTCTGACTTTATTTTTTTTTTTCCTCCCCAGGATTTCTTTTCAAAAAGGAAACTTGTTATGTGTACAACTTTCAGAGAAGTAGCCGGGGTTTAGCTCCTTAAGGATAAACAAGGTTATTACGGCCGAGGCTTTTGAGGATGAGAAACCACTTCATCAAATTACAAAATTACAACTAATGATCAAATTGGATTAGGCTACTTCCCTGGGCCTGAATTTTGATTCCAAGCATAACGGCAGCTATTTATTCCCTCGGATGGTCTAGGACTGCCATTGCTAATTATGACTATTTCAAATTACTCCTGTGCTACCGTTGGGTATATTTAAGCTTCCTCTGAATGATCACGGGCTAAACGACTTGCCCAGACATGACCCTCTGTTGTACACCCCCCAGAGTCACTTTTATGGGAGATGATAGATAGATAGATAGATAGATAGATAGATAGATAGATAGATAGATAGATAGATAGATAGATAGATAGATAGATAGATAGAAGCACGAAGCTGAAAACACCAGCCTGAAGATGACGAATGGGACTTCGTCGAAATGTCGCCAAGACACTTCCAATTTTATGCGGGAGAAAACCCGAATAACCAAAGACCTACATACAAACACCCACGAAAACCTCAGAAAACATAGATAGATAGATAGATAGATAGATAGATAGATAGATAGATAGACAGATAGATAGATAGATAGATAGACAGAGAGAGAGACAGATCATTTGCATTTCCCCCACCATATCTACATATAATAATTAATCTATTACACAGATAATTTTGCCTGCAAAATTCACTGTCCATATATTCTTAATTTATCTGCAATAGGTCTACTACAGAAATAAAGAAACAGCATATAAAATAAATAAATAAACAGCATATAAAATGTGTTTATATGTATGCATGTATGTATATGTATAGTAAAATACTATCTATAAATTCACTGTCCATCTACTTTAATTTATCTGCGATAGGTCTACTTCAGAAATAAATAAACAGCATATAAAAGAAATAAACAGCATATAAAATATGTGTGTGTATGTATGTATGTATATGTGCAGTAAAATTTTGCCTATAAATTCACTCTCCATCTAATCTTAATTTATCTGCGATAGGTCTACTTCAGAAATAAATAAACAGCATATAAAATATATGTGTATATGTATGTGTGTATGTATGTATGTATACGTGTAGTAAAATTTTGCCTATAAATTCACTGTCCATCTACTCTTAATTTATTTGGGAAATAAAGAAACTGCATATAAAATAAACTGCATATAAAATAAATAAACCGCATATAAAATGTGTGTGTGTATGTATGCATGCATGCATATGTATATGTGCAGTAAAATTTTGCCTATAAATTCACTGTCCATCTACCCTGAATTTATCTGGGATAGGTCCACTCCGGAAATAAATAAATAAACAGCATACAAAATAAATAAATAAATAAATAAAGGCGCAGCATATAAAATGTTTGTGTGTGTACATGTATATGTATGCGTATATGTATATATGTATAGTATTTTGTATGGCATTATTGAATACAGCACTAGTGCATAAAAATTCACAAAAACAGCCTATGAAATGTGTATCAAAATATAAAAGCACCAGGGCAGTGAATTATTTTTAAAAACACACAGTACAAGTGATAAATAAAATTATGAATAGGATTGAATTATGTACGTATGTACCATTACTGGAGGGACTAAGCCTACATCCGGACAGAACCCAGATTGTTTAGCCGTTGGGCAGTAGTGCCCTTGTGATGATGTATTTCATGCAGGGGTCCAGGAAGCCTTCTGAGTGGGCATTCTGTCCCAATACGATAGAAAAATTGGGAACGTTCCCACAGTCGCAGTTAGGATAATTTAATTTATCTGGGATAGATCTACTCCAGAAAATAAATCAATATATGTTTCTGGAGTAGATCTATCCCAGATAAATTAAGAGTAGAAGGAGTGTGAACTTTACAGGCAAAAATTTTACAGCCATTGGCATACGTATCCAGAAGAAGCTATAAGTTATCACATGGATGATTCCAACATCAGACAAGTGAGATTTGTGTCTATTGCTTCGATTCATGCAAACTGCAAAATTTGCAGTGCACAGCAACGTCAAGATGTGTGTGTGTGCATCAACGGCCTCTCTGCCTGCCTTCCCATCGCTTACACACACCAGGAGTGTTCTTAAAATACAGTTGTACACTCATTATCTTATCGGGGAGATAGGTGACATAAAAATTTAATCCATCAATCAATCACTACAGTGACAATTGGAGGGAGTACAACAGACAAATGGGAAATCAGAGGAAGCTTGATACTACCACTATAGTTATTTAGCAGTTATTCCTGCTGCATTAATTAAACCTAAATTTTGGACTGCAGCCTAGCTGTAGAATTCAATATGTACCTGCTCAGAAGTAAAAATTAAGTTGAATATTTGTAGGCAAGCTTTCAGAAAATATCAGCTTCAATGTTTAATAGTTGCATGAAAATTATGCAAGGAACCAAGAACCCTGATGTGTTTTGTATTGTCAAACATGCTTACAAAATACATATTTAAAAGAAAAGCACATAGAACAGAAAATAGACGAAGCAAGAAATAACACCAAAATATTTATCTTGTTCTTTCCTATCAGAATCCCAGTGAAAAAACATTCCTTTAAATATTTTAAAAGAGAAGCCATCAATTCACAAACCTACATAACCACTTTTTTTAGCTGGCTATTATTATTTTTTTTACAAATTTTCAAAAGAAGAACACAGTGTACACGTGCTAGACTAGAGAATTACTAAGACACATTACAAAATTGTAAACCCTCGTAAAGTCATTTTTTCCTATTCTTTTTATTGCAACCCTGCTTTGTTATCAAGTATAAAAATGAAAATGATATATAAAGAGCTATGATTTTCTCCCGATATCTAAACAGGCGCACATTTACAGCATATGTTAAGGTGACGGCTGCAGCACTAAAATTTATTTGCTCTCAAACTAAAATCCAAAATGATCTGGGTTACATGTGCTTTTTTAAAAAAATAAACAAATACACATTTCCACCTCTAAAATGTATAAGCACGGTCCGCTGAAATCTCAACGTTTGCGTAAAACGTTGCGTACACCAATTTTAATGGCTACATCAGATTCACTTAATTAGCAGAGCAGCAAAAACCAGAATGAGTTATATGAGATAAAAGAAGTCTCTTTTTTAAAAAAGAAAAAAGGAAAAAAAATCACATGTTGCAGAATTATTTTTTCCTGACGTCCGTTATCTCAAAAATAAATATTTAAAATACATTCTGCTTACCTATAACATCAGGTAAAGTTATTTTTTGTCCCTGTGAAGTTGTGTCCTAATACAGAAATAAGATTTGGGATGTTTGAATGCAACACTAAAAATGCAGCAACTTGTGTTAACCATTTTGAACCCTAATCTGTGTTGTACTGCATACACCTGTAGAAACTATAACAATCACACAGCCACTTGCTTTTAACTCCCTGAAATATACACAAATCTGAATGCAGACAAAGTCACACAAGTTAGAAACAGTAAATAATACCTAGGAAGAATTAATATCCACATAAAATCCACATTCCTGAGCTTAGCCGGAATGAAAACTTTGGCAGAGCCCAAGTACTATATAAGTTTTTGCTTGTTATTTATAGACTAGTAGAGTAGAATGCAGAAAAGCAATCAAACCCTTTAATATAATTTCTCTGTAATCCAAGTAACAAAACAAAAAGGGCAACATAGATGTCGAGTTATCACTAATCTACTTATTTGGAAGATTTGCTATAAAGAGAGAGGAAAAAAAATAAACACAAATTTAAAAGAGTTTAACTATTATATTATCTGATCACTGCCTTCAGAGGGCAGAGGAAATTAGAAATATATCAGTTTTCTATTTATACTTTCTGAATATTCCTAGCTCTGGATTAAAAAAAAAAGACTTTAAATAAAGATTTTTAAATATAACCATATTAAAATATACTTAAATATGTCTATTATATGTCTCTCATTTTTAGTTTGTACCAATGTATTTTCTGTTCTTAAATATCATCATCATAATTACAGAAAGGATAGAGAAAAAATATAATCTAAAAGGAAATTGCTGAGAAATACATATTTGGGGGGAATATAGTTAGAAATAAAAACATAATTTCTATAGTTTTTTTTTTAAAAAAGGAAGCATTCATAAATTGCAGTGGAACTGGAGCAAAACTAGATTTACAAATATGAACAGAATTTTTTAAAAAACACCAAAGAGGGAAATAAAAGGATTAATTTATGCTTTGCTGTACAATGATTGGATGCAAAGTGAATTTGCACAATGACACAGAGATTTGTTTTTGCTCACAAGATAGCAATAAAAGGAGCGCTTTTTCCCCGACAAAATCCTTCCTTGTTCTTCCCAACCAATAGCAAACACCTTCTTTTTTTAAAAAAAAATAGATTAAAATATATGTTATGAGATAAATGGTTTTTTTTATTTATATTATTGTTATCGTGATTGTACCGGCTATTAAGTGAGAAATGCAGGAAGTGACCTGTTGAAGAATAATTTATATTGGAACAGGGGAAAAATAAAAAATAAAACAATGTATATCATAATTAGGTGGTATTTATTTAGGTTAACACACGGCTGTAATATTGGTAGCTTTTATGGCTGAGTTAAGATTCTGGAGAAATCTCAGGAAGGACAAAGATTAAATATGTCTAGTTGTAAGAAGATAGAAAAAAATGATACCAAAATGGAAACGGCGAGAAAGCAAAGTAACATTATTTATTTTAGTTCATTTATCCACTAAGATAGTAGTAAGAAGATAGAGAAATGATACCAAAATGGAAACAGCGAAGTAATATTAATTATTTTAGTTCATTTACCCATGCAAGGAGGCTTCTACTGCCATACACAGGGCAACTTTTGAGCGCCCCCGTTTATGAACTTTGGGGAGAGAATTGTCACGAGAAAAGGGAATTCTGAAATAAGCAGAGGCTGCTGTTATTGTTGTTGTGATTATTATTATTGTTGTTGTTGTTGTTTTGGACCAGGTGCGATCAGCATCAAATCTCTCGACTGGAAAAAAAAAAAGAGGAGGGGGGGGGAAAGACTGAGAGTCTTTTAAAGTCGGGTCAAACCCAGCTTTGAGAGACCCCACAGTTCAACTCAGAAGCTACAAATATCCCCTTTTGTGAAGACGGAGGGCATTCCCCCCCCCACAACGACGTTCTATAAAGTACCCCTGAATAAGGTTAGGAGGAGAATAATGTTATTAGCGTTTTATTTCCAGCATCTTACACTTAAGAAGCAAAGTGAGGGGGGGGGGAACAGATGCATTATGTACCCGGGAGTGTGCACACAGACGGAGAGAAACAAACCAACACAACACACACATACGGAAATGCTTTTGTTGTTCTTGTTGTTGGCACTATCAATTTTCAATCTTAACTTCTTAATTGAATGGCCGGGGTGGGGGAGTGAATAAACTGTGCTCTAGCAGCTTTATATATACATATATACATACATACATATGTAAAATTTGGATTGCTAGCAAAGAATTAAGGGAGAACTGGAATAGCTATTTCGAACTCTTTAGTTCTTTTCAACCAGACATACCCTTCTGAGATTCGAACCTGGGCTGTCTGCATGTTAGATTTCTCTCTCCCATATTTGGGTCAACAGGGTGTAACATACAGCATTGTGTGTATATATGTATGTATGTATGTATGTATGTATGTATGTATGTATGTATGTATGTGTATATACATATATATATATATGTTTTCTGAGGTTTTCGCAGGTGTTTGTATGTAGGTCTTTGGTTATTCGGTCTTTATGTAGGTTATGTAGGTCTTTGGTTATTTGCTCCTAGAAGCTCGAAGCCGAAAACACCAGCCTGAAGATGACGAATGTGACTTTGTCAAAATGTCGCCAAGACACTTCCAATTTGACGCGGGAGAAAACCCGAATAACCAAAGACCTACATATATCTATATCTATATCTATGTCTATATCTATATCTATATATATTACCGAAGAGCACCATTGGGTACCCGTGACCAGGATGAAGTGATGTCTGCAAATTATATTTAAACAGGTCAATTTTTAAAAGGGGAGGAAAGTATGTGTGTGGGGGGGAAATATCCCCGGCATGCTATTGTATCTGGACCTGAGAAAACATTTGATAATAAAAGGAGGGAGCCTATTACGCTCCCCGCTTCAGGCTCTATGAAGCAAGAAATTCCCATCTTCGCAACATCGCTGCTAGGAGAAGATTTCCTCAAAGGGGGGCGAAGTCCAGCCGGTTACAATTCCAGCGTCAGCTCTCTTTTGACCATCCCAGGCAAACGGCCTGTTCTCCATCAAACGTGTCACAGTTCAGCTTAACTGGACGCCATGATGTCCACTATGCAGGAAAGAAACCAATACTTAAGTATCTGAGGGGCTGCCACAAGGCAGAGGGGGCCAGGTTGTTCACCAGAGCACCAGAGGGCGCGACGAGAAACAATGGTTGGAAACTGATCAAGGAGAGAAGCAACCTGGAATTAAGGAGAAACTTCCTGACAGTGAAGACAATTAACCAGTGGAACAGCTTGCCACCAGAAATCGTGGGCGCTCCGTCACTGGAGATTTTTAAGAAGAGGTTAGACCGTCACTTGTCTGAGACGGTATAGGTTCCCCTGCTTGACTTGGGGGCTGGACTAGAAGACCTCCAAGGTCCCTTCCAGCTCTATTCTATTCAATTGCACTAGATCAGATTGTTTAAACGAAATATTGAGACTCTCAAAGGAGTGCAGAGAAGAGCAACACAGACGATTAGGGGACGGGAGGCTAAAGCATACAAAGGATGGTTGCAGGAACTGGGGATGTTCAGTGAGGGATCCTTGGTGCTCTCTGAGCTTGCTTGTTTTCTTGCAGATCTTTCATTACCCAAACTAGGTTAGGGGTGATGTGATAGCAATCGTCCAATATCTCAGGGGCTGCCACGAAGAAGAGGAGGGTCAAGCTATTCTCCAAAGCACTCAAAGGCGGGACAAGAAGCAACAGATGGAAACTAACCAAAGAGAGAAGCAACCCAGAACTAAGAAGGAATTTCCTGGCAGTGAGGACAGTTAACCAGTGGAACAACTTGCCTCCAGAAGCGGTGAATGTTCCAACACTGGAAGTTTTTAAGAAGAGACTGGACAGCCATTTGTCCAAAATGGTATAGGGTTTCCTGCTTGAGCAAGGGTTGGACTAGATGACCTCCAAGGTCCCTTCCAACTTTATTTTATTATTATTATTATTATTATTATTATTATTATTATTATATTATTATCTTCTTTTATTCATTAAATATGACACTCAGTCAACTGAACATTCAAATTGTTGTTGTTGTTGTTGTTGTTGTTGTTATTATTATTATTATTATTATTATTATTATTATTATTATACTAATGATAAGGATATCTGAGGTCATCATCCAATAAACCGTGATGAAGACATGCGGGAAAGCGAAACAGGATTTCCAAGCACTCAAGTGGACCGAGGCATGCCACGTCCCACATATAAATCAATCGTCCTTATCCTCATTTTCCTTATCCGCTCAGTGGAGGAGAAAATTACTGGGTAAGTAAGAAAGGACTTAGTTCTCTCTTCAATCCAATCCAGGCAGTCCTCAATTTACAGCAACTCATTTAGGGACCATTCGGAGGTGACAAGGGCACTTAAAAACGTGACTTTTTCACCCTTAACAACCGTTGCAGCATCCCTGTGGTTACATGATCACAAACTCAGGCATTGGCAACTGACTCGTATTCACGATGGTTGTCGTGTCCTGGGATTATGGCGTCCCTTTAGGTCACAGGTCGGCAACCTGCAGCTCCGGAGTCGCATGCGGCTCTTTGAGCCTTTCCCTGTGGCTCCCAGCCTCCTCTGCCTTTGCAGAGAGAGACAGAGACAGAGAGAGGCAATTGCGCTTCCCTGCTTCTCTCTCTCTCTCTCTCTCTCTCTCTCTCTCTCTCTCTCTCTCTCTCTTTGTGTTTGTGTGTGTGTCTGTGTGTATGTGTAAAAGAGAGTGCACTCACAGTGTCCTCCGAGGAGCTGAAAAGCTTACTGGGCGGAGCTCCTCCCTTTGCTGCGTCTCTGCAGGAAGCAGGAAGGGCAGGAGAGAGCTAGCTAGCCCAGCTAGGCTGACTCAGGAATTCTGGGAGTTGAAGTCCATGAGTCATAAAAGAGACAAGGTTGCTTACCCCTGAGCTTGCTGGACAACAGCTTGAAGCTTGCCAGGTGAGCAGCAGATAGGAGGGGGGGGGAGAAAGAGAGAGAGAGAAAGAGAGACAGAGAGAGAGGAAAGAGAGAGAGAGAAAGAAAGAGAGTGGGGGAAGACGAGTGGCAGACCAAGGGCAGATAGGGAGGGAGAGAGAGAGACCCTTTTGACATCTAAAATGAAGATAACACTGCATATATCCTTTTTTTACCTGTGTGTGTATGTGTGTGTGTGTATATATATACACACACATATACATATACACACACACACACACACACACACAAACAAACAATCACCTATAATAAAGGTAAAAAAGGATATATGCAGTGTTATC
This sequence comes from Crotalus tigris, assembly GCF_016545835.1. Classification (NCBI taxonomy): domain Eukaryota; kingdom Metazoa; phylum Chordata; class Lepidosauria; order Squamata; family Viperidae; genus Crotalus; species Crotalus tigris. Next base: position 85,541 of record NW_024100134.1, on the reverse strand, counting down.
TTCATTTTAGATATCAAAAGGGTTTTGTGGTTCCCAGTGTTTTCTTTTTGGTGGGAAACGGGTCCAAGTGGCTCTTTAAGTGTTTTGGGTTGCCTACCCCTGCTTTAGGTGAACTTCTGATGAGCAATGCCAAGGGGGAAGCCCGATTCGCTTAACAACCTTTTTACTAACTTAACAATGCAACGATTTGCTTAACAACTGTGGCAAGAAAGGTCGTCAAAGGGGGCGAAATTCACTTAAAGACTGTCTCGCTTGACCACAGAAATTTGGGGCTCAATTGTGCCCCAAATTTCTGTTGCCAAGGAAGACAGTTGCCAAGCAAGACAGTCTCAGGGGCTGCCCCAAAGAAGAGGGAGTCAAGCTCTTCTCCAAAGCGCCTGAAGGCAGGACAAGAAGCAACGGATGGAAACTAATCAAGGAGAGAAGCAACCTGGAACTAAGGAGAAATTTCCTGACTTTAGAGCAATTAACCAGTGGAACAGCTTGCCACTAGAAGTTGTGAATGCTCCAACACTGGAGGTTTTAAGAAGAGACTGGATAGCCATTTGTCCGAAATGGTATACAGTTTCCTGCCTGAGCAGGGGGTTGGACTAGAAGACCTCCAAGGTCCCTTCCAACTTTATGATGATGATGATTATGATGATGATGATGTAAATTTGGCCCCCTTTGAGGAGGACTTCCTACACATGGAAGACAAGGAAGTTTTCAGATTATTTTTTTTTCCAATTCGTAGTTTAAACATCCAGAGGCTTGCCCACCCCCCCCCCACACACACACACGTAAACAGCATAAATCACTGTCACAGTTAAGAGCCCTCGGTAAAGTACACTTTGGCCTCAGGTAGCACTTTGCTTTTTGCTGACATTTTAGGGGTGGCTGTTTTCAAAAGCAGCAGGGAACGTTTTGAGAACATTGGCTGGTTTTATTTCTCCCCAAATGGCTGTTTCTTATCGCTCCGAGCCATCGCGCAAACATGCCAGGGTGTCAGACGGCGGATTTTTTTTTTTTTAAGTTTGTCTTCAGAACAGATCCTTACACTTGACTTTGGCCTTCCATGCGGGACAACCGGTTTCGTGATTCGCAAAGGTCTGTAAACTCCGTGCGAGTTATTGACCTAAGATACGCTGTGCGATTGTGCAAACGGAGAACACGCCCGCTTGTTAATAAGTGACCCGCAGGTAGGGGTTCTCAATTCAACGTTCGCTGCCGAAAAAACAAATGAGCTGAAGGAGGAAGTGGAGCAGGATGGGTGAAATTCACTTTTAACTCCATTGCATCCGATGTGGGTCAGGATGGGTGCAGGAAGTCCAAAGGGACACGACTCGCTGCATTATTTAACCTGAAAAGCCTAAGGCGGGGTTTTCCAAGCTTGGCAAACGTTCAGATGGGTGGACTTCAACTCCCAGAATTCCCCAGCCTGGGAGTTGAAGTCCACAAGTCTTCAAATTGACCTAGGCTGGAAAACTCTGCCTTGGCTTTTTCAGGTTAAATGGCTGGCTGGGGAATTCTGGGAGTTGAAGTCCACCCATCTTAAAGCTGCCAAGGTTGGGAGGTTTGAAATGGTTCCTCCGATGCCAGTTTCAAAACAGCAGCCACAGCAGTTTCTGCTTCCACTTCCACTCCTCCTAGAATTTGGTCTGGAAATTCATTGTCCAGCATTTCTGCACCTCTGCTGTTTTTCAAAGGTGAGAAGCTGTCACGCTGAACGACTGTCCGTTGCTATGAAGAATGGACTGGGCCGATCCCATTCTTCTCCTGTCTTTATAATCCAGGAGTAGAGAGACAAGCCTTCCATAGAGATGAAACCCTCTGGCATCAAGAGTTCAATACACTTTCAAGCAAATCGGAGAAGGAGGGCTCCCTTGGTTAACCATTTGTCCGACTCCCCCACAACGCCATTGAAGGGGCATCTTTGCTTTTGATGAGGTTAACGCAGGACAGGCCAAGCTCTTCCTCCTCCGCATTCTGCTGTGGGATGATTTTGTTAAATGGACCTCTGCACCTTTTCAAGAGCTGGTATACTTCCTTAGATACCACTGGACTTGTGGGCTGAATGTACACTTATAATAATAATAATAAAGTTGGAAGGGACATTGGAGATCATCTAGTGCAACCCCCTGCTCGGGCAGGAAACTCTGTACCATTTCGGACAAATGGCTGTCCAATTTTCTTCTTAAAAACTTCCAGTGTTGGCGCATTCACCGCTTCTGGAGGCAGGTTGTTCCACTGGTTAATTATCCTCACTGTCAGGAAGTTTCTCCTTAGTTCTAGGTTGCTTCTCTCCTTGATGAGTTTCCATCCGTTGCTTCTTGTCCTGCCTTCAGGCGCTTTGGAGAAGAGCTTGACTCCCTCTTCTCTGGGGCAGCCCCTGAGATATTGAAACATGGCTATCATGTCACCCCTCGTCCTTCTCTTCGTTAGACTAGACCAGCGGTTCTCAACCTGTGGGTCGGGACCTCATTTGGGGTCAAACAACCATTTCACGGGGGTCGCCAAACAACGCAGTCCGCCATTTTTTCCCCCCTTTTCCTTAGCTGTGCTACTCCCTTTTATTCTATTGGCTTTTGAAAGCCAATAGAATAGACTCTCTTGAATAGAGTCTAATATTATTGGCTTTCAAAAGCCAATAGGAATTGTCCAGGCTGTCTCTGCCCTGCTGAGCCCGCCAAAAGTCCCATTCTGCAAACGGTGCTGCACCAGTTGAGTAGTCCTTGACTTATGACCGGTTGAGTAGTCCTCGACTTACGACCGGTTGGGGGTTGTGGCATTAAAAAGGTTGAGAACCACTGGACTAGACATACCCAATTCCAGCAGCCGTTCCTTATATGTTTTAGCCTCCAGGCCCTGATCATCTTTGTTGCTCTTCTCTGCACTCTTTCTAGAGTCTCAACATCTTTTCTACATCGTGGTCACCAAAACTGGATGCAGCATTCCAAGTGTGGCCTTATCAAGGCATTGTAAAGTGGTATTAATACTTCATGTGATGTTGATTCTATCCCTCTGTTAATACAGATTAACACTGTTAGGCTGCAATGACCCCACAGTGCACTGCCTTGTTACTGGCCATATGTTAGGAATGAAAGTTGGGGTACACATGTGAAGGTCCAAATAAACTGATTTTTTGCTAAAAGCCTGTGCACCGGAATCTCCTCATCTAACTGCACCGGAGAGGAGTTAGAGAAGAGTGAACGGAATTCAAAGGAAGTTGGACTTAGTTTTGCTTGTGGCTACATAGAGATTCTAGCCTGATTCCTCGTTTGACTCCACCCCTAGATTCTGCCATTCTTTCTTCTACCCCAGGGGTTCCCAACCGGGAATGCGAGATGATATTCCAGGGGGGTGCAAAAACGTGGGTTTAGAAGTTTCAAAATTATAGTGCGTGTGCATAATTCGTGATTTTGAACTTTTGTAAGGGGGGGGGGAATATATCTGAAGCGTTCTAGAGGTGCGGGGTATCGAAAAGGTTGGGAGCTGCTGTTCCTTTGTGGATGTCCTAAAGTTGCTTTTTCAAGAGGCAACTGGGCTTCTTTATTTTTATTTGAAGACCTTTCGCCTCTCATCCAAGGAGCTTCTTCAGTTCTGCTTCTTGGATAAGAAGCGAAGTGTTTTCAAAGACAAATAAGAAAGTCCAGTTGCCTCTTTGAAAAAGCACCTTTGGGATAACTATGACCTGGATGACTGTGAATCTCCATAGACTCTTGATGGATAGGAGCAGGTACAATGTCCTTTAAGCTAGGGTAAGATTTCCTCTAGGCCATGGGTAGGCAATCTTGGCTCTTTTATGACTTGTGGACTTTAACTCCCAGAATTCCTGAGCCAGCTATGCTGGCTCAGGAATTCTGGGAGTTGAAGTCCACAAGTCATATAAGAGCCAAGGTTGCCTATCCCTGCCCATGGCCTTTCCAAGTCCTGGAGAGCAAGCAGGCAATGGAGGAACTGAAGCCACTGGCCACCAAATCAGTGAAAGAGTGTGTATATAGAACATAGAATAATAGGGTTGGACGTGACCTTGAGGTCTTCTAGTCCAACCCCCCTGGCCATGGCAGGGGACCCTATACCAGGGGTAGGCAACCCAAAACACTTAAAGAGCCACTTGGACCCGTTTCCCACCAAAAACAAAACACTGGGAGCCGCAAAACCATTTTGATATCTAAAATGAAGATAACGCTGCCCATATATATATATATATATATATATATATATATATATATATATATATATATATATATATATATATATACACACACACACACACGCTGTATATATATATACATACATACATACATACACACACACACACACACACAGGTAAAAAAAGGATATATGCAGTGTTATCTTCATTTTAGATGTCAAAAGGGTCTCTCTCTCTCTCTCTCTCCCTCTCTATCTGCCCTTAGTCTGCCACTCCTCTTCCCCCACTCTCTTTCTTTCTCTCTCTCTCTTTCCTCTCTCTCTCTCTCTCCCTCTCTCTCTCTCCCTCCTCTCTCTCTCTTTCTCCCCCCCCCCTATCTGCTGCTCACCTGGCAAGCTTCAAGCTGTTGTCCAACAACCTCAGGGGTAGGCAACCTCGTCTCTTTTATGACTCATGGACTTCAACTCCCAGAATTCCTGAGTCAGCCTAGCTGGGCTAGCTAGCTCTCTCCTGCCCTTCCTGCTTCCTGCAGAGACGCAGCAAAGGGAGGAGCTCCGCCCAGTAAGCTTTTCAGCTCCTCGGAAAACACTGTGAGTCCACTCTCTTTTACACACACACACACACACACACACACGCACGCACACGCACACACACACAAAAACACAAACACACATACACACACACACACATACACACAGAGAGAGAGAAGCAGGGAAGCGCAATTGCCTCTCTCTGTCTCTGTCTCTCTCTGCAAAGGCAGAGGAGGCTGAGAGCCGCAGGGGAAGGCTCAAAGAGCCGCATGCGGCTCCGGAGCCACAGGTTGCCGACCTGTGACCTATACCATTCCAGCCTTTCTTTGGGCTTGATGAGATGGATATACATGATCACAGAAAGACTAACAGAACAACAGAACAGAATAATAGGTTTGGAAGCGACGCCCTAAGTCCTCCAGCCAAGCGGGAGACCCTATACCAGAGGTCACCAACCTTTGTCGGTTGGTGGACTGGAGGAAAAGCGAAGGGGAAGCATTTTACAAGCGTGCATGCGCGTGCACACGGGGCCACGAGCACGTGCGCACCGCCAATGGGGCGAGGCTAGCGCCCGTGTGATCCTCATTAGCCCTGCCCCATTCTTGTGTGGCGCAGCGCCTGGTTTCTGCATCCCGTGGCACGGCGGTGTCCGTTTTTGTGCCTTGCAGCACGGCGGTGGCCCGTTTTTGTGCCCTGTGATATGGCGGCACCGTTTTTGCATCCCGCGGCACAGTGGCAGCCCATTTCCACACCCTGAGGCATGGTGGCAGCATCCCAGTTTTTTTGCTCCCCGAGGCCGCGGCGCTACCACAAGTGAGGGGGTCACCGGACCACGGCACACAGCTTGGGGACCCCTGCCCTATCCCATTTCACACAAATGACTGTCCAATTTTTTCTTAAAACCCTCCAGTGAGAGGAGGCAAGTGAGAAACAGGCTCTGATACAATTGTGCACATGGAAAGCTGCTAGTGGGGCCAAATTGCCTCTTCATTTGGACACTTGGCAAATGGCGTGTATTTATGATGTTTTCAGCGTCCTAGCTTCATGGGATCCCCTTTTGCGACCTTCTGACAAGCAAAGTCAATGGGGGAAGGCAGATTCACTTAACAACTGGGTTACTAACTTCACGATTCCAGTGATTCGCTTAACAGCCGGGGCAAGGAAGGTCGTAAAATGGAGCAACACTCCCGTAAAAACTGCCTAGTTTAGCAACAGAAATTTGGCACTCAGTTATGGTCGTAAGTTGAGGACTACCGGCAGATTCAAAGAGAAAATGAATGAGATGACAATCGCTGGATCTTCAAAACGCATTCTGGGATCAACGTGCTTTTGCTTGCCACAGAAAAACCTTAGCCAACTTACAAGCAAAACACGGAAAGAGAAGGCCGTTGGCTTGTGGAGATTTTGTGTATTTAGCATTTTAGGAAGAGCTAGAAAAGGTGAATTTAAATCACTGTCTCTGTCCACACCGCATTCTCCATCCTTATTTTTCCAGATATTTTTCTGCCTCAAATGCACATCGGAAAAATGAATTAAGATGAGGATTAAAAGGCACGGAGGAGGGAAAAGTCAACAATTGCCTTTGCGGCTTGCCCAGGGAATAGCTGTCTGTCATATGAACTTTGTGGATGAAATATTCCCCAGTTAGTCATCACTTAAATGTTCACTTCCACCCAGGACTTTTTCCCCCCTTTTCTTTCTTGTCGAACAGCAGAGGGTAGGGGGGGCTGGGGGTGGAGACGCCGGACAAAAGAAATCCCAGCAGACAAAGCAAAAACAAATTAAATGTGCCATTATAAAACACAGATGCTGTAAAGAAAATAAACTTTAGGAGATTTACGGGGTCCTGACAAAGTTGGGACCGCTTGTGCAAAAGCTATCAAGAGCTACTGGTCGGTAATGCCATTTGCAAGCAATTCATCCGTTGTGTTTTATCTTCTCTGCCTTCAACCCCAAGACTTTCTCCTGCTGGAAAATTCAGGCGGCTGCAATTCTCAATCCCCCAAATGCAGCCGTTTCAAAGTACTCAACTAAATTTCCAAAGCCCAGCTGGTGAGATGGAAAGTGTTTTCTGTGGGCTTCGGCATTCCCTGTTCGGTTTCCTGAAAATATTATTTTTTGTTATTCCTATACAAGCAATCCAATCGCTTCTTAAAAACCTCCAGCGGTTAGGAAGCAAGTGAGAAATAGGCTGTGGTGTGCATGGAAAACTGCCTCTCTGTTTGGACACTTGGCAATTGGTTCACACTTATGACCGTTGCCATGTCCCAGGGTCATGTGATCCCTGTGAAGCTAGTGCAACAACTGTTTGTTCTTAGTTTGCCAACCAACTTGGGGGGAGGATGGGGAGATGGAGTGCAGGCTACAAAGATAAAGAAGGCAGACTGTGAGAATCAAGGACGATTCACCAGATGCCGGGACCAACTCAGAGACATTTTCTCCTAACAATGTAATTGCACCTAATTGAGCAATGTGACCTATTCAGGGATGGGAGGGGAACTTCTATTCTTTTACTATAGGGCCGTGGTGGCGAACCTATGGCACGTGTGCCAGAGGTGGCACGTAGAGCCCTCTCTATGGGCACGGACACTGTTGCCCCAGTCTTAGGCCTTCAGCTGGGTTTTATAAAACCTTTTCGATTTAGCCCTCTGCCACCTAAAAAAAAAAGGTTCAATCAATCAATTTCAACTTCTTGCAGGGAAAAAAAAGATCTTGCAAAGTTGGAATTGATTGATTGAACTTTTTAGCCCCACCCAGTCTGCCATTACCATCGAAGCCACACCCAATGGGCCATGCCCACCCAATGGGCCAGGCCCACCCGGCACCCGAAGATACATAAGTGGGTTTTGGGTTGCATTTGGGCACTCAGTCTCTGAAAGGTTTGTCATCACTGCCATAGGAGTTTGGGCTGGGGTTTGCTATAGCTGGCTTTGCTTTCATGTGTGCTGAAATGATGTACTCAGTAAAGTTTAACATTAAGTGATCGGAATGCCTTGAAGATATTTGCTTGGCTGGGTTTGACAGTTGGAACCGTGACAATCACCTTTTGACAAGCCACGTCAATGTGGGAAGCCAGGTTCACTTAACAACCATGTTACTAACTTATCAACTGCAGTGATTCACTTCACGACCGTGGCAAAGAAGGTCATAAAATCAGGGCAAAAACCCACTTAACGACAGAAATGTTGGGCTCCATTGTGGTCTTATGAGACATTTTATGATTTTTCTCACCCCAGTTCTAAAGTGAATCACCGCACTTAGTAACAACGGTCGTTAAGTGAATCTGAATTTCCCCCTTGACTTTGCTTGTCAGAAGGTTGCCAAAGGGGACCCCTGGGGACACTGCGACCGTCGTAAGTATGAGTCAGTGGCCACATCATAAATACACGTTGGTGGCCACACGTCTGAATTTTGATCAGGTGACCACGGAGATGCTGCAACCTCCGTAAGTGTGAAAAATGGTCCTAAGTCACTTTTTTCAGCGGTGTCGTAACTTCGAATGGTCACTGAATGAATTTTGTCAGTCGAGGACTACCTGTATCGAACTTGACTGGGTTGTTGTGCATAGGCTTGAGCAAGAAATCTTTAGAACTCAAACCCTAATGTCTGTGTCTGATCCTTTGCGCCCGACCGGGTCTGACCATTGAAGCAGAGAGCAGAACTATCACTTGCCCTGATCCTGACTTTATGTCTCTCTTGATGCAACCCAGAACTGCACTGGCAGTAAACACCTTCCTGGCTCACACTTAATTTTGTGGTGTAACAGGACATCCAGATCCTTCTCGCAGGTGCTACTGCTAAGCTAGGTCCCACCTCTCTCCTACCTGTGCGTCTGGTTTTTCCTGCCTAAGTACACAGCCTGATAGTACACGATCAAATCTCCGCCCGTACATTTTATATATGGCTATTTCATCGTTCTGTTGAATTTTTTTTGCTTTTTTTGTTTTTTTATAAATTTGTAATTCCACTTTTAAGAATGCCCACTCACCCTCCAGCTCTTTTAGCTTCTCGGCCACGGCATCTCCATCTAGAATTGTCTGAATTTATATTCTTTTTTTAAAAAAAAAATGTTTAAAACACATGCTTTCTACCCCCCAAAATGAAAGGAATAGAATCAGGCAGGATAACGTTTTTTTTTTCCTCTTGAGGTTTTCTTGTCTCTTTCCAGAGAGCAAAACCCACTTTCAGTGGACATGGAGAGGAGGGGGGATGTTTCTCATACCCACAAACCTGCCTCATTGCTCCAGCTTATATAAATAAATAAACAAACACACCCTACAATCGATCAATTGCTGTCACTTAACTTGCATCAGCCTGGGCACTGAAATCCATTTACTTAGGATGGAACAAGGGCAGCAGCCTTGCCAGCAAGTACCATCTCAGCCCAAAGCTTGGATTCCAACCTATAAGTACTTAAATGGCTGGGGCTGCTGGCAGGCCAACCCTCATATTATGGTGCAGTTGCTGACTACTGTCCCTTGTGATGGGATGCACACTGCTAGCCAATGAAGAACCTTCTGGGCTGGCTCCATTCAGCTTGGTCCTTAGTCCCTCTTGGCCAGAAAGCAGAGCTTCCTGGTTGTTTTGCAAATCTGTTTGCGCAGCAAAGTCTAACTATGTGCAGAATACGCCATTTTGTAAACTCTACCTACATGCAGAATATGCAATTTTATAAAGTCTATCTATATGCAGAATACACCATTTTGTAAAGTCTACCTATACGCAGAATACGCCATTTTGTAAAGTTTACCTATACGCAGAATACACCATTTTGTAAAGTCTACCTATATGCAGAATACACCATTTTGTAAAGTCTACCTATACGCAAAATACGCCATTTTGTAATGTCTACCTATATGGAGAATATGCCATTTTGTAAGTCTACCTATACGCAGAATACACCATTTTGTAAAGTCTACCTATATGCAGAATACACCATTTTGTAAAGTCTACCTATATGCAGAAAACGCCATTTTGTAAAGTCTACCCATATGCAGAATACACCATTTTATAAAGTCTACCTATACGGAGAATACGCCATTTTGTAAGTCTACCTATACGCAGAATACACCATTTTGTAAAGTCTACCTATACGCAGAATACACCATTTTATAAAGTCTACCTATATGCAGAATACACCATTTTATAGTCTACCTATATGCAGAATACACCATTTTGTAAAGTCTACCTATATGCAGAATATGCAATTTTGTAAACTCTACCTATATGCAGAATATGCAATTTTATAAAATTGTTGCTGGCAACAACAATGGAGCCCGGACGTTCTGTTGTGAAGTGAGATGGTTCCCAAGTGAGTTTTGCCCTGTTTTACGACCGCTTCTGGCCTCAGTCGTTAAGTGAATCACTGCGGTTGTTGAAATGAGCAACCCGGGTGGTTAAAGGAATCGGGCTTCCCCCATTGACTTTGCGGGACAGAAGGTCGCAAAAGAGGATACACGTGACCCTGGGACAGTGTCGCTGTCATAAGTATGAGTCAGTTGCTAAGCATCTGAATTTGGGTCATGTGACCCTGGGGCAATGGTTCTCAACCTTTTTAATGCCGCGACCCCCAACCGGTCGTAAGTCGAGGACTACTCAACTGGTGCAGCACCGTTTGCAGAATGGGACTTTTGGTGGGCTCAGCAGGGCAGAGACAGCCTGGACAATTCCTATCGGCTTTTGAAAGCCCATAGAATTAGACTCTATTCAAGAGAGTCTATTCTATTGGCTTTCAAAAGCCAATAGAATAAAAGGGAGTAGCACAGCTAAGGAAAAGGGGGGAAAAATGGCGGACTGCGTTGTTTGGCGACCCCCGTGAAAAGGTCGTTCGACCCCAAATCGGGTCCCGACCCACAGGTTGAGAACCACTGCCCTGGGGGGAGTATGCTGCAATGGTCGTTAAGCGTGAAAAGCTGTCGTAAGCCACTGTTCTCAGTGCCGCTGTAACTTCAAACGGTTACTAAATGAACTGTTGTAAGTGGAAGACTGCCTGTAAGAGAGTTGGAAGGGACCCTGGAGGTCTTCTAGTCCAACCTCCTGCTCAAGAAATAGACCCTACACCATTCGGGGCAATTGGTTGTTCAATCTCTTCTTGAAAATTTCCAGGGATGGAGCACCTCTAACTTCTGGAGGCAAGTAGTTCCACTGGTTAATTGCTCTCACTTGTCTGGATGCCGTATTCCAAGCGTGGCCTTACCAAGGCGTTGTAAAGTGCTATCAACACTTCATGTGATCTTGATTCTATCCTTCTTCAGCATAGGATCAGACTAGAAATTCCCGGGCTACTAGGCCATATCTCAGATGTTTTTGCTTTTATTGATTTGTAGAGGGATGATCTTGGAGATCCACCATCCCAGCCGGGAGTAGGGATCAAGCAGGGAATTAGCTTGGACTTCTTACATACATATATACAAGAGCGCAAGGTCTGACAAACACACACACATCCCGAATGCCTTTGAGCCTTATTTAGTCTTTTGCAGGCAAAAGCTAGCAGAGTCTGGGAAGATTCCTGTATTATAGGCATAGAACAATAAAGTAGACGGTTCAAACTCTACATGCCCGAGTCTGGTTATTTGCGCCTGATAGATGAAAATATATGAAATTCGGGTCTTCCTAGAGCTGGAGGGGACCTTGGAGGTCTTCTAGTCCAGGGCTTTTCAACCTTTTCACCCATTGTACCACTTTTAGGATATGGCAACATCTGAGGACCACCAGTCACCTAGCAAGGTGTCAAAAACTTGATGACCAAAAAAAAAAAAGGAAAAAAGTGATAAAGTAAGGTAGTCCTCGACTTACAACAGTTCGCTTAGTGACTGTTCGAAGTTACAATGGCACTGAAAAAAGTGCCCCCCAAGCCACAGCCGAGCAAGACACCTGCCTGCCTGCCCGGCCGTGCTCTTCCTCCTGTCCGAGGTTTTCATTGTTGTGAGCATTTCTGTTGAGGATTGGCAGCGGGGGTGGGGTGGGGGGTGTTTGGTTTTTCTTCCCCCCCGTCTGCTGGGTGGTTGCAGCAGGTTTTGGTCACTTCACATGACCCTGGGACACTGTGACCGTCATAAATATGAATCAGTTGCCAAGCATCTGAATGTAAATCACAAGACCCTGGAGAGGCTGCAACATTCCAGCTGATCGGCGCTTCTTCTGGGCTCAGCAGAAGCGCCAGGATCAGCGCCGAGCTCCAGCTGGAGCCTGGCACTGATCCTGGTGCTTCCACTGAGCCCTGACAGCCCCGAAGAAGTGCCAATCATTTGGAGCCTGGCGCTAATCCTGGCGCTTCCACTGAGTCCTGACAGCCCTGCAGCTCCAGCCGTCTCTCGCTCAGGCTTGTGCAGTGCTGCCACCGGTTCAGCTCATTCCCCTCCCCTGCTACCACTTTTCTAGGATGGTCGCATACTACCTGCCAGGTGCCAATGGGCCACAGGTGGTACCGTACCACTGGTTGAAAAGCCCTGTTCTAGTCCAATCCCATGCCCAAGGCAGGAATGCTTATAACATCTCGAACAAATGTGGTCAAATCTATTTTTGAAAACCGCCAGGACGGAACTAACATGCTTGGGCTTTGGTTTTTTTTTTTTTTTTTTTTTTTTTTAAGAACATGATGCTAAAATATATGTATAAAGTGGACTTTCTTAATTGCTCATGGTACAAGGCAAAGGTGAAGAAAGCTGACTAGCTTGAAAAAACAGCACGGTAGTAGATACAGGATCAAATCACTGAAATAATATTTAATTAAAAAAAAAAGAGCAAGCAATTTTGTTGCTTAGTCATTTGATTAGTTACGAAGCCCAGGAAGTGTTGACAGTTCCAGTGTTTTTAACCAATGGGTGTTTTGTTTTGTTTTTTTGCTAGCGGAGATGTCACTTGACGGCAAGAAGAGGCAAAGTCCTTGTGATGCTCCAAAGACTGTTAAAGTTTCCATTAATGTGGCAAAAGAAGAGGTGTGGCCTGCCAGATCGGATGTGGTGTGCTGGGGTCACGCAATCCCATTTTGTGACCTTCCGAGAAGCAAAGTCAATGGAGAAGCCAGATTCACATAACGATCACGTGATCCATGTAAGAATGGCAGGGATTAACAACGGTGACAAGGAAGGTCGTAAAATGGGACAAACCCCGCTTAACAAATGTCTCACTGAGCAACAGAATTGTGTCATAATCCTCACATCTCATTCTCTGGGCTAAACTCAGCAGCAGGAAGATTGGAAACTAACTAAACAGTACAGAGGCCAAAATAACTTTTTTTTCCCAGCTAACAGCAGCAAGGAGGGGGGGGTCACAGAGATAAAGGAGACTCAGAAGGTGTCAGGGGCTTAGAGACTGGGCAGCCATGGGCATCTGCTTTCTGCACATTCTCAGAGACCATTGAATGCCTTTAAGGGCCCCCTCTTCTATGTTAAGATACTGCAGAAGGGCGAGAAGTTTAAAAGGCCTCTATAGTCAAAATCATTCCCGTACTATCCTTCTGCCCTATTTCATTATATCCATATAGATATGCATGATATGGCGATGCAGGCTGCTGTTTTATGGGGGACAGAGGAGGAAAAACAAGCATGGTTCATGAGCTGATTTATTTTGACTGACGAGGGAGGGAGAGAGGGAGAAAGAGCGGGAGGGAGGGAGGGAGAGAGGGAGGGAAAGAGGAAGGAAGAGAGAGAGAGGAAGGAAGGAAGGGAGGAAGGAAGGAAGGGAGGGAGGGAGGAAGGAAGGAAGGAAAAGAGGAAGAGAGGAAAAAAGGAGGGAGGGAGGGAAGAAAAGGGGAGGAGGGAGGGAGGAAGGAAAGAAAGAAAAGAGGAAGGAAAGAAAGATAAGAGGAGGGAGGGAGGAAAAGAGGGAAGAAGGAAAAGAGGAGGGAGGGATGGAGGGAGGGAAGGAAGGAAGGAAGGAAGGAAGGAAGGAAGGAAGGAAGGAAGGAAGGGAAAGGAAAGGAAAGGAAAGGAAAGGAAAGGAAAGGAAAGGAAAGGAAAGGAAAGGAAAGGAAAGATTTCCCACGGTGAAAAATGAACAGTTCTAGGGCCTTCTTTTCATACGAACCATTTGTTAGCTTTGTTCTAAGACAGTGATGGCAAACCTTTTAGAGACCGAGTGCCCAAACTGCAACCCAAAACCCGCTTATGCATTGTTGGGTGCCGAGTGAGTGTGGCCATTGGGTGGGTGTGGCCCATTGGGTGGGCGTGGCTGCGGTGGTCACGGCAGACTGGGTGGGACTAAAAAGTTCAATCAATCAATTCCAACTTTGCGAGATCTTTCCCCCCCCCCCCGCAAGAAGTTGAAATTGACTGATTGATTGAACCTTTTTTTTTTTTGCACACGGTGGCGGAGGCCTAAAGCGAAAAGATTTCATAAAACCCAGTTGAAGGCCTAGGACTGGGGCGAGGGCGCATGCGCCCACAGAGACGGCTCTGAGTGCCGCCTCTGGCACCCGGGCCACGGGTTCGCCACCACTGTTCTACGACCATCTCCAGTCTACAGGGCTTGGAACCCAAGGGAACGAGGCTATCTGGAGAGAAAAAACAGGCTCGGGTCCCAAAAGGAGAAAGCGAGCTGACTCAGGCACCTGACCAGACAGACGGTCGGGGACAGACCTAAGCCTTCCAAGGCAGACCTGCGGAAAGACTTGCTGGAAGCCAGCACCATCGCTGCCACCGCCCAAGCCGAGCTGCTGCCGGGGACGCCCAACTCAGCCAAAGGGCCTCACCCCTCCAGACCTCTGCCCCAGAATTGCACTGCTATAGTCTGTTTGTGGGGGGGGGGTGCGGTTGTGCATGTGTCACTCTTTCTTCCTATTGAGCAAGCCGGGGTCCCCTTCTGCTAGCAAGACGGCAGCTTCTCCCCCAAAGTTGCTCGGCCAGTTTGCTTTCTGGGGTGAAAAGAAAGGAAAAACGGGGCTCAGGGAAGGGGCCACCTGATCCACCACGTTTCAGAACAAATAGGAAAAAAAACCTCCCTTTGGAGCATATTGGGGAGGCGGAAGGGGGGGGGGCTGACGGAGGCAAAGTGCCAGAATCCTTGGCTACGGAAGGGGGAAATCTCCGAGCGAAGACAAGGTGGGAATTGCTATCGGTGTGAAATGGCCTGCCACATCCCAGCCCTCCAGAGGAAACGCTGCTGATAGTTAACTGGCTCAGCTCCCCGGCCTCTTTGGCAGCGGCCTAAAACCAACACTGGTCCTTTGCCAAGCACGATTCTCACAGTCTCTTTAGCAAGATTTATGGAGAAGAATGGGCTGGGGTTACAAGGATCCCAGCAACTGGACTATTTCCTTCGTGAGAGGAGCCAAGGTAACCCCGTGTATGTTAAGAGTGGGCAGGGTTTCTTTCTTTCTTTCTTTCTTTCTTTCTTTCTTTCTTTCTTTCTTTCTTTCTTTCTTTCTTTTTCTTTCTTTCTTTCTCTCCCTCCCTCCCTCCCTCCCTCCCTGCCTGCCTGCCTGCCTCCCTCTTTTCCTTTTCTTTTCTTTTCTTTTTTTATGCTAACTGCCTTCCCGTGATCTAACAGAATAACCGAGTCAGAATGGACCTTGGAGGTCATCTAGTCCAACCCCCTGCTCAGGCAGGAAACCCTATACCATTTCAGACAAATGGCTGTCCAGTCTCTTCTTAAAAACTTCCAGTGTTGGAACATTCACCACTTCTGGAGGCAGGTTGTTCCGCTGGTTAATTGTTCTCACTGTCAGGAAGTTTCTCCTTAGTTCTAGGTTGCTTCTCTCCCCTGAAAATCCAACTTTGCAACACAAACCTCCCGAAAGAACTTAAACCCGACAGACATAGGTATCCAATCCTGCAAAAAACCCTTCCACAGCCCAACACACTCACAGCCTAATAGAAAAGAATAACAGGGTTGGAAGGAACCTTGGAGGTCATCTAGTCCAACCCCCTGCTCAGGCAGGAAACCCTATACCATTTCAGACAAATGGCTGTCCAGTCTCTTCTTAAAAACTTCCAGTGTTGGAGCATTCACCGCTTCTGGAGGCAGCTTGTTCCACTGGTTAATTGTTCTCACTGTCAGGAAATTTCTCCTTAGTTCTAGATTGCTTCTCTCCTTGGTTAGTTTCCATCCGTTGCTTCTTGTCCTGCCTTCCGGTGCTTTGGAGAAGAGCTTGACTCCCTCTTCTTTGGGGGAGCCCCTGAGATACTGGAACACAGCTATCATGTCCCCCCTCATCCTTCTCTTCATTAAACTAGACATACCCAATTCCTGCAACCGTTCTTCGTATGTTTCACCCTCTGATTATCTACTCTGGTGGAGAAGCAGGTCACTTAAGTGACCAGGGGAGACTTGCAGCTGGCTATTTACATAATGATCTCTGGCCTTTTTTAACACCCTGGAACCACTTCTTCTTACATCTCATGCAAAGCTCCATGGAATTAGGGAAGAAATGGGCACTCATTTTCAAACTGAACTGTGCTTGCCTGTGGAAGGAACCAAGTCTGCCTTTCAGTCTCCAAGCAGACGGCCACACAAGCTCCAGAACTAAACCTAGAACAGATTCTGTATCTATGGTACCACTGACAAATCTTCTGCACGTGTATGCCGGTGCCTGTGTGTATATAGGCAGGTAGTCCTCGACTTACAGCTGTTCATTTATGCACCATTTGAAGTTACGACAGCACTGAAGAAAGTGACTTGCGACCAGGTTTCACATTTACGACCGTTGCAGCATCCCTGCGGTCACGGGATCAACATTCCGGCGCTTGGGCAAGCTGGCTGGGGAATTCTGGGAAGTTGCAATCCATCAGTCTTAAAAGTGGCCAAAGTTGGACAATGATCTACACTGGACTCCTTGAAAAGGAGCAGTTAGAGTGCAGTACTGCAGGCCACTTTAGCTGACTGTGTTCAGCAGGTCAGCGGTTCAAATCTCACCGGCTCAAGGTTGACTCAGCCTTCCATCCTTCCAGGGTAGGTAAAATGAGGAACCAGATTGTTGGGGGCAATGTAAATATATATATACATTGCTTACTGGTGTACACCGCTTAGAGAGTGCTTGCACTTAAAGCGGTATATAAGTCTCATAAATAAATAAAAGAAATCTTTGCGAAGCAACGGAGGAAAACAACAAAAAAAATATTGTCTTTCATATTTTTAGAAAATGATTTCAAAATGATTTGGCCGTGGCATGTAGAGATGCACTGGTTGGCCCCAAGGACTCAACGGGTGTCCACCTTTACGTGGGGGGGGGGTTTGTCATCACTACAGCCTCTTTAACTGGATGTTAAGATTTCGTTGTCAAAAGGGAGGATGAGAACTGAGGTTTTCCAACCAGGCCTGAGAGCCAGAGAAAGCAATTGTTCAGCGTCAGGAACAAACGCACACTTCACACTCCAGCGCACTTGACAAGAACATGTACATCCTCACAGTAGCACATCAAGCTTAGGAGGAACTTCACGCTCCATCTTCTGGCTCACTCACCTTTCTGCATAAGAGCCTCTGGACCGCACCTTGGGCATTTACCTTCGCACGGGTAATTCTGTGTAATCCTTGCTAGCCTAACGAGATGATTGTGGTGTGAAGAGATACAGAAAGCCCAAAAAAAGAAAAAAAAAAACCCTCACCCAATATGTACTTTGAACCTTTGCATTTGGAAAAGGCAGCTAATAGAGTAGAGTAGAATAGAGTAGAGTAGAATAGAATAGAATAGAATAGAATAGAATAGAATAGAATAGAATAGAATAGAATAGAATAGAATAGAATAGAATAGAATAGAATAATTTATTGAGAATATAGAATATTTATTGAGAATAGAATAGAATAGAATAGAATATTTATTGAGAATATAGAATATTTATTGAGAATAGAATAGAATATTTATTGAGAATATAGAATATTTACTGAGAATAGAATAAAACAGAATAGAATCTTTCTTGAGAATAGAATAGAACAGAATTTTTATTGAGTATAGAATATTTATTGAGAATAGAACAGAATAAAATAGAATAGAATAGAATCTTTACTGAGAATAGAACAGAATATTTATTGAGAATATAGAATATTTATTGGGAATAGAATAGAATAGAATCTTTATTGAGAATAGAATAGAATAGAATAGAATAGAATAGAACAGAATATTTATTGAGAATAGAATAGAATAGAATAGAATAGAATAGAATAGAATAGAATAGAATAGAATAGAATAGAATAGAATAGAGCTGAAAGGGAGCTTAGAGGTCTTCTAGTCCAGCCCTCCGCTCAAGCAGGAGAACCTATACCGTGTCAGACAGGTGATTGTCCAGTCTCTTCTTAATAATTTCCAGTGATGGATCGCCCACTATTTCTGGAGGCAAGCTGTTCCACTGGTTAATTGTCCTTACTGTAAGGAAGTTTCTCTTTAATTCCAGGTTGCTTCTCTCCTTGATCAGTTTCCAACCGTTGTTTCTCGTCCTTCCCTCTGGTGCTTTGGAGAATACTGTGACCCCCTCTGCTTTGTGGCAGCCCCCCCAGATAGACTGCTATCACCTCTCCCCTGTTTCTTCTTTTCCTTAGATTAGTCAGACCCAAATCCTGCAGCTGTTCTTCATATGTTTTAGTCTCCAGGCCTTTGATCACCTTAATTGCTCTTCTCTGGATTTTTTCCAAACTCTCAACATCTTTTTTGTGATACGGTGATCAAAACTGGCTGCAGGATTCCAAGTGTGGTCTTACCAGGGTTTTATAACTAGTCCAATCGTCCCTTGGGTATCCTTGAATCTCTTAAACTAGAGCCTCCATTGAACCATCCATGTTGAGTTTTTCCAGACGAATTGGTTTTCCAATAGATTTCCAATTCAAGCTAACTTACACAGGCAATTCCATGAAACACAGTTCTCCAAGATTAGTCTCCAGGCCTTGGATCATCTGTGGTATACAAATAGTCCTCGACTTATGACCATTTCTTTATTGACCATTTGAAAGTTAGAAAGGCAGTAACTTTCAAATTCTGAACACCCTTCGAATGTTGAGGGGGTATAAATAGATTTCGAGAAAACATTGCAGACTCCAGGACCCATCTGCGCTTCAGTTTGAGATGCAGACAACACAGACTCATCCACAACAGCCTGTGTGCCCATCTTCAACATGGAAAGGACCCAGGGCAGAAAACATCCTGCAGCCAAGAAAGCTCCATACCCATTTGCACCACTCAGGTGACCCTGAGGACACAGACAACTACGGCAAAAAGGTCACAACACTTCACAATCGCCTTGCTTAGCAACAGAAATTTTGGGCTCTGTTGTGGGTCGCAAATCAAGTGGTGAAAGTGCAGGATTGGGAGCACAAAGATCAAGTAAGTAAGGTTCTACATGTAGGCAAGAAAAACCAAATGCACAGGTACAGTATAGGTGGTACCTGACTCAATAGTAGCAACTGTGAGAGGGATCTCGGAGTCCTAGTGAACAATCACTTAAATATGAGCCAGCCATGTGCTGCAGCTGCCAAAAAAGCCAACACAGTGCTAGGCTGCATTAACTAGAGAGATAGAATCAAGATCACATGAAGTGTTAATACCACTTTACAAGGCCTTGGTAAGGCCACATTTGGAATACTGCATTCAGTTTTGGTCACCACGATGTAAAAAAGATGCTGAGACTCTAGAAAGAGTACAGAGAAGAGCAACAAAGATGATTAGGGGACTGGAGGCTAAAACATATAAGGAACGGTTGCTGGAATTGGGTATGTCTAGTTTAACGAAGAGAAGGACGAGGGGGGACATGATAGCAGTCTTCCAATATCTCAGGGGCTGCCCCAAAGAAGAGGAAGTCAAGCTATTCTCCAAGGCGCCTGAAGGCCGGACAAGAAGCAATGGATGCAAACTAACCCAGGAGAGAAGCAGCCTAGAACTAAGGAGAAACTTCCTGACAGTGAGAACAATTAACCAGTGGAACAACCTGCCTCCAGAAGCTGTGAATGCTCCAACACTGGAGGTTTTTAAGAAGAGACTGGACAGCCATTTCTCTGAAATGGTATAGGGTTTCCTGTCTGGGCAGGGGGTTGGACTAGATGACCTCCAATGTCCCTTCCAACTTTATTATTGTTGTTGTTGTTGTTGTTGTTTTGTATCATAGCCCTCCCTGAGTGATTCTGGGCCAGCCCCTCTCTCTCAACTCAAAAGCCAGAGTGGTACCACGGTGACATTACTGGACATTACGAATAGGGAAACCTGGATTTCAGCCCATCCTTGACCACAAAACTCACAGGATAGCTTTGGACCAAGTTCCTTCTTCTCAGCCTATGAGACTAGGAGGTCACGTTGGGCAGAAGGAGCTGCACCAAGAGCAGCGAAGCGAAGTTTCAAGTCCAGCCACAGCCCTGGAAAGTCAGTAGGAGATCTGGGGCAGCCACTGTCTCTCTCACAGGGTTTTGGCGGGAAAAGTCACCGCCAACTCTTGAAGGATAGGTTTTTGTCTGAAATGGTATAGGACAGAGTACCCTAACTTTTCTGGATTGGGGCCTGGGGAGGGAGGGGGGGAAAGAGGGGATGGTTTTGTGGGAGAGGCAGGCAAGTACCCGTGGGCACATGCCTGCACAAGTACCCATTGCTTGCGCGAGTGAGGCCGAGATGCTCGCTGCGAGGCCCCAAGCGCTCACACAAGTGAGGCTGCGGGTTCCCGCAACGTTCATGCAACTGGGGCTCTGTGCACATGCACGCTCACAGGAGTGGGGCCCCGAGCGCTGGCAATGCCTGCGTGAGTGGGGCTGCATGTATGTATGTGCTCGTGCCAGCCTGGATGCAAGCAGGCCACAGGCTCACAGGTTGGGGATCGCTGGTATAGGATATAGGGCAGGGGTAGGCAACTTTGGCTCTTTTATGACTCATGGACTTCAACTTCCAGAATTCCTGAGCCGGCATGGCTCAGCATGGAAACCTCTCCCTTTCCTCTCAGCATGGCTGGCTCAGGAATTCTGGAAATTGAAGTTCACAAGTCATTAAAGAGCCAAGGTTGCCCACCCCTGGTATAGGGTTTCCTGCCTGAACAGGAGGTTGGACTAGAAGACCTCCAAGGTCCCTTCCAACTCTGTTATTCTGTCTCGATACAGTCTAACAAAAGAAGGAAACGGTGGTGCTGCATAGTAATGAGCTGTCAGCTGATTGGACTTCCTATTGATATGTCTAGGTGACAAGGAAATTGACATCTTCCAAAGTCAAATGAGGGCCAGGCCAGGCCATGCGCCTCAGTGGCCACGTCTCTCTTATGAGCCAAGACAAATGGGATCAAGCTGTACAGGACTTGAGGGGCCGTCGCAGAGAAGAAGGGGTCAACATATTCTCCAAAACACCAGAGGGCAGGACAAGATGTAACGGGTGGAAGATCATTAAAGAGAGACCCAACCTAGAACTAAGAAGGAATTTCCTGACAGTGAGAACAATTAATCCGTGGAACAACCTGTCTCCAGAAGCAGTGAATGCTCCAATGCTACAACATAACACCCCAGACTTAACAACTGTCGATGAGAAAGACAAAAATGTCTGGATAGTGGACGTGGCAGTGCCTGGAGACAGCAGAATAAACGAGAAAGAATTGGAGAAGATAACAAAATACAAAAACCTACAAATAGAAATAGAAAGGGTAGTACCAATAGTCATAGGCGCCTTGGGTGCAATCCCAAAACAACTGGAGCACCACTTGAACACCCTCATCGGCATTGACAAATTTGCCATTAGTCAATTGCAAAAGGCGGCCTTACTAGGAACTGCTTCCATCCTGCGATGATATCTGTAATACCACCAAACATCCACATCTGCCTATCCCAGGCCCTGGGTGAGGACTCCATAGGCAGCCAAAAATGCCAAATCCAGTCTGAACATCTGGCTTACTATGCGATCATGATGATGATGATGATGATGATTAATAATAGTAATAGTAATAATAATAATAATGACAATGTTGAAACTGTTTCACAGCTAATTTGTGAGTGCAACAAAATCGCGTAAACTGATTACAAATCTAGACATGACCGAGTTGCTAAATTAATCCACTGGGCATTGTGTAAAAAATACGACTTGCCTGTGTCCGATAAGTCGTGGGAACATAGGGTGGAAAAAGTTGTTGTGAATGAGAGGGTGAAGATCTTGTGGGACTTTCGAATACAGACAGATCGAATACAGACAGATTTGGAACCCAACACGCCAGATATCGCAGTTGTAGAGAACCGAAGCGTAGAGCTGATTGATATCGCTGTACCAGGAGATGCCAGAGCCGAAGAAAAAGAAAAATTACGAAATATCGCGACTGGCCATCAAAACTGCGCGATTATGGATGAAACGTGTAACAGTGATACCCATTGTCATCGGGGCACTGGGAACTATGTCCAAAAACTTTGCAAAATACATCAAGAAACTGCAGCTTCCTGCAATAACTCCAGCAATGCTACAAAAAACTGCACTACTCGGAACATCTTACATTTTAAGGAGATACCTAGGATGCTAGCAGCAATCAGCGCCAGCCAATTTGAATGTTCAGTTGACTGAGGTTCATGTTTAATGAATAAAAGATAATAATAATGTTGGAAGGGACCTTGAAGGTCATCTAGTCCCACCCCCACCCCCGCTCAGGTAGGAAACCCTACACCATTTCAGACAAATGGCTGTCCAGTCTCTTCTTAAAAACTTCCAGCGTTGGAGCAGTTTTCCATGTGAATGCCATATCCGCAAAGTCTCGGATTCTATTTATTTATTTATTAATAAAATTTATATGCCACCCAATCCCTAGGGACTCAGGGCGGCGTACAAAATTAAAACAATAAATATAACAATAAAAATGAGTGCATTCATACAACATGTCCCAATCGTGTCCCGGCCCCCCCGGGGACATCAACCCCAGGCCTGCCGGAACAGGAAAGTTTTAATGGCTTTCTTGAAGGCCGGCAAGGTGGGAGTAGTTCGAATCTCGGGGGGAAGTTGATTCCACCACGTCGGAGCCACCACAGAAAAGGCCCTTCCCCGAGGGCCCGTCAGCCGACATTGTCTGGCCGATGGGACCTGAAGGAGGCCCAATCTGTGGGACCTCACCGGTCTCTGGGAACTATGCGGCAGTATGCGGTCCTGTAAGTAACCTGGTCCTAAGCCATGAAGGGCTTTAAAGGTGACAACCAACACCTTGAATTGCGTCCGGAGACCCACAGGAAGCCAGTGCAGCTCGCGGAGGATAGGTGACACGTGGGCGTACCTTGGTGCGCCCACAATCGCTCTCGCGGCTGCGTTCTGAACCAACTGCAGCCTCCGAACGCTGCATCTCTAGTGAATTGCTGCATTTTTTCTCGGGAGAGAAAATGGCCTCAGCCAAGCAAGGGATCATAAGAAGGAATCTACCAGGAAGGGGCAGAGATTATGTGACTAGAAGGATGGCTGGATTAAGTATTGGGAAAAAACGGGGGAAGGAAATCTATTTTCATAGTTCACCCTGGAGGCCATTGCTTTCCCCAGCCGTTTTTCCCTTTTACACTTAAGGATATATTTTGGCTCCGCATCAGAAAAACATGAGCCAGGTCATGAGAAGTGTCAAAGATTCATTTCCTTCAGATGGGAAAGGAGACCCGTTGAGAGAGCTCCGAAAAACCACACAACACAAACACACACACACACACACACACAGCTTGCTAGCCTCTCTCGGCACCAAAGAAAAACCAATGGCTGCATTGGAAGAAGGATTCGTTATTGTGGTCTGTGCCCTGGAAATCCTCTTAATTACATTTTGGGGGCTCAAGCTAGTAACTTTCCCCCCTTTTCATCAATACGGATCAAAGGTTTTTAACTACCCCTGGGCAAAAAAATGGGAAGGAATTGCTAAGTTTCTTTCCATGAAAGCCAGAATGATTGAATTTATCTGGATCTTACTAGTCCTGGTCTAAAACCTAATAACCTGGAGAAAACGTCTGGGTGATTTTTTCAACGGCCGGAAAACCTTCTGAAAATAGAACTAGATCAGAATAGAATAACAGAAGCACAGAGTTGGAAGGGACCTTGGAGGTCATCTAGTCCAACCCCCTGCTCAGCCAGGAAAGCCTACACCAGTGATGGCGAACCTTTTCAGACCGAGTGCCCAAAAACCACCCCGCCCTTGCCCTGTCCGCAGGGCCACCACCTCCACAGCCCGCCGCAACAGATCGCCCAGGTGGCCACATCTCCACCTGCGCCCTGCAGCATCATCTGCGCATGACGGAGCACAAGGGTGGAGTCTTGTCCCCGCTACCCAGCTGCCATGTCCTTGGCTGCGCTGTTCTGTGCGGGCCATGCCCGGGGGCGACTCTCCTCCGGAGGGGCTGCTGGTGAGGAGGGGCCGTGGGGGGAGGCAGGGCTGGGCGAAGGCACACGTGCCATAGGTTCGCCACCACTGGCCTATACCATTTCAGACAAATGGCTGTCCAGTCTCTTCTTAAAAACGTCCACTGTTGGAGCATTCACAGCTTCTGGAGGCAGGTTGTTCCACTGGTTAATGGTTCTCACTGTCAGGAAGTTTCTCCTTAGTTTGAGGTTGCTTCTCTCCTTGATTAGTTTCCATCCCTTGCTTCTTCTCCTCCCTTCAGGGGCTTTGGAGAATAGCTTGACTCCCTCTTTTGGGGGGCAGCCCCTCAAATATTGGAAGACTGCTATCATGTCCCCCCTCGTCCTTCTTTTCATTAAACTGGACATGCCCAATTCCAGCAACCGTTCCTTATATGCTTTAGCCTCCAGTCCCCTGATCATCTCTGTTGCTCTTCTCTGCACACTTTCTAGAGTCTCAACATCTTTTTTACATCCTGGTGACCAAAACTGGATGCAGTATTCCAAATCCAAGTGAGATAGGCCACTAGCTAAGTTCCAGATAGTAAAGTTCGTCATTCAGAAAGCTATCCCAGCATTTCGTACATCGGGATGAGTATCTGTGGGGAGAGCCAAGGTGCTCCACTTTTGAATAAAATAAAACTGGAAGGGATCTTGGAGGTCTTCTAGTCCAATCTCCTGTTTAAGCAGGAGTCCCCATACCAGGGGTAGGCAACCTTGGCTCTTTTATGACTCGTGGACTTCAACTCCCAGAATTCCTGAGCCAGCATGGCTCGGCATGGAAACCTCTCCATTTCTCCTCAGCGTGGCTGGCTCAGGAATTCTGGGAGTTGAAGTCCACGAGTCATTAAAGAGCCAAGGTTCCCTCCCCCTGGCCTAGATCAGTAGTAGGCAACCTTGGCTCTTTTATGACTCGTGGACTTCAACTCCCAGAATTCCTGAGCCAGCCATGCTGAGGGAAAAGGGAGAAGTTTCCATGCTGAGCCCTGCTGGCTCAGGAATTCTGGGAGTTGAAGTCCACAAGTCAGAAAGAGCCAAGGTTGCCTACCCCTTCCCTATACCATTCTGTCCAATCTCTTCTTAAAAAACCTCCAGTGATGGAGGCAAGTAGTGCCACTGATTAATTGTTCTCATTGTCAGGACATTTCCCACCCCACCCCACCCCATCCCTGTCACTCTGCTCATCGGAATCCAAACGGGCAAGCCCACCAAATGAATGAAGCAGGAGTAAGGTGGAGTCCCACCAGCCTGCCATTTGCCACCTACTCCTGAGTTTTCCCTTGCTACGTTGCATGTTTTAGCATGAGCCCAAACTGGGTCTATGTTTGATCAACAGGAAGGCAGGGGGAAGTACACCTCTGGAGCTTTTGAAGAAGTCCATCTACAAAGGGGCTGACCTATTCCCCAAAGCACCTGGAGACAGTACAAGAACCAACTGGTGGAAGATCATTCAAGAGAAATCTAACCTAGAACTAAGGAGAAATTTCTTGGCAGTTAGAACATGCCTAGTTTAGTGGACTATGGGTGACAGGACAGCAGTCTTCTGATATTTGAGGGGCTACCCCAAAGAAGAGGGAGTCAAGCTATTCTCCAAAGCCCCAGAAGACAGGACAAGAAGCAACAGATGGAAACTAAACAAGGAGAGAAGCAACCTAGAACTGAGGAGGAATTTCCTGACAGAACAATTAATCAGGGGAACCACCTGCCTCCAGAAGCGGTGAATGCTCCATCACTGGAGAGCACCCTCAATTTCTCAAGGCAAGCGGTTCCACTGATTTTTAAGAAGAGATTGGACAGCCATTTGTCTGAAATGGTATAGGGCAGGGGTAGGCCGATCTTGCCTCTTTTATGACTCGTGGACTTCAACTCCCAGAATTCCTGAGCCAGCCACGCTGAGGGGAAAGGGAGAGGTTTCCATGCTGAGCCAGGCTGGCTCAGGAATTCTGGGAGTTGAAGTCCACGAGTCATAAAAAAACAGCTAAGGTTCCCTCCCCCTGGCCTAGATCAGCAGTAGGCAACCTTGGCTCTTTTATGACTCATGGACTTCAATTCCCAGAATTCCTGAGCCAGCATGAGGGAAACTTTGGCCCCTTCATGACTCGTGGATTTCAACTCCCAGAATTCCTGAGCCAGCATGGCTCAGCTTGGAAACCTCTCCCTTTCTCCTCAGCATGGCTGCCTCAGGAATTCTGGGAGTTGAAGTCCACGAGCCATAAAAGAGCCAAGGTTGCCTACCCCTAGTATAGGTTCTCCTGCTTGAGAGGGGGCTGGACTAGAAGACCTCCAAGGTCCCTTCCAACTTTGTTATCCTGTGATTCAGTTAATGTGAATTTGGGCAAACTCCAGGAGACAGTGGAGGGCAGAGGCCTGGCATACTACAGTCCATGGGATTGTGAAGAGTCAGACATGACTTAGGGACTGAACGACAACAAATGCGATTCTACTCAGTTTTTCTCAAGACCAGCTAAAATTGGATGGATGCTGCTGCTTATTTACGGAGCCGGTATTTCTCTCAATCCCCATGTGTTTGCCTCTAGTTCCTTCTAGAGTTTGCCTGTGAATGCAAACCTAATTAAGCTGGATGTTTAAAGAGCTGGAACTTGCAGACAGAAAGAACTGGATAGAATAAACTCATGTCATTTCATGTTTTGCTTAACAGAATTTATTCTACCAGCTGCAACACTTTAATCCGGTGGGCAGGGAATTACATTTTAGGATTATATTAGCCTTCGGCCAACATGTTATGTTCTAGGTATGTGCCCTCTAAGTTCCATAATCCAATCACTGGGAAAGGCTAAACCAGAGGGCAGCGTTCGGATTGCAGCATGGAAGAGCTGATGGTGGGGGACACGTTTTCAATCTTTCCTTGACGTAAAGAACGTCCTATAGGCGACAAACGAAAATGTGGCTTTCTCCCATGCAACAGATCCACGTTTGTGACATTTTCCCCTGTAATTTCCATTCTACAATGAGCTGTTGAGGGAGCTAAGTAGTTCTAGCCCAGCGGTTCTCAACCTATGGGTCGCGACCCCATTTGGGGTCGATCGACCATTTCATGGGGGTCGCCAAGCAAGGCTGTCCGCCATTTTTTCCCCCTTTTCCGGCAGGTGCCTTATTTCCCTTGGGCTGGGCCAGCCGGTGGTCAGCCTGCTCCGTCTCTGCCGCTTGCCAGCTACGCCTCGGCCGGTGCAGAGGGCGGCACCACACATGCGCGGCGCTCCCGGGCAGGGAAAGTCCTCGACTTACGACCGGTTGGGTAGTCCTCGACTTACGACCGGTTTAGTCCTCGACTTACGACCGGTTGGGGTCGCGGCATTAAAAAGGTTGAGAACCACTGTTCTAGCCTATCAAAGAGAAGGATCAGGGTGGACCTGATAAGTCTCTTTTTAAAGGGCTGTGACAGACAAGAGGAGAATTAACTTATTCTCTAAGGCTGGGATCTTCCAACCTGGCCCTTTGATGACTTGTGGACTTCAACTCCCAGAATTCCTCAGCCAGCATGAGGGAACTATGACCCTTTTGACTTGTGGATTTCAGCTCCCAGAATTCCTGAGCCAGCGTGCATGGCTGAGGAATTCTGGGAATTGAGGTTCACAAGCAGGGGTCTTCAAACTTGGCCCTTTTATGACTTGTGGACTTCAACTCTCAGAATTCCTCAGCCAGCATGAGGCAACTATGACCCTTTTATGACTTGTGGACTTCAATTCCCAGAATTCCTCAGCCAGCGTGCCTGGCTGAGGAATTCTGGGAGTTGAAATCCATAAGTCATCAAAAGAGCCCTGTTCTAAGGCACCAGAAGGCAGAACAAGAAGTAATGGGTGGAAGCTTGTCAAAGAAAGCTACAACTTAGAACTAAGGATAAATTTTCAGTCAGAACAATCAATGGAATAGCTAGACTCTTGAGGTAGTAGGTGCTCCATCAAGGGAGGTTTTCAAAAATAGATAAGGTCTCCTGCCTTGAGGAGGGGGTTGGACTAGAAAACCTTCAAGGTCCCTTCCAGGCCTAGAAATCTATGTTCTATGCTAGTGCGCACCACACAACCTAAAATGGTCCAACAAAACACAACTGCTGCAGTGATGGGATTCAAATATGTGAACAACCCGTTCTCTGTGTTGATGCCGCTTCCGGAACTCCATTCTGGGCCCAGGCAACAAAAAATTAGCTACCGGTTGTGCCGAAGTGGTGCGAAAGTGGCTGAATCCGAACACGGCATTGCTGGCTTTGCGCAACATGTGATACTCAAAGAAATAAATGATATTAAAACGCTGC
Organism: Crotalus tigris; assembly: GCF_016545835.1. NCBI lineage: Eukaryota > Metazoa > Chordata > Lepidosauria > Squamata > Viperidae > Crotalus > Crotalus tigris. The sequence continues at coordinate 57,387 of NW_024100134.1, read as the reverse complement.
CCAACCCAACTTTCCAAAAGGATGGTGGGTTCTCCTAACTCAGGGATAGGCAACCTTGGCTCTTTTATGACTCGTGGACTTCAACTCCCAGAATTCCTGAGCCAGCCACACTGAGAAAAAAGGGAGAGGTTTCCTTGCTGCGCCATGCTGGCTCAGGAATTCTGGGAGTTGAAGTCCATGAGTCATGAATGGGCCATTGTTCCCCCGCCCCAGGTATAGGGCAGGGGTAGGCAACCTTGGCTCTTTTATGACTCATGGACTTCAACTCCCAGAATTCCTGAGCCAGCCATGCTGAGGAGAAATGGAGAGGTTTCCATGCTGAGCCATGCTGGCTCAGGAATTCTGGGAGTTGAAGTCCACGAGTCATAAAAAAAGAGCCAAGGTTCCCTCCCCCTGGCCTAGATCAGCAGTAGGCAACCTTGGCTCTTTTATGACTCATGGACTTCAATTCCCAGAATTCCTGAGCCAGCATGAGGGAAACTTTGGCCCCTTCATGACTCGTGGACTTCAACTCCCAGAATTCCTGAGCCAGCCATGCTGAGGAGAAAGGGAGAGGTTTCCATGCTGCACCATGCTGGCTCAGGAATTCTGGGAGTTGAAGTCCACGAGTCATAAAAGAGCCAAGGTTGCCTACCTCTGTCCTAACTCATGAAACTACAAAGCCTACTGTGGCCTTGCATGAATCTGACCGCATGGGTAGGGGTGGAAAGGAATCCGACACGGTGGAAAGGAACATTAGCCTGATATTTGCAGCTGAGAAGGGCCAGAGAAATTCTCAGCACTCCGTTCTCCCGTAGGTGGGTTGGCTCTTTGCGAAAAAGAAGACACGTACGTCGCGAATTGGAAATGCTAGCGAACAACTGCACATTGTTGTTGTTTTTTTAAGATGTCCCTTGCAATCTGAAAAGGAGAAGGTATCTGAGGCGAATTCTTTCTGAGGCGGACGCGTAAACAATTGCTCCAAGAACATTTCAAACAAGGAATCAACAACAGCCTTTCCATATCACCCAATGGCAAGATAAAACAATATTGCTACCTCGTACATCATAAATTGACTGCCAGGCCAACCCTCTTGAGATAACAGGACTGAGAAAGACTTCTCCCCAGCACTCGGAGCAAAGCTGGGAAAACACCACCCTCTAGAGGACATTCATTGCATCACGCCAATGTTACCTTGAAGTAACAACTGCGGTTCCCTCCCCCCCCCCCCAGTTAAAGACCCAGGGCTGAATAAGGAAGGCAATTCTGCTAACTTAAAATGGAATTTTTCTTTGGTCGGATCTTCTCTGGATATGTTGGGACTGCAGCTCCCAGAATTCCCACACCCACCTGACCTCTTCAATCAAGCATAACCAGGAGGCGCCCCTAACTGAAGTGCCTGGATCCCACATGGACTTTGAGACTTCTTACTGGCTTATCTGCTGATGAAAAAGATGAATCAGCATTACTGCAAAATCTCCAAGTGTCTAGTGTCAGGCCTTTAGGGGCAACAGCTCATCCACCTCTCGCTTTTCTATACCCAGGCTGACATTAGGAATGGAATGGAATGGAACGGAACGGAACGGAACAGAACAGAATAGAGCTGGAAGGGACCTTGGAGGTTTTCTAGTACCACTGCTCAAGCAAGAGACCCTATACAATTCTGAACAAATGCCTGTCCAGTCTCTTCTTAAAAACTTCCAGTATTGGAGCATTCACCACTTCTGGAGGCAGGTTGTTCCACTGGTTAATTGTTCTCACTGTCAGGAAATTCCTCCTTAGTTCTAGGTTGCTTCTCTCCTTGGTTAGTTTCCATCCGTTGCTTCTTGTCCTGCTTTCAGGCGCTTTGGAGAACAGCTTGACTCCCTCTTCTTTGGAGCAACCCCTGAGATACTGGAAGACTTGCTATCATGTCCCTCCTCATCCCTCTCTTCATTAAACTAGACATACCCAATTCCAGCAACCGTTCCTTATATGTTTTAGTCTCCAGTCCTCTGATCATTTTTGTTGACATGTATAAAAGCTCAGAGGAGATTTTAATAGACCAGTTGGGAAGATAGGGAACATATCTGCTAAAAGTAGGGGGGGGGAGGCTTTTTTTCAGCCCAAAGCTGGACTAGAGCCACCGTCAGAGGAGACAAAATCACAAACATCCATCTCAAACATTTAGTCAACACTTGTTGTTAATTGCAAAATCGTGTCCGACCTGTCGCGGCCCCATGGACAATGTTCCTCCAGGCCTTCCTGTCCTCTACCATCTTCTGGAGTCCATTTAAGCTCGCGCCTCCAGTGACTCCATCCAGCCACCTCATTCTTTGTCGTCCCCTTCTTCTGTTGCCCTCCATCTTTCCCAGCATTAGGCTCTTCTCCAGTGAGTCCTTCCTTCTCATTAGGTGGCCAAAGTACTTGAGTTTCAACTTCAGGATCTGACCTTCTAAAGAGCAGTCGGGGTTGATCTCCTCTCGGACTGACTGGTTGGATCGCCTTGCAGTCCAGGGGACTCGCAGGAGCCTTCTCCAGCACCAGAGTTCAAAGGCCTCGATTCTTTGGCGCTCAGCCTCTCTTATGGTCCAACTTTCACAGCCACACATTGCAACTGGAAAACCATGGCCTTGACTATACGCACTTTTGTTGGCAGGGTGTTGTCTCTGCTTTTTAGTATGCTGTCTAGATTTGCCCTAGCTTTCCTCCCCAGCAGCAAGCGTCTTTTAATTTCTTGGCTGCAGTCCCCATCTGCGGTGATCTTGGAGCCCAGGAAGATAAAATCTGTCACTACCTCCATTTCTTCCCCATCTATTTGCCAGGAATTGAGAGGGCCAGATGCCATGATCTTGGTTTTCTTAATGTTGAGTTTCAATAGTCAACATTACAGGAGATCAAATGAAAAAGGCCAGAGACAGAAGTCCCTGAATTGTTCAACCAAATCGCTCATGTTTACCGGTTGGGATATTCAATGCAACAGATGGAGGAGAAAAAGCTGTTTTCCTGGGCTTCCTGCTATACGCTCATTCTTTTTTTTTTTTTTTTCGTTTCTTTTCTTTTTTGCAATAACGATTTGCCTCTGCTAAGCTCTTAAAAAAAGTGGCTCTTGGTTACTTTAAGGAAGCCAATCTGTTTTTCAGGCCTGGAACAGAAGCTGTCATGAGTTTTAAGCCTGCTTTCCCATAGGAATCGTGCTAGAAAAGGATGGGAATTTGGGCAGAGTGACAGAGAGACACTGCAAGGCCTGCGGAGATTTGTATGTTTATCAAACTTCTGGATTCCTTGTTTTCTCACTTGCGTTGTGCGCTCTCTCTCTCTCTCTCTCTCCCTCTCTCTGTCTCTTTTTTTCTCTCCTACACAACACTCAAACCTCTATGGAGATTCTCAAGCTTCTTGGAAGAGAAGCGAAATGTTTTCAAAGGAAAAAAAAAAAACCAGAGAAAGTCCAAAATAGCCTTTGGGGAGGGAAAAAAAAAGGCACCTTTGGGGCAGATCGCTTGAGAGGCAGATTCCTCCTCACTTTATGGGAAATTTGGCAAAAATTATTCGAAAGAATTATTCCACTGTACTGCTGAAGATTAGACTTGCTGTTCCCATTCCAGTTAAAAATAAAAATATTTAATTTTTCAAAGCATATTTTAAAAAAAATCTGGTCATTTTTTTAGTTTTCAGAAAAAGTCCTCGGTGGCACTTAGTCCCTAAATAAGAGCATTATTATTGACAAGGGTTAAAATTCACCGGAAACAAACATCCATCTTTTTTTTTTTTAGCATGATCCACATACTGAAAAACCGAACAACACATAATAAAAATTCAAAGAATTTGTGCATCGGCCCCAGAGGATCCCACAAGGAGGACAGCTACAGAATATAATATGATGCTGGCATCCCAGGGGTTACCCCCACATCACAGATGTTGTGATAAGGGAGAGAGGGAGGGAAGGAATAGATGGATGGATGGATGGATGGATGGGTATGTAGGTAGGTAGAGAGGGAGGGCGAGAGGGAGGGAGGGAGGGATAAGCAGGCAGGCAGAGGGTGGATGGATGGATGGATGGATGGATGATGATAGACAGATTGATAAATATAGATGATAGATAGATACAGAGAGAGATGGAGAGATAGAGAAATACAATAGAGATAGATAGATAGATAGATAGACAGACAGATGATAGATAGATAGAGAGATAGAGAGATAGATAGAGATAGAGATAGATAGATAGATAGATAGATAGATAGACAGACAGATGATAGATAGATAGAGAGATAGAGAGATAGATAGAGATAGATAGATAGATAGATAGATAGACAGACAGACAGACAGATGATAGATAGATAGAGAGATAGAGAGATAGATAGAGATATAGATAGATAGATAGAGAGAGAGAGAGAGAGAGAGAGAGAGAGAGAGAGAGAGAGAGAAATACAGTATATATAGATAGGAGGGAGGGAGAGGGGGGGCAGGCATAGACAGACAGACAGACAGACAGAGACAGAAAGACAGACATGGATGGATGGATAGATAGATAGATAGATAGATAGATAGATAGATAGATAGATAGGCAGGCAGGCAGGCAGGCAGGCACAAATATGGATGGATGTAGTTGAATAGATAGATAAATAGACAGACATTGACAGATAGTGGTAGATGGGTGAGTGGGTGGATGGATGGATAGACATACAGACTGTCAGACAGACAGATAATCTATCGTGCTGAGGATGCTTGTCTAAAATGGGGAAAGAGAAACAAATAGGGAGGTCCCTGAATCTGGACCCAGATAAAAAATCTGGTCAATTTTATTTTTAATTAGTCTTTCTATGTTGCCTCGTCAGGGTAGTGCTGGGGTGGGCAGTGTTTCTGGGAAGGATGAAGCCCACCAGGAGTACATACAGGTATCCTTGAACGAATCCACTGCACATGCACCTCTTACACATCGGTAAATTTAGAGGCTGCAGTTGGACATTTTCAGTCAGAAGATCAGATTTACTGCTCAGTCCATAAAAAAAAAACAAAACAAAAAAAAAAACAAAGACGCAGCATCCTTTTTTATAGTTCGGAAGGCTATGCCGAGAACAGTGTTGGCTGCAATGCAAATAGATGACTAATTCGTATCGATTAAACTTTGCAGACCAACCCTTTAATAGGACAATTAGGCAAGTTTATGCTGCTCCAACGACTCACGCAAAAGGTGAGAAGGTAGACAGGTTTTGGGATCAGGTTCATAAAAGAGGGCGCAAGAATTTCCAGTTTGGCATTCCATTGGAGACTGGAACGCCAAAGTCGGGAGACACAGCTGATTGTAAAGCCTAGAAAAAAACGTAGTGTAACAGGAGAAGGTTTTAGTGCAGTGATTCTCAACCTTTTTAATGTCGCGACCCCTAACCGGTCGTAAGTCGAGGACTACTCAACTGGTCGTAAGTCGAGGACTACTCAACCGGTCGTAAGTCGAGGACTACTCGACTGGTGCAGCACCGTTTGCAGAATGGGACTTTTGGCGGGCTCAGCAGGGCAGAGACAGCCTGGACAATTCCTATTGGCTTTTGAAAGCCAATAGAATTAGACTCTATTCAAGAGAGTCTATTCTATTGGCTTTCAAAAGCCAATAGAATAAAAGGGAGTAGCACAGCTAAGGAAAAGGGGGAAAAAATGGCGGACTGCGTTGTTTGGCGACCCCCGTGAAATGGTCATTCGACCCCAAATGGGGTCCCGACCCACAGGTTGAGAACCACTGTTTAAGTGTCTCTGGAGAGGTTCAGGCATCTAGGTCACCGTTGTCCCAAAGGTGCTTTTTCCTGAAGAACTGAAGAAGCTTCTGGGATGAAAAGGAAAATGTCTTCATGGAAAAACATGAAGAAAGTCCGGTGGCCTTTTGGAAAAGCACTTTGGGAGAAGATCTTAACAACTCCAGCCAACCCAACGGTTTCTTCATGGCTTAGAGAGTCTTCCAACAACAAAAAAAAATAATGCTTATGTACACGCACATCAACGGATGGGAGCGCAGAGATCTCCAAACGCCTGTGTTATTTGTAAGAGGAGATGGAACAACCCAGTGAACAGCAGAGACACGGGCCAGGGACTGAGTGTGGAACAAATCACAAATTGTTCGTGTGCAATTTCCAAATTAGGCTCCAGCACAAGTAGAAGAAGAAGAAGAAGAAAGCCAAACGGTTTCACAACATGATCCTGACCTTATAATCATCGTTTTCAGAAAGAACATCAGGAATCGCTTTGAAGTCCTGAGTTTCATGGGTAGAGAACCAGAGAAACGAGGGAGAGGCAATCCAAAGCTGTTGGAAGGAGGACTGTGAAGAAAGATCGCTAGAGATGAAGGAAGCAAGCCGGATATCAGAACAAACCGTGAAAAGTGCCAAGTAAAGAAGAGACGCTGAAGCCAAGAAAGACAACATTTCAGAAAAGAAAAAAAAAGGAACTTTTAAGCTGTTAGAAGAGGGAGGAGGGGGGGAAATCTTATAACAACAACTGTAGAGAAAATGGAAAGACAGACGGGAAAACAATCTTTTTAAAGATCCTAGAAAGCGTGCAGAGAAGAGCAAAAGGGATGATTAAAGGGTCTGGAGCAGCGGTTCTCAACCTGTGGGTCAGGACCCCATTTAGGGTCGAACGACTATTTCACGGGGGTCGCCAAACAACACAGTCCGCCATTTCCCCCCCCCCCCTTTTCCTTAGCTGTGCTACTCCCTTTTATTCTATTGGCTTTTGAAAGCCAACAGAATAGACTCTCTTGAATAGAGTCTAATTCTATTGGCTTTCCAAAGCCAATAGGAATTGTCCAGGCTGTCTCTGCCCTGCTGAGCCCGCCAAAAGTCCCATTCTGCAAATGGTGCTGCACCAGCTGAGTAGTCCTCAACTTACGACCGGTTGAGTAGTCCTCGACTTACGACCGGTTGGGGATCGCGGCATTAAAAAGGTTGAGAACCACTGGTCTGGAGGCTAAATCCTATGATGAACTGCTGAGAGAGAGAGAGAGAGAGAGAGCGCTAGATATGTCTAGCTCAGGGGTCTTCAAACTTGGCCCTTTTACGACTTGTGGACTTCAACTCCCAGAATCCCTCAGCCAGGCACGCGTGCCTGGCTGAGGAATTCTGGGAGTTGAAGTCCACAAGTCGTAAAAGGGCCAAGTTTGAAGACCCCCTGGGCTAGCTTATCGAAGAGAAGGACTGAGAGGAACATGGTAACTTTCTTCCAGTACTTGAAGGGCTAGAGAAGTGGGGGCTCAACCTATTCTCCAAAGCACCTGAGAGTAGGACAAGAAGTAACAGATAGAAGCTTATCAGAGATGATGATGATGATGATGACGACGACGACAACAACAACAATAATAATAATAATAATTGGAAGGGACCTTGGAGGTCTTCCAGTCCAACCTCCTGCTCAGGCAGGAAACCCTATACCATTTCATACAAATGGCTGTGCAGTCTCTTCTTAAAAACTTCCAGTGTTGGAGCATTCACAGCTTCTGGTGGCAAGTTGTTCCAATGATTAATTGTTCTAATCGTCAGGAAGTTTCTCCTTAATTCCAGGTTGCTTCTCTCCTTGATTAGTTTCCATCCGTGGCTTCTTGTCCTGCCTTCAGGTACTTTGGAGAAGAGCTTGACTCCCTCTTCTTTGGGGCAGCCCCTGAGATATTGGAACACGGCTATCCTGTCACCCCCCAGTCCTTCTCTTCATTAAAGTAGACATACCCAATTCTAGCAACCGTTCCTTATATGTTTTAGCCTCCAGTCCCCTAATCATCTTTGTTGCTCTTCTCTGCACTCTTTCTAGGACAGTGGTTCTCAACCTGTGGGTCGGGACCTCATTTGGGATCAAACGACCATTTCATGGGGGTCACCAGTCCGCCATTTTTTCCCCTTTTCTTTGGCCACGCCCCTGGCACCCGGTGATGTATAAGTGGTTGGGGGTCACCACAACATGGGGAACTGTATTATGGGGTCGCGGCATTAGAAAGGTTGAGAACCACTGTTCTAGAATCTCAGCATCTTTTTTGCATCGTGGTGACCAAAACTGGATGCCGTAGTCCAAGTGTGGCATAGTAAAGTGGTATTAACACTTCAGGTGATCTTGATTCTATCCCTCTGTTAATGCAGCCTAGCAGTGCGTTGGCTTTTTGGGCAGCTGCAGCACACGGCTGGCTCCTATTTAAGGGATGGTTCCTTTAAGGACTTCGAGATCCCTCTCACAGTTGCTACTATTGAGCAAAGTACCTCCTATACTATATCTGTGCATTTGGTTTTTCTTGCCTAAATGTAGAACCTTACCGGAACTAAGGAGAAATTTCCTGATCGTAAGAACGATTAACCAGTGGAACAGCCTCCTCCCAAAGTCGTGGCTGTTCCATCACTGGAGATTTTTTAAAACTAGACTGGATAACCCTTTGACCAGGATGGGATAAAATCTCCTTCCTTGATCCAACCCTGGAGATGTTTAAGAAGAGATTGGACAACTATCTATCCAAAATGGTATAGTTTCCTGCTTGAGCAGGAGGTTGGACTGGAAGACCTCTGAAGTCCTTCCGAGTCCCATGATGCTATGTTCTATGACAGGGGTCTTCAAAGTTGGCCCTTTTATAACTTGTGGACTTCAACCCCCAGAATTCCTCAGGCAAGCACGCTGGCTGAGGAATTCTGGGAGTTGAAGTCCACAAGCCATAAAAGGGCCAAGTTTGAAGACCCCTGTTCTATGATCTCCACGCTCACAAGGACGTTCCAGCTGGGCAGGCTAAAGGAGACCGATGGACAGATGGAGGACAACACTGAAGTTCTATATAGCAGAATTGTGAACATCTAAGATAGCTTAGAAGACATTCCCCTATTTAAAAGAATCTCTAGTCTGGTCGTTACCATGTTGGAAAACTACAGGAACTTTCTGGAGTATTTTTAGAAACAGGGAAAGCACAGAAGGGAATCGGTAAAAGGTTTTAACCAAACTATACCAGAACATCTGGAAAACAACATAGTTACCGTTGGAAGAGGTCAGTCTATGTACCAATAAAAAGGAGTTTTAAGAGAGCGTGCAAACTATCACACAGTAACCTTAATTTCACACACTACCAAAAATGCTTTGGATCATCTAATGGGGATTAAATCCCTGCATGGAGAAAAGAAATCACAGATATATAAAATGGCTTTGGAAAAGGCCAAGCAACCAGCCATCAAAATTTACACTGAAAATACTGAATTACTAGATAGTTTCTAGTTAGTGCAATACATCTAACGAAGGAAGCTGTGAATCATATAAAGTGAGCTGTAGCTCAGAAAATCTTCTGCCTTTCAACAAAATATGTTAGTTTGAAAATTATGCCCTCTAATTTCTCCTCAAGGCAGTGAGGAATTGACTATGTAACAGTAACTCAATAAAGAACTAGGACTTTTCTGGATTTCTTCCAAGGTTAGAAATGTGAAGCGTTTTGGAAATCAAACTTATGTTTTATTATAGATTCAAGTAGCTACTAATTGGCGTTGCCATTATGACTGCACAAGGGGAGCTTCTTCTAAAACTCTTAACCAGGCTTCTACCAAAGACACCAGAGAAGAGATGTCTGCTTTTTCTCTTCGGTCTGGTGATTTAAGGCACTGGGCTAGAAAGTGGGAGATGGTAAGTTCTAGTCATGCCTTAGGCATGAAAGCCTGGCTAGGTGACTTTGGACCAATCACCAAGAGACGGTGAGTTCTAGTCTCGCTTTAGCCATTAAAGCCAGCTGGGTGACTCTGGGCCAATCATAAGGAGATGGAGAGTTCTAGTACCGCCTTAGCTATGAAAGCCAGCTGGGTGACTCTGGGCCAATCACCAGGAGATAGTAAGTTCTAGACCTGCCTTAGTCATGAAACCCAGCTGGGTGACTTTGGGCCAATCACCAGGAGAAGGTGAGTTCTAGTCCCACCTCAGTCATGAAAGCCGGCTGGGTGACTTTGGGCCAGTCACCAGGAGACGGTGAGTTCTAGTCCTGACTCAGGCATAAAAGCCAACTGTGGTGACTTTGGGCCAATCACCAGGAGATGGGGAGTTCTAGACCTGCCTTAGGCATAAAAGGCAGAAGTGGTGACTTTGGGCCAATCACCAGGAGATGGGGAGTTCTAGTCCCGCCTTAGGCATGAAAGCCGGGTGGGTGAGTTTGGGCCAATCATAAGGAGATGGAGAGTTCTAGTACTGCCTTAGCTATGAAAGCCAGCTGGGTGACTCTGGGCCAATCATCAAGAGACGCTGAGTTCTAGTCCTGCTTGAGGCATGAAAGCTGGCTGGGTGACACAAGTCCGGGGGTCTGCAACCTTGGCTCTTTCATGACTCGTGGACTTCAACTCCCAGAATTCCTCAGCCAGCATGGCTCAGCATGTTAACCTCTCCCTTTCTCCTCAGCATGGCTGGCTCAGGAATTCTGGGAGTTGAAGTCCACCAGTCATAAAAGGGCCAAGGTTGCCTATCCCTTGCCTAGGCCAATCAGTCTCTCTCAGCCCAGACCAGCTCACAGAGTTGTTGCTTGGGGAAAATAGGAGGAGGAAGGTTTACTGGATATGTTCGCCATCTTGAGTGATTTGTAAAAATAATAAAGGCAGAATGCAAATAAGTAAATCCCACAGGACGAGTGAACCACCCCATGTCTTCTCCTACCTTAATTGCACCTATGAAGCCACAGACACTTATCTACATGGAATCTCAGATATTTTTTAAAAAATCCAACAAAATATTTGCTCATATGGTCTGTTCCACTGTCATCTTTTCACCTTTTTTTTGCTAAAATAAGGCAACCTCACTGCTCATTCAGGGAATTTAGACACAAAAAGTCTAAATTGGCCTAAACTCTCAATTGGCCTAAACTCTAAAATGGGAAATCTACACAACCACTTTGCCTGACAGAAGGAATAGTTCAGGACTTCTCAACCGTAGCAACGTTAAGATGAGCGGACTTCAACTCCCAGAATCCTGCATAGCTGGCTGGGGAATTCTGGGAGTTGAAGTCCACACATCTTAAAGCTGCTCAGGTTGAGAAACAGCGGACTACTTTGTTGGGCCTGAAACTGACCTTGGATCCAGCTTGACAATCCCACCAAATAACAAAAAAATAAATAAATAAAATAAATAAATAAAAATAAAATCTCGAGGTGGGATTAACAGATAAATCCGTCCAAACAATGAAATAGAAACCAGGATGGCTCTAACAGGTGCAAGGAAGTTATCTGTTATCTATTAACCATTTCCTTTACCACTTTCCTGCCCGGAGAAGACAAATGAAGACAGCGCCAACAATGATTCATTCATGGTACAATGGAGCCCCATTCCGATAAAAGGTTTATATTGCGCAAGTAAACAATTTAGAGATAGCCTGAGAATAAAACATAAATACGCGGCTCCCATGCTGAATCGAACACGTCCAGAAGATGAAAGGAAGAAGTGGAGGAAGAAGAAAACTTCACAGGAACATCCTGACCAGGTCTACAGTCTTGGTTCTTGGGATCCCAGATTTCAGTTGGGAGGGGCAAGATACCACTCGGTGTCACCACAAACAGGGCAGGAACTCAACCTGATGGGCAAAAGGCCAACAGCTATTCCGAGTCTCAAGATACGAAAGGCCTGGCTGGATCAAGACAGCTGCCCATGGAGGCCAACATCCTGTTTCCCAGAATGGACAGCCTGATGCCTCCAGGAAATACACATCCAGGACAGGAAGACAAAGGTTTCCTTCGGGCGTCAGCAATAGAGCTATATAATCTCTGAATATGGAGGCTCCATTCCTAACATCCACAAGCAATAGGAACTTGAAAACTGCCTTGATGGATCTGCTCTGGTAGAGGGGACATCCTATCCAGTATCCAGTTCCCATAAGCAGCTGACAATAAGTTTGGGTAAAGGCCAAGAATTATTTATCCATTTTCGATTTCTTTACCAAATGTATATCCCACGTGTTTCCAATTAAACTAGAATAGAATAGAATAGAATAGAATAGAATAGAATAGAATAGAATAGAATAGAATGATGGAATGAAGAATAGAATAAAATAGAATAGAATAATGAAAGAACGGAATAGAATAGAATACATAGAACAGAACAATGAAAGAATAGAATAGAATATTAGAATAGAATAGAACAGAATAGAATAGTATAGAATAATGAAAGAATGGAATAGAATAGAATATTAGAATAGAATAGAATAGAATAGAATAGAATAGAATAGAATAGAATAGAAGAGAAGAGAAGAGAAGAGAAGAGAAGAGAACAGAGCTGGAAGGGATCTTGGAGGTCTTCTAGTCCATCCCCCCGTTCAAGCAGGAGAACCTATACCATCTTAGACAGGTGAATGTCCAGTCTCCTCTTAAAAATCTCCAGTGATGGAGCATCCACAACTTCTGAAGGCAAGCTGTTCCACTGGTTAATTATCCTCACTGTCAGGAACTTTCTCCTTAATTCCAGGTTGCTTCTCTCTTTGATCAGTTTCCAACCATTGTTTCTCCTCCTTCCCTCTGGTGCTTTGGTGAACAACCTGCCCCCCTCTTCTTTGGGGCAGCCCCTCAAATACCGGAATACTGCTATCATGTCACCCCTGTTTCTTCTTTTCCTTAGACTAGCCAAATCCAAGTCCCACAGCTGTTCTTCGTATGTTTTAGTCTCCAGACCTTTGATCATCTTAGTTGTTCTTCTCTGGATTTTTTTCCAAACTCTCAACATCTACAGTATTCCAAGTGTGGTTTTACCAGGGTTTTATAACTAGTCCAATCGTCCCTTGGGTATCCTTGAATCTCTTAAACTAGAGCCTCCATTGAACTATCTATGTTGAGTTTTTCCAGTCAAATTGTTTTTCCCAGACCTGGGCAGAAATTCAAGTCCCAAGATTCAAGCTAACTTACACAGGCAATTCCATGGAACACAGTTCTCCAAGATTTTAAGCTGTCCTTGGATAGATCTCTTACTAAATGCTTACCCTGCATGGTCAAAGGGGAAACTCATTTGCTAGCTATAGGAGTTATTCTATTCTTTAAAACAGGGGTTCTCCAAACTGGGCAATTTTAAGACTTGTGGACTTCAACTCCCAGAATTCCTGAAACCAAACATGACTCTTTCAGCTATGACTCATTTCTGTCACAGCAGAAGATCACAAAAGGACAAGTTGGTTGGCGCTGACAAATTGGTCCAGAAATCCAGTTTGACAATCCCACTGAATAATAAAAAAACATCTCGGGGTGGGATTAACAGATAAATCAGTCCAAACGTGATTTACATGGCAAGTTGTCAAGTTTAGAGGGCCCTGCTTCAAAGGTCCAGGTAGTTCTTAGCAACAGAAATTCTGGTGCTTAAATTCTTAAATATGAGCCATTGTCAAAAAAAGCCAACACAATTCTAGGCTGCATTAATAGAGGGATAGAATCAAGATCACGTGAAGGGTTAACACCACTTTACAATGCCTTGGTAAGGCCACACTTGGAATACGGCATCCAGTTTTGGTCACCACGATGCAAAAAAGATGTTGAGATTCTGGAAAGAGTGCAGAGAAGAGAAACTGGACTGGAGGCTAAAACATATAAAGAACAGTTGATGGAATTGGGCATGTCTAGTTTAATGAAAAGAAGGACGAGGGGGGACATGACAGCAGTCTTCCAATATCTCAGGGGCTGCCCCAAAGAAGAGGGAGTCAAGCCATTCTCCAAAGCACCTGAAGGCAGGAGAAGAAACAACGGATGGAAACTCATCAAGGAGAGAAGCAGCCTAGAACTAAGGAGAAATTTCCTGACAATTACAACAATTAACCAGTGGAACAACCTGCCTCCAGAAGCGGTGAATGCTCCAACACTGGAAGTTTTTAAGAAGAAACTGGACAGCCATTTGTCAGAAATGGTGTAGGGTCTCCTGCCTGAGCAGGGGGTTGGACTAGAGGACCTCCGAGGTCCCTTCCAACTCTGTTATTCTATTCTATTCTATTCTACTCTACTCTACTCTACTCTACTCTACTCTACTCTACTCTACTCTACTCTACTCTACTCTACTCTACTCTACTCTATGCTATACTCTACTCTGCACTCTATTCTACACTCTAATCTACTCTATTCTTCTTTCTGTTTCTGTCTCTCTCCCTCTCTTTCTTCCTCTCCCTCTCTCTCTCTTTTCACAAATTAAAATTTCATACATTTGCTGAAGTGGATTTTAGTCCACAAAACGTATGCCAGAATTTTAAAAAAAAATCAGGTTTTACATGCTAAACACCTTGTTTAACCAACTTGAATCTACTGTTGTTATTATTATTATATCAACAATACACAAGGCACATTAGGACACACAGCAGACCCCTGCACTAGCAATCCAATATTTGAAAAGGAGAGGAAGTGGGGGGGAAAGAGTGTAACATTAAATGACAGAATATATATCAATTATTTGGTTAGAGAAAATCCTGCAGCCATTGTTATCCTTCTCCACAAATAGCAAAGGTAGAATAATGTATATAAATGGGAAATCCTGTATCTTTGAGCAATTCATAAATAGCCTTGGCTTAAGGTCTTTGAAGTAGAGTGATAATTCTCGAGCAAGTGGCTGAATTCAATCAAAGCTATCTAGAACTTTGGAGTCCTAGTGGACGATCACTTGACCATGAGCCAGCCATGTACAGCAGCAGCCAAAAAAGCTAATACAATCCTGGGTTGTATAAACAGAGGCATAGAATCCAAGATCACGCCAAGTATTAGTACCACTTTATAAAGCCCTAGTGAGGCCATACCTGGAACACTGCAACCAAATTTGGTCACCATATCACAAAAAAGATGTTGAGAGTTTGGAAAAAATCCAGAGAAGAGCAACAAAGATGATCAAAGGCCTGGAGGCTAAAACATACGAAGAACGGCTGCGGGACTTGGGTTTGGCCAGTCTAAAGAAAAGAAGAAATAGGGGAGACTTGATTGCAATGTTCCAATATCTGAGGGGCTGCCACAAAGAAGAGGGGTCAAGTTATTCTCCAAAGCGCCTGAAGGCAGGATGAGAAACAATAGTTGGAAACTGATCAAAGAGAGAAGCAACCTGGAATTAAGGAGAAACTTCCTGACAGTGAGGACAATTAACTAGTGGAACAGCTTACCCACAGAAACCGTCGGAGATTTTTAAGAAGAAACTAGACAATCACCTGTCTGAGATGGTGTAGGTTCTCCTGCTTGAGCAGGGGGCTGGACTAGAAGACCTCCAGGGTCCCTTCCAGCTCTATTCTATTCTATTCTATTCTATTCTATTCTATTCTACTCTACTCTACTCTACTCTACTCTACTCTACTCTACTCTACTCTATTCTATTCTAAATTGTTCCATTGTTCAATCACCCTATTTTGAAAACTGTCCAGGAATAACAATAAGAACAATGAATGGATCCAACTTCTCTTTGCGTCCGTCTTTTTTTAAAATTGTCTTTCATGCTTCCTTGCAAAAACAGCCATCTTTATTTACAGGAAGATGCTTAACATCCATCTTTGACCGGCAAGCAGTACGACTATGAGGTAATCACCTCAAACATGCTAACAAAGCGGCCGATAAAATAAAATATGAGAGCAGACTCTCGATATCCATTTTATGGATGGCAAATTAATGTTTAATGGCATCTATTAAGAACATCGACGTTTCCTAAGCTAACTTCGATCTACGCCAATCTTCTTGCCAACTTGGACACAAGAACCCAACCTTCTACATCTACTTCTATTAGCTTTTTTATTCAGTTTTTCTAATTTTATCTTTTTCTTTTACTAGCACTTGTTTTTTTTAAAACTTCTTACTATATTGTAAGCCACCCTGAGTAACTGGATCAGTGAGACCAGTGGCACAGAACATTTTATAAATAAATCAGTAAGATGTAATTGGGTATGTCTAGTTTAATGAAGAGACGAGGGGGGATATGATAGCAGTCTTCCAATATCTCAGGGGCTGCCCCAAAGAAGAGGGAGTCAAGCTATTCTCCAAAGCACCTGAAGGCAGGACAAGAAGCAATGGGTGGAAACTAATCAAGGAGAGAAGCAACCTGGAACTAAGGAGAAACTTCCAGACAGTGGAAACCAGTGGAACAACTGCCTCCAGAATGTTCCAACACTGGAAATTTTTAAGAAGAGACTGGACAGCCATTTGTCTGAAATGGTATAGGGCTTCCTGCCTGAGCCGGGGGTTGGACTAGATGACCTCCAAGGTCCCTTCCAACTTTATTATTATTATTAGTAGTAGTAGTAGTAGTAAGTAAATAAGTAAATAAACAAATTAATTCATTTATTTATTTAAGATATCTGGCTTTCAATATCACCCACTATTCATGGTTGTCAAGCATTTAATGTTACCCAGCACTGCAAAGATTAAATTTTGCACATGCAGCCCTTAATGTCATTCAGCTGACTAATTATGAATGGATGGATGGACAGATCTATCTGTCTATCTATCTGTCTGTCTGTCTGTCTATCATCTATCTATCTCTGTCTTTCTGTCTCTATCTATATCTCTATCCCTCTCTCTATCTGCATATCTATATCTATCTGTCTATGTATCTATCTATCCATCCATATATCTATCTGTCTATCTCTTTTTCTCTCTATCTGTCTGTCTCTCTCTGTATCTCTGTCTGTCTGTCTATCTATCTATCTATCTATCTATCTATCTATCTATCTGTCTGTCTGTCTGTCTGTCTTTATCTCTCTATCTCTCTATCTTTCTTTCTCACTATCTGTCTCTCTATCTATATCTACTGTCTATATCTGTCACTCTGTATATCTACTGCAAGGAGAAAATTCCTAATAGTGAGGACAATTAACCAGTGGAACAGCTTGCCTCCAGAAATTGTAGGTGGATTTTAAGAAAAGACTGGGCAGCCACCTGTCTGAAATGGAATCTCCTGCTTGGACTAGAACAGTGTTTTCCAAACTTGACAATTTTAAGGCATGTGGACTTCAACTCCCAGAATTCCACAGCCAGCGTTGCTGGCTGTGGAATTCTGGGAGTTGAAGTCCTCATGCCTTAAAATTGTCAAGTTTGGGAAACACTGGACTAGAAGATCTCCAAGGTCCCTTCCAGCTTTATTCTGATTGATATTGACATGTAAAATTGTAAAATGTGTATGTGCTGTGTGTATTACCTGTACTTAAGACAAAGTTTTGGTCTCTGGTCTTGGTTGATGTGGAGACCCTTAATTGTCTTAGTCCGGGTTTTCTTTGGGTTAGTATGTTTTTGAACTGCTGTCATTGTTTTGTATTTGTGTCGGTAAGCTGCCCAGAATCTATAGGAATGGGAGGCGGTCATCAATTTAAACAAGCAAACAAACAAATCTTCCGCGTCTGTTTTCAAAAGGGAGGCTTACCATGGAGAGGGGACCCAGACGGGCTGCTGGAAAGCCCTGGCACGGGACTGCAGCGCCCTCCTTGTTTGGTGGTCAGCTCTTGCTCGATCTCCTCCAGCCCGGCACTCTTCTGGAAGCGACTCATGCGGTTGACCACCCGGGGTGACATGTGAGTCCGAACGCAGGGCTGCCCTCCGTAGGGATTGATGGGGAAGACGTGGGAAGTGCCCCGGAGGGTGCTGACGGCCACCCAGCGGCAGTCGTGGCTGAAGGCGATGTCTTGCACCTGGAGAGGGAACAGGGGTGGGACGTCAAAGGGTGCAGCTACAAAGGCAAAGGCACATCAAGAAAGCAGAATCGCTGTAGCCCAGGGTTGAAATGAGGGGTCCTTGGGGCTCTCTGAGCTTGGCTGTTGCAGACGTTTCATGACCCAACTAGGTAACATCAGTGCTAGAAGGGAGGGGGTTTGTGGAGGAGGAGGAGGAGGAGGAGGAGGAGGACA
This sequence comes from Crotalus tigris, assembly GCF_016545835.1. Classification (NCBI taxonomy): domain Eukaryota; kingdom Metazoa; phylum Chordata; class Lepidosauria; order Squamata; family Viperidae; genus Crotalus; species Crotalus tigris. Next base: position 39,635 of record NW_024100134.1, on the reverse strand, counting down.
ATTGTGGGGTCCTTGGGGCTCTCTGAGTTTGTTTTCTTGCAGACGTTTCATTACCCAACTAGGTAACATCAGTGCTAGAAGGCAGGGGGTTTGTGAAGTGGAAAAGGAGGAGGAGGAGGAGGAGGAGGAGGAGGAGGAGGAGGAGGAGGAGGAGGAGGAGGAGGAGGAGGAGGAGGAGGAGGAGGAGGAGAAGAAGAAGAAGAAGAAGAAGAAGAAGAAGAAGCAGAAGAAGAAGAAGAAGAAGAAGAAGAAGAAGAAGAAGAAGAAGAAGAAGAAGAAGAAGAAGAAGAAGAAGAAGAAGAAGAAGGAAGAAGAAGAGAAGAAGAAGAAGAAGAAGAAGAAGAAGAAGAAGAAGAAGAAGAAGAAGAAGAAGAAGAAGAAGAAGAAGAAGAAGAAGAAGAAGAAGAAGAAGAGAAGAAACAAACAACTGTGGAGTCCTGGGTGCTCTCTGAGCTTGGTGGTTTTCTTGCAGACGTTTCATGAGCCAACTAGGTAACATCATCAGTGCTGGGAGGGAAGGGGTTTTGTGGAGAGAAGGAGGACAACCGTGGGGTCCTTGGAGCTCTCTGAGCTTGTTTTCTTGCAGATGTTTCATTACCCAACTAGGTAACATCAGTGCTAGAAGGCAGGGGGTTTGTGAGGAGGAGGAGGAGGAGGAGGAGGAGGAGGAGGAGGAGGAGGAGGACGACGACAACGACAACAACAACGACAACTGTGGAGTCCTTGGTGCTCTCTGAGCTTGGTGGTTTTCTTGCAGACGTTTCATTACCCAACTAGGTAACATCATCAGTGCTAGAATCCACTCCACATCAGCGCACCCACTTCCTCGCTAGCCTGCTTCTCACAAAACGTTTCTGCAGGTTACAAGGAGTCCTCGACTTACAACCACAAATGGGACTGGAATTTCTGTTGCTAAGCAAGGCGGTAGTTGTTAAATGAGCCATGCCCAATTTCAGGATCTTTTTTTTTTTGCCATGTTTGCTAGGCGAATGACAGCAGTTGTTAAGTGAATCATTCAGCCGTTAAGCCAGGGATCCCCAACCTTGGCAACTATAAGACCTGTGGATTTCAGCTCCCAGAATTCCTCAGCCAGCGTGCCTCACTAAGGAATTCTGGGAGATGAAGTCCACAAGTCCTAAAGTGGCCAAGTTTGAAGACCCCAGCCCTAAACAATGATCTTCCCAGCCAACACCTCCCCCCCCCATGTCCACGTAGCTCCTGTCAACAAGTTCTCTTTGTTCTGGGAACCGTCTTGCTATCTTCTTCACACCTGCTAAAATGTCCTTGAAAGGTTTTCATGCTGCCCACTTTCAGCAAGCTTCTGTAGAACTGGAGAGGTTTCGTTTCTCTAACTAACCCATTCAAAAAAGAACTTCTCTCTCTCCCCCCCCCCCTTATTCTAATGGCAAGATGAAGACAGAGAGGCGCATAGCTGCCAGATTTTCCCTCCCGACAATAAATCCTTGTGAAAGTTATCCTTGAACATGTGGAGCCAATGGCTGCTGAAATTTCCAAAGTCAGACTGGAGTTATTTATTTATTTATTTATTTATTTATTTTATTTATTTATTTATTTATTTATGAGACTTATATACCGCTTTAAGTGCAAGCACTCTCTAAGCGGTGTACACCAGTAAGCAATGTATATATATATTTACATTGCCCCCAACAATCTGGGTCCTCATTTTACCTACCCCGGAAGGATGGAAGGCTGAGTCAACCTTGAGCCGGTGAGATTTGAACCGCTGACCTGCTGAAGACAGTCAGCTAAAGTGGCCTGCAGTACTGCACCCTAACTGCTGTGCCACCTCGGTTAAGAGTATTGGTGCAAGAATACAGCACCAATACTCTTACTCCTTATTCCTGGGTAGAAAAATACAGGGGTGGGAGGAACAAGGATCTTTTTTTTTTTAATTAATTAAGAGCAGAAGGGGGTCAAAAGTTAGGGTTTAAACTCTGGGGTCAAAAGTTTTATTAACGCAAGGCCAGGTTTGCGGGGGAATTTTAATTCCGACTGCAGCAACCGGATAGCTTTAGAAGGGCTTAAAAATGCTTTCCAGCTCAATCAAGAGCTAAACTCAATAAAGCACATGGTTGTCGCAGCAACACAAATTGCCGCAAACACACACACACACACACACACACACACACACACACACACAGAGGGGGAAAAACAACCCACAGGAGCCTGCTGTAATTTTTTAATTGAATTTGGCTCCGGTGCTGGTTTTTACAGCAGGCCAGCTCCAGTATTAGCTTGCTTGCTCGTTTTTTCATCCTGAGAAAACATGAAAAATGAGAGGTAAACAATCGTCAGCCAAACCAACCGACCTCTCCCCAAAGTTTTGGATGTGGTCAGAAATTAAACAGGAGGGGAGCTTCCCTCTTCGCAAAAGGAAGAAGGCCTTTGAACTGGGTTTTTGGGTTGTTGTTTTTTTTTCCCCTGAATGAAGTTGCACAAAAACGTGCAGATCGCTCCCAGCCAACTGTCTGGAAAAAAAATAATAATGAAGGTTTCTAGAGGTCCCAATCTGGGAAGCCATAACTTGGCTTGGAAAATGTGGCATTCGGAAAATAGCGAAGGGATGATGAAGTCTTAAGTCTCCCTCCGTGAACCCACATATGCTGCTGGATCCAGGGCCTGTCTGACTCAAACAATGAAAGGCATCAGTATCCTGAAAGCACTGGGTGATACTAGACATTGACTCCATCTCCACTCTGGAAAGAGGGCAGAGTAGAGCAACAAAGATGATTAGGGGGACTGAAGGCTAAAACATACAAGGAACGGCTGCTAGAATTGGGTAGGTCTAGTTTAATGAAGAGGAGGACAAGGGGGACATGATAGCAGTCTTCCAATATCTCAGGGGCTGCCCCAAAGAAGAGGGAGTCAAGCTATTCTCCAAAACGCCTGAAGGCAGGACAAGAAGCAACGGATGGAGACTAATCCAAGAGAGAAGCGACTTAGAAATAAGGAAAAATTTCCCGACAGGATCAAACTCCTGGCTGTAGGAAGAGTCAGCCTGCAATACTGCATGCTAACCACCAGGGCTCCCAAAGGCACAATACTGGAACTATCCGTTCATGTAGAACAGACATGTCAAACACAAGGCCCGGGGGCCAGATGCAGCCCGCGAAGTGGTTTCATGTGGCCCGCGAAGCCATCCTGGAAACAGTAAAGGAACGGCCCCCACTGCTTTGGCCCTGGCCCAGCCCAGCTGGGAGCCAATGTACAATTTTGTGGTGGCCATCTATTCAGTCTTAGCTCCACAAGGCTGTCTGGAAACAGTGAGGAACCAGCCCCTGCTGCTTTGGCCCAGTCCCCTGGGTGCATGCTGGGGAGGTGCCACCCTTTGTGAGGAATGAAGAAATGCACCATTGCCTGGAAGTGGCCAGCAAATGGCCCTCGCCTACTTCACATATCCGGCTTGATGGGCTCCAGCGGAGGGGTTTCAGCAGGCAGTGAGGCTCCTCCAGTGGACCATGCCTTGGCACTTACCCCAGTCCCATCCCCTTCTGCCAGAGACCCTCAGATCTGTCCCACTCCTGCTCAGGCCCCCACAGGCACCCTTGACGCGAACGATGTAGAGCTGGCCAGGCCCACCTATTGGGCATGGCCATGCCCACCTATTGGTGGGCATGCCCACCAATTGGCCATGCCCACCTATTGGCCATGCCCACCTATTGGCCACACCCACTCCATCCACATCCATGCCCACCTATTGGCCACATCCACTCCATCCACATCCACCCAGTAGGCCACACCCACCCTGGCCACACCCACCCACCCACCCCGAGGATAACCGCAATGCTGATGCAGCCCTCAATTAAATTGACTTTGACACCCCTGATGTAGAAGGACAGGAAGAGACTGGGGGCCGAGTCAAGAGACGAATCAGCCTGGAGTCGTTATGTTCCCACAAATGGTCTAAATCAGTGGCCCCCTTTTGGACACCAGGGACCAGTTCTGTGGAGAGAGGTTTTTCCACGGACGGGAGGAGGCGTGATTTTGTGTGCTGCCTGTATCCCACGGATGGGGCTTCTCTTGTTTGCGCATAGACGGGGGTTCATGGATCAGGGGTTGGGGACCCCTGGCCTTAGTTCAACTCCACTTCAATTCCGTTGACTCTTATCTAGCACCAATTTGGTGCTGACCATTAGTTGACTAGATTCTTGTGTACAAGGAGTCCTTGACCTACAACCATTTGTTTAGAGACCATTTGAACAGCAATAGAAGGTCGACTTACATGTAGCCCCATAGCGCTTTACAGCACAATCTGAGCGCTTGACAAGGTCAGCCTATTTGCCCCCGACAATCTGAGTCCTCATTTTACCGACCTCGAAAGGACGAAAGAGTCAACCCTGCGCCGGTCAGGATCGAACTCCTGGCTATGGGCAGAGCCAGCCTGCAACGCTGCATTCACCAGGGCTGACAAGAAAACCAATGCAAAACACACACATCCAGATCAAAAGGGGCTAGGAAGGAAAAGCTGGAACCATAAAAGAAAAGAAAATCAACTCGCTCCACATTTGGCAATCCTGCAGGTCAAGGATACTGAATCTCTCTCTCCGTGTGAGGGAAAAATCGGGCAACTGCCAGAGCAACTTTCTGGAAAAGAAAGTACGTTGTCGGAAAATACTTATGATATTTTTAATTTAAGGGTCCTAGGATATCAAGGAGACTTCTGGGTAGACAAGGAGGCAGTGGGGACACCGTTAACACTGCCACCAGCAGTTATGGCTTTTCCACAGCGGGTTATTTAGGAGAAAAGGGCATCCAACCCCTGACAGAAGCCAACTGGGCTGCTTCTCTTTACGATAAGTGAGCCCAGGATGGCTTTGCCAAGCCAAAATAGCGCGTCAATTCTGCAGGCTCTGAAGCCATGCCACACCACCAAAGACATTATGAATACAAATATATACTTATATTCAGAATATATATATATATATATATATATATATATATATATATATATATATATATATATATACACACATACACACACATATATATATACCTCAGAAAACATACATACATACATACATACATACATATATATGTGTGTGTGTGTGTGTGTGTGTGTGTGTGTGTGTGTGTGTGTGTGTGTAGTGTGTATACACACATACATTAGTATAGGGCAGGGATAGGCAACTTTGGCTCTTTTATGACTCATGGACTTCAACTCCCAGAATTCCTGAGCCAGCCATGCTGAGAGGAAAGGGAGAGATTTCCACGCTGAGCCATGCCAGCTCAGGAATTCTGGGAGTTGAAGTCCACGAGTCATAAAAGAGCCAAGGTTGCCGACCCCTGGTGTAGGGTATAGTATACAGCAGGTGGGCCGGATGCATCATAGAGAAACCGCACCCACCCCATTGCTGGCCTTGGCAAAAAAGTCACGACACGTCATGTGACATTGCGAGTTTGACACCCCTGGTATACAGTATACAGTATTCAGAGTACAATATATACTGTATACTGTAGTATATTGTATATAGTACATAGTACACACACAAACATATATAGTATAATATATAGTATATGATATATAGTATACAGTATGTATTTATATAGCATACAGTATATACTGTAGCATGCTGTAGTATATTGTATGTAGTATATAGCATACACACACATATATATAGTGTGGTATATAGTATTCAACATACAGCATACAGTATATAGTATACAGTATGTAGTATATAGTATATAGAACTATATAGTGTATACTGTAGTATGCTGTAGTATATTGTATATAGTATATAGTACATAGTACACACACACATGTATAGTATACAGCATACAGTATATGGTATATAGTATACAGTATGTAGTGCAGTGGTTCTCAACCTTTTTATACCGGCGACCCCGGTCATAAGGACATGCCCCCATGCGTGGCAGCGCCCCCATGCCCGGTGCACATGCGCGGCGGCGCCCCCAGGCGCGGCGCCCCCACGTGCCGTCCCATGCACGGCGCACAAGCGCAGTGCCGCCAGCTGAGAAAAAAAATGGCGGACTGCGTTGTTTGGCCACCCCCGTGAAATGGTCGTTCGACCCCAAATGGGGTCGCGACCCACAGGTTGAGAACCGCTGATGTAGTGTATAATATACAGTATATACTGTATACTGTAGTATGCTGTAGTATATTGTATATAGTATATAGAACATAGCATAAACACACATATATATAGTACACAGACACACACGGACAGACACACACAGACACATACCCCCGCGCGCACACACACACACATATTCCCCCTAAAACTCTCCAAGCGTGTATAGCAGTGGTTCTCAATCTGTGGGTCGGGACCCCATTTGGGGTCGAACGACCATTTCACGGGGGTCGCCAAACAACGCAGTCCGCCATTTTCCCCCCCCTTTTCCTTAGCTATGCTACTCCCTTTTATTCTATTGGCTTTTGAAAGCCAATAGAATAGACTCTCTTGAATAGAGTCTAATTCTATTGGCTTTCAAAAGCCAATAGGAATTGTCCAGGCTGTCTCTGCCCTGCTGAGCCCGCCAAAAGTCCCATTCTGCAAGCGGTGCTGCACCAGTTGAGTAGTCCTCGACTTACGACCGGTTGAGTAGTCCTCGACTTACGACCGGTTGGGGTCACGGCATTAAAAAGGTTGAGAACCACTGGTGTATAGCATTTAAATGGGAAACCTACTGGACTTGACTGAGGAACATGGGCTTTGTGGCAAGGAAGACCCAAGACTGAGGCTTAGTTAGATTGGCTGGAAGAAGGAAGAGAAATCCTATTAGCAGTTCAAATGTGTTTTTTCCTTTTTTAATAGTGGACACAGGTGATGAATGCCAACAGCAGTACACTCCCTAATAGACAGGCATTAGCATGCAGAAAAGGACCCCCAGATCTGTAGAAATAGACTTAAATAAATAGTATTGAACATGATTATTACACTTGGATTGCTGCATGTTCTCTGTTTACGCTGCTTCATGCTTGTTAAGATCAAGGGGGAGATACTTGTAGACTTTTTATTATCCAATAGTTTGCATTTCTCATGAGGTTTCTGTGGGACATTGTATCAATGCAGATTAGAAGGTTTACTGTATATATGAAATAAAAGAGTGGTATTTACAGAAAGGAGAAGGAAGTTGTGACTCAGATGATCTTAAACCTATTTCCCATTTTATTTAGGAACAGAAATGGTTGGGAACTATATCAGATGTAATCTGGTATCATGCTTATGGCCACAACTTCCTCATCCGTGACTTATAACATAATCCTCAGCAAAGAATTTCCCCTTGGTTTAAATGTTCAAACCCTAATTTAAATTTTTATATATGTTTTATGTTTGTGGGGTCCTTGGTGCTCTCTGAGCTTGGTGGTTTTCTTGCAGATGTTTCATTACCAAACTAGGTAACATCAGTCCATCAGTTCAACCCTGAGTTACAAAGATTTGATGATTCATGTCTTTCTTTCTTTCTTTCTTTCTTTCTTTCTTTCTTTCTTTCTTTCTTCCTTCCTTCCTTCCTTCCTTCCTTCCTTCCTTCCTTTTCTTTCTTTCTTTCTTTCTTTCTTTCTTTCTTTCTTTCTTTCTTTCTTTCTTTCTTTCTTTCTTTCTTTCTTTCTGTGGCTTACACCAGTGGTTCTCAACCTTTTTAATGCCGCAACCCCCAACCGGTCGTAAGTCAAGGACTACTCAACCGGTCGTAAGTCGAGGACTACTCAACTGGTGCAGCACCGTTTGCAGAATGGGACTTTTGGCGGACTCACCAGGGCAGAGACAGCCTGGACAATTCCTGTTGGCTTTTGAAAGTCAATAGAATTAGACTCTATTCAAGAGAGTCTATTCTATTGGCTTTCAAAAGCCAATAGAATAAAAGGGAGTAGCACAGCTAAGGAAAAGGGGGGAAAAAATGGCGAACTGCATTGTTTGGCAACCCCCATGAAATGGTCGTTCGACTCCAAATGGGGTCCCGACCCACAGGTTGAGAACCACTGTGCTACACAGTCTATGAATGACAAGGAATCAGGTTTATCAAGTAATAAAACATCACCTATCGTGGGATCAGGCAGAAAGGATACTTAAAAAGATTAAACTGGCTAATTCTTTCCTGCAATAGTTTTCGTATCAAAACCAAGAACCTTGTGTTTATATAACCATCTCCTATGTATCCAAGAGAGGATTTAGCTTTTTTCCAAGAAGGAAAATTCTATTAGATACATGGGAGACAATTTGGGTTAGAAATGTAAAATTTACTCAAGCGCAAAATTTAAGAGAAATTTTTTATAAAATGTTTTATAGATGGCATTTGGATCCCCAAAAGTTGTCCCGCATGTATCCTAATTCACAGCCCAAATGTTGGAGATGTGGAAGCTTAGATGCAACCTATTTTCATATTTGGTGGCCTTGTAAAGATATAAAAGCTTTTTGGATTAAGATTTGATGGAATATTCAAAAGATTTTTAAGAGAAAGATAAAGTTTACTCCGCAATTATTTTTGTTGGGTATTATGGTTGATTTTGATGTCAAAGAAATTAATTTTATGCTGAATCTTATAACAGCTGCAAGATTATTGGTGGGGCAATATTGGAAGAAAAACTCTTTGCCTACTATGGAAGAATGGATACTTAAGATGTCTAATTTAGCAGAAATGGCGAAAATTTCCGCCTATTTGAAGGACCATTCACAAGAAAAATACATTTCGGTCTGGAGAAGATGGATTGATTATATTCAAAAGAAATATGAGACTGAAAAGTATTATCTTGCTATGAGTAGATTTTAGGTTATTATTAATAGTTTAATATGATTGAATTTATATTATTTTTAGTGTTATGGTTTAATTATATTATTATTTTTGTTTTCAATTTGTTAATATTTGTTTTGAAAAGGAGTTAAAGTATGTTATGGTTTGATTGATAGTACAGGCGGGTAATGTTAGTTAGATTATGATTGTTTATTTGTTACCCTCTAATCAGCTCTGGGAAGTGGGGGAGGGGGGAAGGGGTGGGAGGGGTTTGGGTTATATTGTATTAAATTTGTAAAACTTTTAATAAAAAAAAAAAAAAGAAGAAGGGAAATTCATTCCCATCGCTTTAAGGACAGACAAAACCACTTCATGTAGCTCAGATCTCCGTGACTGGAGTCAACCAAAAGTCTAAAGAAACAACCAAATATTTTAAAGTTAACCCAACCAAGATGAATAGGTTTTTCACTACAACCAAGATGCAAACATACAGGAAAGGTTGTTTTTTTAACTAGGGTTTTTATACAGCGGTACTTTAAAATGTGTGGACTTCAACTCCCAGAGTTCCCCAACCGGCCATGCATGCTGCCTGGCTAGGGAATTCTGGGAGTTGAAGTCCACATGTCTTAAAGTTGCCAAGGCTGGATAGCCCTAGATCTAAATCTTAAAACAGGGGTCTTCAAACTGGGCCCTTTTATGACTTGTGGACTTCAACTCCCAGAGTTCCTCAGCCAGGCACAAGTCCTAAAAGGGCCAAGTTGGAAGAGTCCTGTTTTAAAGCATCCTGGCTGAGGAATTCTGGGCATTGAAGTCCACAAGTCCTAAAAGGGCCAAGTTGGAAGACCCCTGTCTTAAAGCATCCTGGCTGAGGAATTCTGGGCATTGAAGTCCACAAGTCCTAAAAGGGCCAAGTCGGAAGACCCCTGTCTTAAAGCATCCTGGCTGAGGAATTCTGAGCGTTGAAGTCCACAAGTCATAAATGGGCCAAGTTGGAAGACCCCTGTCTTAAAAGACAGATAGGAACTTGGGGATTGCTCCAATCATCTATTCTTCTGGAGCTTAAAAAAAAAATAAAATCTGCAGAATTCTTTATCTAAGTCCTGCAGAGTAACAGGGATCAACAGCCTGAGTCCCTCTGACTCCAAGTTCCCTCCTTGCTGGAAGAAATAAGCCATGTACAACCCATTAATGGAGTCCTTAATTGGAGAGCCAACCACCTTACATCCCTTAAATCCGTTGCTTTCAACACTTTCCAACTCTTTTTCCAACTCTTATGTTCCCTAGATCAAAGGACAGGCTGTTGGCTGGTGGACCAGCTTAGAGGTCCTTCACTGTTAACTTTGGTCCCCAGTTCCTGCTATGATGCCTTCAGAGAACACATGGCGAACATGTGTAGGGGGAGCGCCCACAGGTCCACACAGTCCATGAGTACGGCGTACAGCATGAAAGGGGCTTTTATGTATCTCTAACAACTGTGCACACAGAGGCCTTTTCCCAACCATGCATTATAAATGTGTAGGTTGGAGTGAGGCCAGCCGCTGTGGTCCTCCTTCCTATTCATCTCCAGAGTAAGTGAACTCTGGGGAGGAATTGAAGATAAGCCTTAATGTCTTCAACAAACCGATCCTCAACTACTCAACAACAACCGGATGAAGTGAGCCAAGGACAGGATGATTCAGAAACCAGATGCGTTCTCATCATCAGCTGGGGTGTCATGGCAAAAAATACCTTTTTCTTTTCAAGTGATGTGGGCCTTTTGTTACCAACCTAAAGGAAAAAGTATCAAAAAACAATGCAGAATAACAAGAGTTGGAAGGGGCCTTGGAGGTCTTCTAGTCCAACCTACTGCTCAAGCAGGAGACTCTTTGCCATTCTGGACAAATGGAGTATTCCAGTATTTGAGTGGCTGCCACAAAGAAGAGAGGATCAACTTGTTTTCCAAAGCGCCTGAAGGCAAGACAAGAAGCAACGGATAGAAACCAATCAAGGAGAGAAGCAACCTAGAACTAAGGAGAAACTTCCTGACAGTGAGAACAATTAACCAGTGGAACAACCTACCTCCAGAAGTTGTGGGTATTTCACTACTAGAGGTTTTTAAGACAGCCACTTGTCTGAAATGGTATAGGGCAAGGGTCTTCAAACTTGGCCCTTTGATGACTTGTGGACTTCAATTCCCAGAATTCCTCAGCCAGGCACGCGTGCCTGGCTGAGGAATTCTGGGAGTCGAAGTCCACAAGTCATCAAAGGGCCAAGTTTGAAGACCCCTGGTATAGGGTCTCTGGTTTGAGCAGGAGGTTGTTTGAGCAACGGTTTGAGCAGGTTGGGTTGAGCCACAGGTCAGCAACCTGCGGCTCCGGAGCCGCATGCGGCTCTTTGAGCCTTCCCCGGTGGCTCCCAGCCTCCTCTGCCTTTGCAGAGAGAGACAGAGACAGAGAGAGGCAATTGCGCTTCCCTGCTTCTCTTCTCTCTCTCTCTCTCTCTCTCTCTCTCTCTCTCTCTCTCTCTCTCTCTGTGTGTGTGTGTGTGTGTGTGTGTAAAAGAGAGTGTACTCACTTCTCCGAGGAGCTGAAAAGCTTTCTGGGTGGAGCTCCTCCCTTTGCTGCGTCTCTGCAGGAAGCAGGAAGCAGGAAGGGCAGGAGAGCTAGCTAGCCCAGCTAGGCTGACTCAGGAATTCTGGGAGTTGAAGTCCATGAGTCATAAAAGAGACGAGGTTGCTTACCCTGAGCTTGTTGGACAACAGCTTGAAGCTTGCCAGGTGAGCAGCAGATAGGAGAGAGAGAGAGAGAGAGAGAGGGAGAGGGAGGAGAGAGAGAGAGAGAGAGAGGAAAGAGAGAGAGAGAAAGAAAGAGAGTGGGGGAAGAGGAGTGGCAGGCAGACCAAGGGCAGATAGAGAGGGAGGGAGAGAGAGAGACAGACAGAGAGAGAGAGACCCTTTTGACATCTAAAATGAAGATAACACTGCATATATCCTTTTTTTACCTGTATGTGTATGTATGTGTATATATATGTGTGTGTGTGTATACATACATATACACACACACACATATACACAGACACAAACACACAAACACACACACACCTATAATAAAGGTAAAAAAGGATATATGCAGTGTTATATTCATTTTAGATATCAAAAGGATTTTGCGGCTCCCGGTGTTTTGTTTTTGGTGGGAAACGGGTCCAAGTGGCTCTTTGAGTGTTTTGGGTTGCCTACCCCTGGGTTGGGCTAAAGGTTCCTTCCAGCTCTATTCTATTCTGAATGGCTGTCCAGTCTCTTCTTGACACCTCCAGTGATGGACCATCCACAACTTCTGGAGAGAAGACACTCCACTGATTAATTGCTCTCACTGTCGGGGAAATTTCTCCTTAATTCTAGGTTGGTTCTCTCTTTGATAAACTTCCACCTATTACTTCTTGTCCTGTCCTCTGGTGCTTTGGAGAATAGCTTGACTCCCTCTTCTTTGGGGCAGCCCCTCAATATCGGAGAACTGCTATCATGTCACCCCTAGTCCTTCTCTTTGTTAGATTAGTTATAATCAGTTCCTACAACCGTTCTTCTCATGTTTTAGCCTCCAGCCCCTTAATCACCTTCAATGCTCTTCTTTGCTATATATATTGAAACCACCAATGCAGGATCCCATTGGTGGCTTTTTCAAGTTTAGGCTAAGCTTGTTCAATTTATGCTCATCCTCCTAATGGACCAAGTAGTGTATTTATTTATAAGATCCCTCTGCATTTGTTGCTCATTCTGAGGTTATGTTTGGAGAGTAAAAAGGCAATGGGGCTTTTTATTCCCTAGCTATGTGGGGGATGTTGGGAGGGAGGTCAAAGAGGTTTTCCAACACATCACTGGCAGCCAAACTTCCTAAACAAATTCAGCTGGATGGGGCTGGATTAAATTGTTAAATAAAGCAGATCACCAAGCAGAAGGGCTAGCACCCTCAAGCCACATTAGTGAGGTCACGTTTTGAGTCCAGTCCAGTTGTTCCACATCCAGGCCCTGACAGCCAACAGATGATGGATCAGGGCTTCCACTGCAACCTTCATATGATCAGATAGGGAGGCACAATTAGATTTCATACTGCATAGATGGCACAATAAGGTAGGAGACCAGCCCTGAAGCAGCATGTGAGAATCAGAACTCTCCACCCATTCTGTAACAATTAACTGGGCCCTCCCACTCAGGAAAGAACACAAACATCATAATATAATTACTTCAACTACCAGTGTTTGATTGAGGCACAGCATAATAAATAAATAAAATGAAGTAGGTAGGTAGTATCCCATAGTACCAAATACTGCCAAAAGGTTTAGGCAAACATGGGCACCACATTACAAAAAATATATAAAAATTTTGGGGCCCTAGAAAGAGTGCAGAGAAGAGCAACTAAGAGGATAGGGTGAGGGTCCACCACCCTGGCCCTTTTATGACTTGTAGACTTCAACTCCCAGAATTCCTCAACCAGCATGCCTGGCTGAGGAATTCTGGGAGTTGAAGTCCACAAGTCTTAAAGTTGCAAAGGTTGAGGATCCCTGCTTTAATGGACTGGAAGCTGGTTAAAAGAAAAAATCCAACTCAGAAATAAGGAGAAATTTTCTGACACGGACTACAATTAATCAATGGAACTGTTTGTCTCCTGGAGATGTGGAGAATCTCCATCATTGTAGGCTTTCAAGAAGAGACTGGACAACCCTTTGACCAAGATGGTACAAGCCTAGGTCTCATTTCTATCGAGATCCTCACTCATCCAGGTCGTGGTAGTCCCAAAGGTGCTTTTCCACGAGGCAGCTGGACTTCCTTGTTTTTCTTTGAAGACGTTTCGCTTCTCATCCAAGAAGCTTCTTCAGCTCTGACTGGATGGTGGGGAATGGAAGGATTTATTCTCCTTGCGGACAACTGGTCATTTGCATCCTTTTGGAGAGTCCTTGAGGCCACTTGGATGGTTATCTCTGTCCTCAGGGACAGCTGAGTGGTGCAAATGGGTGGGGAGCCTTCTTGGAACTGCTGAAAGGACTGTGTCATAGACTGGAGATGGATGATGCCGTATCCCTCCCCCTCCGTTGAGAGAGGGCTGGTCAATTTTTGACACCAATGGCCGAAGGATCTTCTTGGATGAGAAGCGAAACGCCTTCAAAGAAAAATAAGAAAGTCTAGGTGCCTCGTGAAAAAGCACCTTCGGGATAAGGTCTCATATTCCTTGAGGAGAGAGAGAGTTGGACCAGAAGACCTCCAAGGTCCCTTCTAGCCCTTTCGATTCTATGGTCTGTGAGTAGCTAAACATGGGGGGGGGGAGGGAAAAGAGGTAGGTAAGGAAAAGTGACACAGAAGTCAGTAGAAGGCTTGGGAATTCACCAATCAGCGTGGACACTTTGAGGAAGTGAAAGCCTCTCCTTCAATTTCTCAAAAGCCCAAAGGGTGAAGTGGTGGGAGCTGACAGCAGCCTCAGCAGACTTGCCTTTGAAGCCGCTGCAAACAGACTTGACAAATTATGCTAATTAATTGTTTGTTCTGGCCAGCCTCCGACTTTGTCTAAGTCAGGTGAAGCCAAGTTTGATGCTGGAGCCAAGCAGGTCCTGGAACAGCCCTATCTGATGATGGGTTATTTCAGTAACCGCTATCTGCTGAGCGCATTCTGAAAGCAGGCGATGAAGCAGCTGCGTCTTCTCATCAGATAATGGCCTTGGTGGTGAAGGAGCAGCAATCTGACCACTCTTTTAATTATTTTCAAAGGGAAGAGATCAGCCTGGGCAGCCATATGTCGAAACTTCAGAGACAACATTCTTCCGTTTGAAGACCTGCCCACAGTTAAGAGATCAAGAACCAGAAGGAAGGATAAGATGGGGTTTAAGCGAATGTTCTGGTTATTTATGTGTTGTTAAATGCAAAGGCTGCCCTATTTCCATTCTGATCCAGGACGGTGTATAAGACAAGGGTCTTCAAACGTGGCCCTTTTATGACTTGTGGACTTCAACTCCTAGAATTCCTCAGCCAGGCATGCTGGCTGAGGAATTCTGGGAGTTGAAGTCCAGAAGTCATAAAAGGGCCAAGTTTGAAGACCCCCTGGTGTAAGATAATTTAAAACAAAGCTATTACCAAGTGGTACCCAAAAAATGCTACGGACAGTGTTAATACCACTTTACAATGCCTTGGTAAGGCCACACTTGGAATACGGCATCCAGTTTTGGTCGCCACGATATTAAAAAGATGTCGAGACTCTGGAAAGAGCGCAGAGAAGAGCCACAAAGATGATTAGGGGGCTGGAGGCTAAAATATACGAAGGACGGTTGCAGGAATTGGGCATGTCTAGTCTAATGAAGAGAAGGACGAGGGGGGACATGATAGCAGTCTTCCAGTATCTCAGGGGCTGCCACAAAGAAGAAGGAGTCAAGCTATCCTCCAAAGCACCTAAAGGCAGAACAAGAAGCAATGGGTGGAAACTACTCAAAGGAGAGAAGCAACCTAGGACTAAGGTGAAATTTCCCGACAGTTAGAACAATTAACCAGTGGAACGGTTTGCCTTCAGCACTGGAGATTTTCAAGAAGAGATTGGACTATTTGTCTGGATTAGTACAGGGTCTCGAGCAGGAAGGTGGACTAGAACAGAGGACCCCAAACTTTTAGGCACTAGGGACCGGTTCTGTAAGGAGAGATTTTTCCACGGACCGAAGTGGGCATGGTTTTGTGTGCTGCCTGCATCCCATGGATGGGGCTTCGCTTGTTTGTGCTGCCCGGTTTCTGGCATGCCGCAGCCCAGTGCTGGTCCACAGACCGGGGGTTGGGGACCTCTGGATTAGAAGGTCCAACGTCCCTTCTGTTATTCTGTTATTCTGAGCATCCCTCAAACTACTCAATTCTAAGGCTCTGGGGGAACAGCCATGATTTAAGGGCTTACTTTCATTTGAGTCCCTGGAGGAAAATACTGTTCCAGAGATTCATTGGGCTATTAGCCACCAGGCTCATGAGTTCATGGAAGCCTGGCCTTCCACAAGCAGCTCCATCCACAGACACATTGACCTACAACCAGCCTACAAACCCCTCAGAATCCAAATCAACCGCACAGCTAACCAAAAACAACACCGACCCTCAACCATCCCACGCAATCCCCCACTTCACCTCCCAATGACCCTCACCTGATGTAACATCCCCATCACAAGACTCTCACTGATGATTTACACCTGAGCCATCACAAGACCCTCCCTTGACACACCCACATCTGACTCATCACAAGACCTACTGGCCACACAAAGCCCTTATACACAGAAGAACACGGACACTGTCTTTGGACAACGTTGCTAGAGTTGGACCTGACCGACGAGGAAACTTTCACTTTTACCTTTACCTGCAAATTATAAACCCATCATCTTTTCTGATGATGCAAAATTGGCTTGATCATCCAGAAAAGGGCTCCTGCAAGTCAATCTGGTGCTAAACGTCTTGGATCTGAGTTCAGGAAGGACTCGATTGCATTCTGCAAGTCCGGCTGTTGAGTGACAAAGTATGAGTGGTTTATTAATTGACATATTTTGTCGTGCAGATAATATGCTTCCCATTTGGAAGATCTCAGATCCCACTGTCTCCAGTTTCAAACTTCTTTCATTGAGAAAGTCTTATATGCCAAGACTTGACCCTTTGGGATCAGCTGCATCAATTATCTGAATTGTTTGCGAGGCGGCCTAACAACTCCAAAAGGGTAAACCATGAGTAGAGATGGAATAGGTACTCAACTCACTACAAAGGAATGCAAATAAATTACGTCCTTCTGGCTGTTCCTCTCGACACTTTTGTTTCCAAAGAAGGAATTCTTCCAGCACAGCAGAATGCACTAATTTGTATGGAGGACTCGCGACCTGCATTCATCTTTATTATTACTATTATTTATTTGTATCCTGCCTTTATTTTTACGAATAACTCAGGGTGGCGAACATATCCAGCACACCTTCTTCCTCCTATTTTCCCCACAACAAGAAGGTGTGAGGTGGGCTGGGCTGAGAGAAAGTGACTAGGCCAAAGTCACCTTGCCAGCTTTCATGGCTAAGGCGGGACTAGAACTCACAGTCTCACGGCGATTGGCTCAAAGTTACCCAGCTAGCTTTCATGGCTAAGGCGGGACTAGAACTCAGTCTCACGGTGATTGGCTCAAAGTCACCCACCTGGCTTTCATGGCTAAGGCAGGACTAGAACTCACAGTCTCAAAGTTGGCTCAAAGTCATCTTGCCAGCTTTCATGGCTAAGGCGGGACTAGAACTCACAGTCTCACGGCGATTGGCTCAAAGTCACCTTGCCAGTTTCATGGCTAAGGCAGGACTAGAACTCACAATCTCATGGCGATTGGCTCAAAGTCACCTTGCCAATTTCATGGCTAAGGCGGGACTAGAATTCACTGTCTTATGGCGATTGGCTCAAAGTCACCCAACTGGCTTTCATGGCTAAGGCAGGATTAGAACTCACAGTCTCACTGCGATTGGCTCAAAGTAACCTTGCCAGTTTCATGGCTAAGGCGGGACTAGAACTCACAGTTTCATGGCAATTGGCTCAAAGTCACCTTGCCAGTTTCATGGCTAAGGCGAGACTAGAACTCACAGTCTCACGGCGATTGGCTCAAAGTCACCTTCCCAGCTTTCATGGCTAAGGCGGGACTAGAACTCCCAACTTCCTCTTTCTAGCCTTGTCCCTTTAACCACTAGACCAGGGGTAGGCAACCTTGGCTCTTTTATGACTGATGGACTTCAACTCCCAGAATTCCTGAGCCAGCTTGGTTGGCTCAGGAATTCTGGGAGTTGAAGTCCACCAGTCATAAAAGAGCCAAGGTTGCCTATCCCTGCACTAACCCAAACTGGTCCTATTTTTAGAGTTTAGAAGGACTCTTGCTTACACCAACAATCAAGCAACCCTTCAGATTCCAAACAGCAACCCTGGTGTGACCAATTTGGTATTTCTTTTGGACAGATCCCTTAATGCTGGGCTGCTGTTCCGCATGTGGTAGCAGTTGAAGTAAAGGAAATTTTCCAGAACCAAATCAATATTTTTCTCAGCCTCAAAAAGGTGCTTGTGAAGAACTGTAGGAGGTGGTGCTGTTGGCTGTAAATCTCCGATCAAGATCAGATTGGTTTTGCCAACATCAAACCCTTTTCGGTATTTCTTGAACCATTTTAGTTGCAGGGTTCCACTGGCCTGAACACTTGTTGGCAAGAGTCCCAAAGGTGCTTTTTCAAGAGGCAACTGACTTCCTTGTTTTTCCTTTGAAGACGTTTCGCTTCTCATCCAAGGAGCTTCTTCAGCTCTGACTGGATGGTGGGGAATGGAGGGATTTATACTCCTTGCGGACAGCTGGTCATTTGCCTTCTTTTAGAGAGTCATTGAGGCCACCTGGAAGTTTGTCTATGTCCTCAGGGTCACCTGAATGGTGCAAATGGGTGTGGAGCCTTCTGCCCTGGCTCCCTTCCCTGTTGAAGACGGGCACACAGGCTGTTGGGGATGAGTCTGTGTGGTCCCCATCTCAAACTGAAGCGCAAATGGGTCCTGGAGTCTGCAACGTTTTCTGGAAATCCGTTCAGACTCCACACTCCAGGCTCCACACCCATTTGCACTACTCAGCTGACCCTGAGGACAGAAGTAAACCTCCAGGTGGCCTCAACGACTCTCTAGAGTCTAGAAGAAGGCAAATGACCGGCTGTCTGCAAGGATATAAATCCTTCCATTCCCCACCCTCCAGTCAGAGCTGAAGAAGCTTCTTGGATGAGAAGCGAAACGTCTTCAAAGGAAAAAAAAAACAAGAAAGTCCAGTTGCCTCCTTGAAAAAGCACCCTTGGGACAACCATGACCTGGATGATGGAGAATCACCATAGACCAGGGGTTTCAAACTCATTGAGGGCTGCATTGAGGACTCCAGGCTGATTCCTCGCTTGACTCAGCCCCCAGTCTCTTCCTGTCCTTCTACATCAGGGGTGTCAAACTCAGTTTAATTGAGGGTCGCATCAGCATTGCGGTTGTCCTCGGGGGGGGAGGTGTGGCCAGGGTAGGTGTGGCCTACTGGACGGGTGTGGCCTACTGTAGGCATGGCCAGCTCTACATCATTTGCGTCAAGAGTGCCTGTGGGGGCCTGGGCAGGAGTGGGACAGATCTGAGGGTGTCTGGCAGAAGGGGGGGGACCGGGGCAAGCGCCAAGGCATGGTCCATTGGAAGAGCCTGCTGAAACCCCTCCCCTGGAGCCCATCAAGCCAGATATGTGTGAAGTAGGCGAGGGCCATTTGCTGGCCACTTCCAGGCGATGGTGCATTTCTTCATTCCTCACAAAGGGTGACCCCTCCCCAGCATCCACCCAGGGGGCGGGGCCAATGCGGCAGGGGCTGGTTCCTTGCTGTTTCCAGACGGCCTTGTGGAGCTAAGACTGAATGCGTTTCAGCATAGATGGCCACCACAAAATTGTACATTGGCTCCCGGCCGGCCTGGGCCAGGGCCAAGGCAGCGGGGGCCGTTCCCTCACTGTTTCCAGGATGGCTTCGCGAGCCACATGAAACCACTTCGCGGGCCGCATCCGGCCCCCAGGCCTTGTGTTTGACATGTCTGCCATAGACCCTTGTTGGTGAGAGGGTCCTGAAAGCATCTGAGCTCATTTCAGCTTCTGATTCTTCCCAGGATATCACACTTACTCAAGCTCCTCGCAGCTTCCTTGCTCCAGTTAGAACACAGTCGTGACGCTTGAACTCTGCTAACCAACCAACCAGCCCTTCTGATTTCCCAACAGAAAATTAATATTTTTACAAGGCAGGAACGTTTTAGGGATCCCTGTGATGTTTCCTGAGATACTGCATTAAATTGTGCAAATGCCTCTCAAGATCAAAAGGAATTTTTTTTTTCCCATCCTTTCCCCCCCCCTGTATGGTTATTTGGGGAGCACTTTCGCTCCATTTAGGATTTTTCCCTCTGATGATCTTAATCATACCGTTCATAAAAACATCGAAAAAGACTTGGTGGTCCGTGGAATCTGCCCTTTGAGTTTATTTGTTTGTGCTTTCTTTTTAATTTGAAGGGCCCTTGGCGCTCTCTGAGCTTGGTGGCCTCCTGGCAGACGTTTCGTGACCCAAACTGGGTAACGTCATCGACGGTAGTAGGTAACTAGGTAACATGACGTTACGGTGTTTGGGTCAGGAAATGTCTGCAAGAAAACAACCAACCCCAGAGAGCATCAGAGACTTTTAACAATTATTTTTATCGTTTAAGATGCTACCACGTCAAGGAAATAAAACTGCAGTGTCACTGAGATCAAACACAACAGCAAATGGGCCTTAGGCAGGTCACAACAGGGATTGGAGTCCAAAAAGGTTATCAAATGGTGAACCCCTCTAATGTCTAATGTCGATTTCACCTCGTGGAAGTAGAATACAGCAGTTGCCTGTTTGTTAATTAGGTGTTTATACCACCTTTGTTATTTTTACAAATATTTCAAGGCAGCCAACATATCCAACACATCTTCCTCCTCCTATTTTTCCCACAACAATCCTGTGAGGTTGGGTTGAGATGAGAGAGAAAGAAAGAGAGGGAGGGAGGGGGAGAGAGGGAGAGAGAGGGGAGAGGGAAAGAGAGAGAGAAAGAGAGGGAGGAGTGAAAGAGAGGGAGAAAGAGAGGGAGGGAGGGAGAGGGAGAGAGAGAGGGAGGGAGAGAGAAAGAAAGAGAGGGAGGAGAGAGAGGGAAAGGGAGAGAGGGAGGGAGGGAGAGGGGGAGAGAGGGAGAGAGGGAGGGAGAAGGGGAGAGAGGAGGGAGAAGGGGAGAGAGGAGGGAGAGGGAGGGAGAGGGAGGGAGAGGGAAAGGGAGAGAGAGGGAAAGGGAGAGAGAGGGAGGGAGGGGGAGAGAGGGAGAGAGAGGGGAGAGGGAAAGAGAGAGAGAAAGAGAGGGAGGAGTGAAAGAGAGGGAGAAAGAGAGGGAGGGAGGGAGAGGGAGAGAGAGAGGGAGGGAGAGAGAAAGAAAGAGAGGGAGGAGAGAGAGGGAAAGGGAGAGAGGGAGGGAGGGAGAGGGGGAGAGAGGGAGAGAGGGAGGGAGAAGGGGAGAGAGGAGGGAGAAGGGGAGAGAGGAGGGAGAGGGAGGGAGAGGGAGGGAGAGGGAAAGGGAGAGAGAGGGAAAGGGAGAGAGAGGGAGGGAGGGGGAGAGAGGGAGAGAGAGGCCCAAAGTCATCTAGTTGGCTTTCATGCTTAAGGCGGGGCTAGAACTCTCCATCTCCTGATGATTAGCCCAAGGTCATCCAGCTGTCATGCCTAAGGCGGGATTAGAACTCACAGTCTCCCGATTCTTAGGCCAGCATCTTAATTGCTACCTCAAACTGATTTGGTTCTCTTCACAACTGCTCCCTTCTTTCCCCTAGGATTCCCAGAAGGACCCGGTTTGCCAGCTCTCTGCCATCTGCATCGGCTTTATAACCGCTCCTCATAAACTGGGGTCTCAAAACCCAACAGAAAGGCTTTGTTACTTGACATAAACACGTGACCATTTACGTACCTCTCTGGGTGGGAAGGCCGAGACGTGTCCCCTCTTTTCAAAGTTTTATTTCCAGAGATGGGAAACTGCACTTTTCCTAACCCAT
The DNA here is from genome assembly GCF_016545835.1 of Crotalus tigris. Taxonomy (NCBI): domain Eukaryota; kingdom Metazoa; phylum Chordata; class Lepidosauria; order Squamata; family Viperidae; genus Crotalus; species Crotalus tigris. Next base: position 18,351 of record NW_024100134.1, on the reverse strand, counting down.
GGCTACCTTTCTTCTTTGCTTCCCCCCCCCCTTTCTTTCTTTTTTTTTTTAAATTTGGCCTCTCTCTCTCTCTCTCTCTCTGATTTCATTATGTTTGGGGGGGAGGACACATCACAACCTGCTAGCCCAGAAATGAAAAGAGACATCTTGTGTCCGTAAACAAACCCGAGGAAAAAGACCTGGTTTGGAATTTCACCCGTCTGTCTTGATTTGTAAACTGCTCTAGAAATGTCAGCTTCTGATAACGCGGTGACGGAGAGTCAGTTTACCAAAAAGCTTTCACAAATTCATCTACACTTCAGAATCCAAATGCCACCACCACCCTCTTTACTTTTTACCCAGCAGAAGACACCTTACGGAACATAAAGCCACCTTTGATATCATTATTGGGGAGGGGTTTTTTTTGATGCACTGTTTTTTTACACGTACATACCGATTTGATTGAAGAAAGACAGAAAGGGTTGTAAATATCAGGCTTACAAAAAAGAAACGTAGTTTGATCTAGTCATTAAAGCCCCGGGCTAGAAAGCAGGAGATGGTGAGTTCTAGTCCTGCCTTAGCCATGAAAGCTGGCTGGGTGACTTTGGACCAATCACCAGGAAACGGGGAGTTTTACTCCCACCTTAGTCATGAAAGCTGGTTGAGTGACTTTGGAGCAATCACCAGGAGAAGGTGAGTTCTAGTTCCGCCTTAGGCATGAAAGCCAGCTGGGTGACTTTGAGCCAATCACCAGGAGAAGGGGAGTTCTAGTTCTGCCTTAGGCATGAAAGGCAGCTGAGTGACTTTGAGCCAATCACCAGGAGATGGTGAGTTCTGGTTCCGCCTTAGGCATAAAAGCCAGCTGGGTGACTTTGAGCCAATCACCAAGACACGATGAGTTCTAGTCCCGCCTTAGGCAAAAAAGATGGTTGGGGGACTATGGGCCAATCACCAGGAGAAGGTAAGTTCTAGTCCCACCTTAAGCATGAAACATGACTGGGTGATTATGGCCCAATCACCAGGACACGATGAGTTCTAATCCCGCCTTAGGCATAAAAGATGGTTGGGGGACTTTGGGCCAATCACCAGCAGAAGGTGAGTTCTAGTTTCACCTTAGGCATGAAAGTCAGCTGGGTGACTTTGAGCCAATCACCAGGAGAAGGTGAGTTCTAGTCCCACCTTAAGCATGAAAGCTGACTGAGTGATTATGGCCCAATCACCAGGACACGATGGGTTCTAGTCCCGCCTTAGGCATGAAAGGTAATTGGGTGACTATGGGCCAATCACCAGGAGACAGTGAGTTCTAGTCTTCCCATAATCATTAAAGCCAACTGGGTGACTTTGGGCCAGTCCTTCTCTCTCAGCCAACCTACCTCACAGGATTATTCTTGTGGGAAGTTAAGAGGAGGAAAATGTGTTGGGTGTGTTTGCCAGTTTGAACTATTTGTAAAAATAATAAAAGATATAAACAAATAAATCAAGTAAACATTAAAAAAAAGGGGCACAGCACTGGCTTTAGGAATGCTCCCATGGAGGTTGACAAAGTCAAGCTGGCATTGGTGAGCATGCGGTTGAAGTCCCACCCTTCAACATGTGTGTGAACGCATATCAAACCCACTTGGAATCTCCCCCCAACAGTGAACTACTCAGGTCAATAGGTCTTCTGAGTTTATTATACATCAGTGGTGGCGAACCTATGGCACGCGTGCCAGAGACAGCACTTAGAGCCCTCTCTGTGGGCACACGGGCCGTCGCTCCAGCCCCGCCTCCCCCCATGGCCACCCCCTCCTCACCAGCAGCCCCCCTAGAGGAGAGTGGCCCCTGGGCACAGCCCGCACACAGCAGCGCAGCCAAGAACATGGCAGCCAGGCAGCAGGGTCAAGACTCCGCCCTCACGCCCTGTCACTTGCAGATGATGCTGCGGGGCACGGGCAGAGGGCGTGGCCACCATGGCGCTGAGGGCCCACCTGGGCGATCTCCTGTGGTGGGCCATGGAGGCGGTGGGTAGCCCTGCAGGCGGGTAAGGGTGGGGCAGAGCTGGGCGGGTCAGGGGGTCTGGCGGTTTTTGGGCACTCGGTCTCTAAAAGATTCGCCATGACTGTTATACATGTTCTGCAAAATATCCAGGACAACAGCTGATGTTCTCTGGCTGACGTTGTGCTGGTTTGGTTCTAGACGTCACTACAGGAGCCTGTTCCAGGTAATCTTTTGTGGGTCTCTGAGCAACAATCTCTAAAACAGCGGTTCTCAACACTCTAACGTCGAATCAAAGAATTGATCCGGTAAAGGTCTATGGCAGCGATTCTCAACCTGTGGGTCAGGACCCCACTTGGGGTCGAACGACCATTTCACAGGGGTCGCCAAACAACGCAGTCCGCCAATTTTTTCCCCCTTTTCTTTAGCTGTGCTACTCCCTTTTATTCTACTGGCTTTTGAAAGCCAATAGAATAGACTCTCTTGAATAGAGTCTAATTCTATTGGCTTTCAAAAGCCAATAGGAATTGTCCAGGCTGTCTCTGCCCTGTTGAGCCTGCCAAAAGACCCATTCTGCAAACGGTGCTGCACCAGTTGAGTAGTCCTCGACTTACGACCGGTTGAGTAGTCCTCGACTTAGGACCGGTTGGGGGTCGTGGCATTAAAAAGGTTGAGAATCACTGCTCTAAAACCTAAGACTAGAGCTCTTTCTCTCTCTCTTTTTGATGCTTTCTAGAATAGTTGGCTTCAGATGGCACAATGCGCAACCCAGATCAAGGGATGTTATTTGCTGATGGTCTCAGCCTAGTCTCTCTGAAACACTGCGGGGAAAAAATTAGCCCAGTGACGCATCTGATATTTTCAGGTGTAAGTGCTTCCTTTTTAATTCGGCCAGAGGGGGTGGGGGGTGGAGAAACCGCCAATGTGCATCAGCTATCAAGAATTCGGGAAATGCTATTTTTAAATCGTCCAGCTTTTTCTACGTTACCGTAGACTGGCCCAAACAGCTCTGCCAATTTTAGAATCACCTTTTCCGTTAAACATCAGTGAAAACATACACTGGGTAATCACAGACCGATTGAGTAACACAACCCTGAGTACACCGAGGAACCGCTATTTAAAGTTTTATTCCCATGTCAATTACAAGAAAGAAGACACCCGAGGGAAGAGGAGACGGACGGAGGGACGGGGCACCAAAGCAGAGTTGGGGAGATGGGTTGGCTGGCATTGATAATGGGTTATGGGGTAGAGGGACTGTGTCACCCCCCTCATCTCAAAAATATAAACAAATAAATAAATAAAAGCATGAAAATATCAAGTAGTGCAGAGAAAGCAACAAAGATGATTAGGGGACTGGAGGCAAAACCATATAAGGAATGGTTGCTGGAATTGGGTATGTCTAATTTAACGAAGAGAAGGACAAGGGGGGACAGGATAGCAGTCTTCTAGTATCTTTGGCTGCCCCAAAGAAGAGGGTGTCAAGCTATTTTCAAAGGCGCCTGAAGGGAGGACAAAAAGCAACGGGTGGAAACTAAGCAAGGAGAGAAGAAACCTAAAACTAAGGAGAAACTTCCTGACAGTTAGAACAAGTAACCAGTGGAACTCCTTGCCTCCAGAAGCAGCGAATGCTCCAACACTGGAAGTTTTTAAGAAGAGACTGGACAGCCATTTGTCTGAAATGATATAGGGCAGTGGTGGCGAACCTATGGCATGGATGCCAGAGACGGGACTCAGAGCCCTCTCTGTGGGCACGTGTGCCGTCGCCCCAGTCCTAGGCCTTCAGCTGGGTTTTATAAAACCGTTTCGCTTTAGGCCTCTGCCACTGTGTGCAAAAAAAAAAAAAAGGGTTAATCAATCAGTCAATTTCAACTTCTCCCGGAAAAAAAAAAGATCTTGCAAAGTTGGAATTGATTGATTGAACTTTTTAGTCCCACCCAGTCTGCCATTACCACCGCAGCCACGCCCCCAATGGGCCACATACCCCCCAATTGGCCACACCCAGCCAATGGGCCACACCCACCCGGCACCCGACGATGCATGTGGATTTTGGGTTGGAGTTTGGGTACTCGGTCTCTAAAAGGTTCGCCATCACTGATATAAGGTTTCCTGCCTGAGCAGGGGTTGGACTAGATGACCTCCAAGGTCCCTTCCAACTATTCTATTCTATTCTATTCTATTCTATTCTATTCTATTCTATTCTATTCTACTCTACTCTACTCTACTCTATTCCATCCCATCCCATTCCATCCCATCCCATCCCATCCCATCCCATTAACCAGTGATTCAGGGGGCTTAATCCAGGCCCACAGACTTTTCCACTGGCCTCACTGACTCAAAAGCAACAGCAAAGTCTTATTTCCGTTCTGCTCAACCAGTCTCCAACTGCATTTCTCTAGCCTTTCCCTAAAATAATTCTTTCAAGGTGTTTTCAGAGGACTTCTAGCTTTGAAAAGAAACAAGGACTGGTGAGTTTGGGGTGTGCGTATTTATGTACCTGTGTGTGTATGGGGGGGGGGAGAGGGAAGAAAGGAGAGAGACAAGGAGGAGTAAATACATTGACTACTTAGATAGATAGAAGAATTGAGTTGGAAATGACATTGGAAGCCTCCAGTCCCCTGATCATCTTTGTTGCTCTTCTCTGCACTCTTTTTAGAGCAGTGGTTCTCAATCTTTTTAATGCCGCAACCCCCAACCGGTCGTAAGTCGAGGACTACTCAACTGGTGCAGCACCGTTTGCAGAATGGGACTTTTGGCGGCTCAGCAGGGCAGAGACAGCCTGGACAATTCCTATTGGCTTTTGAAAGCCAATAGAATTAGACTCTATTCAAGAGAGTCTATTCTATTGGTTTTCAAAAGCCAATAGAATAAAAGGGAGTAGCACAGCTAAGGAAAAGGGGGGAAAAATGGCAGACTGCGTTGTTTGGCGACCCCCGTGAAATGGTCGTTCGACCCCAAATGGGGTCCCGACCCACAGGTTGAGAACCACTGTTTTAGAGTCGCAACATCTTTTTGATATTGTGATGACCAAAACTGGATGTAATATTCCAAGTGTGGCCTTACCAAGGCCTTGTAAAGTGGTATTAACACTTCACGTGATCTTGATTCTATCCCTCTGTTAATGCAGCCTAGCATTGTGTTGGCTTTTTTGGCAGCTGCAGCACACGGCTGGCTTATATTTAAGTGATTGTCCACTAGGACTCCAAGGTCCCTTACCCAGGCTTTTTTGTATAGCAGTACCAATACCACTTTTTGAGTAGAAATGGGAATTAAAATAACACCAGTCTTTGAAGGGCTAAGAATTACAGGCTGCAGAATGTGAAAAATCCAGAGCTGATAACTAAGGGTTACAGACGGAACACACACCCTAAAATAAAATAAAAAAAACCCCAAATCCTCAAACAACAAAGAGCAATTTACGCAAGCAGCTTTCGGAACAAAGGGTTTTCGAGACATTGTTTTTCTCACTGCTGAAATGGAGGTACCTCTGTAACATGCAAAAGCTAAAAACACATCCGTGCAATTACAGAAATGTTCAAAATGATAGGGTGGCCTTGGCAACCTCAACCACCAATTTGGCCTTGCTCTCGGCCCACTTCACGATGTCGAGAGGCTGTAAAAACCAGGCAATGCTTTTGTGCCCAAGGGTGCCAACTTGGCTGGGTTTTTTTTTTCTTTTTTTCTTTTAGAGCAGCTCAGACATTTTTTGCAGTCCCTTGTTTCTCTCCGGACGGTTAGAAAGCTTGCTTTCTGCTCTAGAGTCTGAGCCAGCTTAAAATTGCATATATTTAAATAAATTAGAACCAAGCCAAACCCACCCATAACGTTTGTCAAACCAGTCCAATAAATCTCCCTCCCCCCCCCCCTTTTTTTTTTCCATCAGACCTTCAGACATGTATTGCCTTGGTCTTGTTCTCAGGCAACCTCAGTTGACTTCCTTTGCCCCAAGTGACTTTGCGATGTTTGCTAAAAGTCCCTGATTGGCCAAGATTAACCACGTGACTCAACCAGTATAACAAAAAAAAAAAAAAAAAAGCTGTGGTTCCAAGCCAAACAGTAACGATAAACAAGATTTTTTTCTTTTTTAAGGTGACTGTTCATATACGAGGTCAAAACCAAATCTAGCATTTTCAAATGCCTTCCTTGGTGCTCTCTTGAGCTTGGTGGTTTTCTTGTAGAAGTTTCATGACCCAACTAGGTAACGTCATCAGTGCTGGAAGAGAATGGGAGATGCAGGGAGGAGGAGGAGGAGGAGGGGGGGGAGGAGGAGGACGACGACAACGGTGGAATCCTTGGTGCTCTCTGAGCTTGGTGGTTTTCTTATAGACGTTTCATGACCCAACTAGGTAACATCATTAATGTTAGAAGAGACTGGAGGGGTGTGCAGAGGAGGAGGAGGAGGAGAAGGAGGAGGAGGAGGACGACGACGACGACGACGACTGTGGGGTCCTTGGTGCTCTCTGAGCTTGGTGGTTTTCTTGTAGATGTTTCATGACCCAACTAGGTAACATCATCAGTGCTGGAAGAGAATGGGAGATGCAGGGAGGAGGAGGAGGAAGAGGAGGAGGAGGAAGAGGAAGAGGAGGAAGAGGAGGAGGAGGACGACAACTATGGAATCCTTGGTGCTTTCTGAGCTTGGTGGTTTTCTTATAGACGTTTCATGACCCAACTAGGTAACATCATCAGTGCTGGAAGAGAATGGGAGATGCAGGGAGGAGGAGGAGGAGGAGGAAGAGGAGGAGGAGGAAGAGGAAGAGGAGGAGGAGGACGACAACTATGGAATCCTTGGTGCTTTCTGAGCTTGGTGGTTTTCTTATAGACGTTTCATGACCCAACTAGGTAACATCATTAGTGTTAGAAGAGACTGGGGGGGTGTGTGCAGAGGAGAAGGAGGAGGAGGAGGAGGAGAAGGAGGAGGAGGAGGAGGAGGAGGAGGAGGAGGGGGGGGAGGAGGAGGGGGAGGAGGGGGGAGGAGGGGGAGGAGGAGGGGGGAGAGGAGAAGGAGGAGGAGGAGGAGAAGGAGGAGGAGGAGGACGACGACGACGACGACGACTGTGGGGTCCTTGGTGCTCTCTGAGCTTGGTGGTTTTCTTGTAGATGTTTCATGACCCAACTAGGTAACATCATCAGTGCTGGAAGAGAATGGGAGATGCAGGGAGGAGGAGGAGGAAGAGGAGGAGGAGGAAGAGGAAGAGGAGGAAGAGGAGGAGGAGGACGACAACTATGGAATCCTTGGTGCTTTCTGAGCTTGGTGGTTTTCTTATAGACGTTTCATGACCCAACTAGGTAACATCATCAGTGCTGGAAGAGAATGGGAGATGCAGGGAGGAGGAGGAGGAGGAGGAAGAGGAGGAGGAGGAAGAGGAAGAGGAGGAGGAGGACGACAACTATGGAATCCTTGGTGCTTTCTGAGCTTGGTGGTTTTCTTATAGACGTTTCATGACCCAACTAGGTAACATCATTAGTGTTAGAAGAGACTGGGGGGGTGTGTGCAGAGGAGAAGGAGGAGGAGGAGGAGGAGAAGGAGGAGGAGGAGGAGGAGGAGGAGGGGGGGAGGAGGAGGGAGAGGAGGGGGAGGAGGGGGAGGAGGAGGAGGAGGGGGAGGAGGAGGAGGAGGAGGGGGAGGAGGAGGACGACGACTATGGGATCCTTGGTGCTCTCTGAGCTTGGTGGTTTTCTTGTAGATGTTTCATGACCCAACTAGGTAACGTCATCAGTGCTGGAAGAGAATGGGAGATGCAGGGAGGAGAACGAGGAGGAGGACAACAACAACTGTGGAATCCTTGGTGCTCTCTGAGCTTGGTGGTTTTCTTATAGACGTTTCATGACCCAACTAGGTAACATCATTAGTGTTAGAAGAGACTGGAGGGGTGTGCAGAGGAGGAAGAGGAGGAGCAGGAGGAGGAGGAGCAGGAGGACGACGACTGTAGGGTCCTTGGTGCTCTCTGAGTTTGGTGGTTTTCTTGCTGACATTTCATTACCCAACAAAGTAACATCATCAGTGTTATAAGGCAGTGGTTTTTTTCTCTTTTTATGTACTAGGGGCTTGCCCTGTTGTTTCACCAGCAATCAACACCCAGATAAGCAGAGATTAGCAGCAAGATCAATACTAGACCAACTATCGAGAAGTCAATGCATCCCAATCAACTATACAGATAAACAAGCTAGCAGTAAACATCGGCCTAGTCGATGAACGACCAAGATCCTCCCACTACCAGAGAAGCCATTTGAGTATAAACACAGAGTAAATTTCCCTTTCCTTCTAGACTGATGGGTAATGAAACATATGCAAGAAATCAACTGAGCAGAGAAAGCATCAAAGATGCCACAATTCAAGTATTCTATTAATACCACTTTACAAGACCTTGGTAAGGCCACACTTGGAATACGGCTTCCAGTTTTGATCACCACGATGTAAAAAAGATGTTGAGACTCTAGAAAGAGTGCAGAGAAGAGCAACAAAGATAATTAGGGGACTGGAGGCTAAGACATATAAGGAAAGGCTGCTGGAATTGGGTATGTCTAGTTTAATGAAGAGAAGGGGGGACAGGATAGCAGTGTTCCAATATCTCAGGGGCTGCCCCAAAGAAGAGGGAGTCAAGCTACTCTCCAAAGTGCCTGAAGGCAGGACAAGAAGCAACGAATGGAAACAGATCAAGGAGAGAACCAGGACAAATTTTCTGACAGTTTTAGAACAATTAACCAGTGGAACAATCTGCCTCCAGAAGAGGTGAATGCTCCAACACTGGAAGTTTTTAAGAAGAGACCGGACAATCATTTATCTGAAATGGTATATGGTTTCCTGCCTGAGCAGGGGGTTGGACTAGAAGACCTCCAAGGTCCCTTCCAATTGTGTTACAGAGTGATGGTTTACAAGTGGTTTACAGAGTCAACATATTTGTCCCCCAAAACCTGGGTCCTTATTTACTGGATGGAAGGCTTGAGTCAACCTTGAGCTGGTCAGGATCAAACTCCTGGCAGTGGGCAGAGTTTGCCTGCAATACAGCATTCTAACCACTGCGCCTCTAGAGAGGGAGGGAGGGAGGAAGGAAGGAAGGGCAATAGCAATAGCACTTAGACTTATATAACGCTTTACAGTATTTTACGGCCCTCTCTAAATAGTTTACAGTCAGCCCATGGCCCCCAACAATCTGGGTCCTCATTTACCGACCTCGGAAGCATGGAAGGCCGAGTCAACCTTGAGCCAGTCAGGATCGAACTTCCTGGCTGTGGGCAGAGTTAGCCTGCAATGTCGCATTCTAACCACTGCACCACCAGGGCTAAGTATGAGGAATGGCTGTAAGTTGCTTTTTTTTTTTTTCAATTGCACTTCAACTTCAAGTGGTCGCTAAATGCACAGATATAAGTCGAGGACTACCCGTCTACAAGGATGCTGGTAAGCTTCTGTCAAGCTGGCAAAAAAAAAAAACCCACAGATTTTTGTACCTACAGTTCGCACCCACAACCACGTCCTTGTTATAGCGAGGCTCTCTTGATCTTCAGTCCTTCAAGGGCCCAGCCAAACTCAAGTTAATATTTGGCAAAGAGTTGGTTCCTTGATTTAAGATTGAACGCAGCCGCCTTTTATCGTCTTGTTTAAAAGAAATTTTAAAAAAAACCCCGAAAACCACACGCAGATGAGTCTTTTGCAAAAAACATATGAACCCTTTGCTAAGTGGCCTTGCTCTGACTTTCACTGCAAGGCCAGCAGTTTTCAAGGACACCCACGTTGATTCTCCCACTGGCAAGTTCAGAGAGAAGCCTCCCGCTTCCCTTCGGCAACTTACTTTGGCTTCGGTCTCCCCGCGGTGTAACGTGTACAAATGATGGATGGCGCTTTGCGAGGAGGACCACGGGTGGGTGAGGACTTGGAAGATGTGGAAATCGTGGCCCAGGGTGTCTGCTGTGACCAGAAGCATGCCTGAAGGGGAAAAAAGAGAAAGGGGGGGACACGTGAGAGAGGAAGCACGTTGAGCGCCGCGTTCAGCAACGTTATGTTCCTCTCCGCCATCTGAAAAAAAGGAACGTGATCTGAACTCTACTTTAAAATCATTGGCATGAGGTCATTTTTTTAAAAAAATAAATTTATAATACACTATGCCAGGGGTAGGCAACCTTAGCTCTTTTATGACTCGTGGACTTCAACTCCCAGAATTCCTGAGCCAGCATGAGGGAAACTTTGGCCCCTTCGTGACTCGCGGACTTCAACTCCCAGAATTCCTGAGCCAGCATGAGGGAAAATTTGGCCCCTTCTTGACTCGCGGACTTCAACTCCCAGAATTCCTGAGCCAGCATGAGGGAAACTTTGGCCCCTTCTTGACTCGCGGACTTCAACTCCCAGAATTCCTCAGCCAGCATGGGGGAACTATGGCCCCTTCATGACTCATGGACTTCAACTCCCAGAATTCCTGAGCCAGCATGAGGGAAACTTTGGCTCCTTCATGACTCGTGGACTTCAACTCCCAGAATTCCTGAGCCAGCATGAGGGAAACTTTGGCCCCTTCATGACTCGTGGACTTCAACTCCCAGAATTCCTGAGCCAGCCACGCTGAGGGGAAAGGGAGAGGTTTCCATGCTGAGCCATACCAGCTCAGGAATTCTGGGAGTTGAAGTCCATGAGTCATAAAAGAGCCAAGGTTGCCTACCCCGGGACTATGCAAAAAGTATTTGAATTCCACTGTTCATGTACAGGTGGTCCTCCACTTATGACCCGGCTTGAAGCCAAAATTTCTGTTGTTAAGTGAATTTTGGCCCGCTTGATAACCTTCCTTGCCACAATTGTTAAGGAAATCGCCGCACTAGTTAAGTTAGTAACATGCAAGACGGTTGTTGTGAGTTTGGCTCCATTTTGTGACCTTTCTCGATGCAGTTAAGTGAATCGCTGCAGTTGTTAAGTTAGTAACACGGTTGTTAAGTGAATCGGCTTATCAGGGGGTTGCAAAAGGAGGTCACGTGACCCCGGGACACTGCAAGCATCATAAATATATAATAATAATCATAATAATCATAATAATCATAATCATAAAATAGAGAAAGTCATAGAAAATGATAAAATCAAACTGCTTTGGGACTTCAGAATTCAAACAGACAAGCACATGCAACATAACACCCCAGACTTAACAACTGTCGATAAGAAAGACAAAAAAGTCTGGATAGTGGACATGGCAGTGCCTGGAGACAGCAGAATAGACGAGAAAGAAGTGGAGAAGATAACAAAATACAAAGACCTACAAATAGAAATAGAAAGACTGTGGCAAAAGCAAGCAAGGGTAGTACCAATAGTCATAGGTTCCTTGGGTGCAATCCCAAAACAACTGGAGCACCACTTGACAAATTGGCATTGACAAATTCGCTATTAGTCAATTGCAAAAGGCGGCCTTACTAGGAACTGCTTCCATCCTGCGACGATAGCTGTAATACCATCAAACATCCACATCTGCCTATCCCAGGTCCTGGGTAAGGACTCGATAGGTAGACAAAATGCCAAATCCAGTCTGAACATCTGGCTGACTGTGCGATGATCAATATAGGTTGGAAGGGACCTTGGAGGTCATCGAGTCCAACCCCCTGCTCAGGCAGGGAACCCTACACCATTTCGGACAAATGGCTGTCCAGTCTCTTCTTAAAAACTTCCAGCGTTGGAGCATTCACATGATCCTGGGGACGTGACAATGGTCGTAAGTGTGAAAAATTGGTCATAAGTCATTCTTCTCAGTGTTGTTATAACTTCGAATGCTCATTAAACAAACAGTTATAAGTCAAGGACTACCTGTAGGAGAACTTTCCCCGGCATATAATAATGGGGAGAATAACCAAGAAACATTCTTCCTTTGTAAATTGTTGAAAATCAGGAGCCACGTCCACATGGCTATTATCTTCTGCAACTTGCTCAAAGAAGAGGTCATTCCCTTCAACTCATTTATGATGTATATTTACTCAGAAGTTAAGAGACATTATGTTAAATGAGCTTCTCTCCAGTAAGAGAATGCAGGGGGGGGGAGAGAGAAAACCCTAATAAAGCTGATTTAAAGCTTGCAGGCCTAACTCCTTTTGTGAAGGGAATGAAGTGGGAGTACAAGAGAAGAAATAGCACACACATTAGACTTTTATAAAATGTGAAAGCTGCAAAAACAGAAAGCTTTGTAGATGATTTATTGGCCCAAGGCTTTCTTTTTTTTAATTCTACTGCTTTGAAGCACATAAGCTCCGGGCTACTTGAGCAAGGGCAGCTGGATGTCTTCAGATGGACTACAACCCCCATAATTCCAGTCAAAATAGCCATAGCCATGGAAGCCAAGGGTTTTTTTGAAGTATATCCAAGAACTTCCTCAATAACATCCACCGTGATAGGCAAGTTAAGTAAGAGAAACACTGCATAGCAGCGCCTGTTAGGGAAATTTGCAGATTTCTTGTTATTCATTTAAAAGAATAATAGAATAACAAGAGTTGGAAGGAACCTTGGAGGTCATCTAGTCCAACCCCCTGCTCAGGCAGGAAACCCTATACCATTTCAGACAAATGGCTGTCCAATCTCGTCTTAAAGCCTCCAGTGTTGGAGCATACACAACTTCTGGAGGCAGGTTGTTCCACTAGTTAATGCCAGGTTGCTTCTCTCTTTGGTTAGTTTCCACCCGTTGCTTCTTGTCCTGCCTTCAGGTGCTTTGGATATCAGCTTGACTCCCTCTTCTTTGGGGCAGCCCCTGAGATACTGGAACACGGCTATCATGTCCCCCCTCGTCCTTCTCTTCATTAAACTAGACATGCCCAATTCCAGCAACCGTTCCTTATATGTTTTAGCCTCCAGTCCCCTAATCATCTTTGTTGCTCTTCTCTGTACTCTTTCTAGAGTCTCAACATCTTTTTTACATCATGGTGACCAAAACTGGATGCAGTATTGCAAGTGTGGCCTTACCAGGGCATTATAAAATGGTTCTAACACGTCACATGATATTAATTAAATCCATCTATTAATATTTCATATGCCACCCCTCTCACTCATAAAATGACGCTGGCAGGCTCAAAGACACTAAACAGATAAATAGAAAAACAATTAAGATTTTAAAAGCCAGTTTGGTCTAATGGTTAAGGCAGTAGGCTAGAAATCGGGAGACTGTGAGTTCGAGTCCTACCTTAGTCATTTATTCTGGGAGTTGAAGTCCACAAGTCTTAAAGTTGCCAAGGTTGGACACCCTTGTTCTAAATCTTAAAGGGTAGACCAGGGTTTGTGGATCCCTTCAATCATCTGCTCCTATCATTGCCAGCAGGAATTCCTGAGTGGATGGGGTCCACAGCAGACCCCTTCCAATGCAGCAAGTGGGGCCGGCTAGTCCCACTGGGGTGAGAAGTACTTGAACACTGGGCCCTATCTAACAAAATGAAATTCAGCGTAGATAAAAATAAGGTTTTACACTTAGGCAAGAAAAACCAACTGTATAGGTACAAACTAGGTGAAACATGGCTTAATACAAGTAACTGTAAGAGGGATCTTAGAGTCCTAGTGGACAATCACTTAAATATGAGCCCACAGTGTGCAGCAGCAGCCAAAAAGGCTAATACAATCCTGGGTTGTATAAGCAGAGGCACAGAATCAAAATCACGTGAAGTATTAGTACCACTTTACAAACTCTTAGTATGGCCACACCTGGAGTATTGCATCCAGTTCTGGTCACCACAGTATAAAAAAGATGTTGAAACTCTGGAAAGAGTGCAGAGAAGAGCAGGAATTGGCTATGTCCAGTCTAGTGAAAAGAAGGACTAAGGATGACATGATAGCAGTGTTCCAATATTTGAGGGGCTCCTACAAAGGTGAGGGAGGGGTCAAACTACTTTCCAAAGCACCAAAAGGCAGGACAAGAAACAAGGGATAGAAACTAACCAAGGAAAGAAACAGCCTAGAACTAAGGAGAAATTTCCTGATATTTAGAACGATTAATCAGTGGAACATCTTCCTCCAGAAGTTGTGGATGCTCCATTACTGGAGGTTTTAAAGAAGAGATTGGACAACCATTTGTTTGAAAAGGTACAGGGTCTCCTGCTTGAGCAGGGGGGTGGACTAGAAGACCTCCAAGGTCCCTTCCAACTCTATTATTCTATGTACATTACCTGCCCTCTACAGCCCATAGCAAAATTCAGAATGATCCTGAAAATCTTCTATAAAATGCAGGTTTTCCAGGATGGACCAGGCAATGGAAAAAGGGAAGACTTGAAGTAGACACCTTGTAAATGGCCGACGGTAGAGATTTTATGTATTGAGCTAGCAATAACTCTCACACAGTACCCACACAGCGATGCACCAGTTAATGAAGTATGTTCCTTCATTACTGCCAAGGGGGTTTGGTGAATTTGCCAAGGCGTGCTGCTTCTTTTTACTCATTGGTAAACCACAGGAAGTTTGTCCGGGCATTACTTTCCATCTGCAAAGTGCTTCACGCTGAGTTGGGCAAAGTGTTTAAAACTGCACCCTCTCCAGGACTGCCATGCTGGATTGCCACCCATCAGGCAGATATTCGAGTTCTTCATTATTATTATTATTTTTTTTAAAAAAAGATCACATCCATCTGGGCACAAACCTAGCTTTGATCTAAGCAAAATGAAAGAAAACCTGGCGAAAAACACTGTGGGGAATAGGACATTCGATGTCCTTCAAAACATTGCTAGCATAGGATTAAAAGTAGGGGGGAAATTCCTAGCCGGAAGAATTTGGGAATGTCTGACAATTCCAAACATGTTTTGCAGCTAAAATATAATGGCTGAATGCTACAATATCCATATTAAACATTTCCCAAAATATTCATTCTCTCTCTCTCTCTCTCTCTCTCTCTCTCTCTCTCTCTCTATCTATCTCTCTCTCTCTCTCTCTCTCTCTCACTCACTCACTCACTCACTCTCATGGTGACATTCTTCAACAGGGTATAAATGGAAGAAATAGAATAGAATAGAATAGAATAGAATAGAATAGAATAGAATAGAATAGAATAGAATAGAATAGAGAAGAGTAGAGTAGAGTAGAGTAGAGTAGAGTAGAGTAGAGTAGAATATTTAGTGAGAATAGAATAAATAGAATAGAATAGAATAGAATAGAATATTTATTGAGAATAGAATAGAAGAGAAGAGAAAATTTATTGAGAATAGAATAGAATAGAATAGAATAGAATAGAATAGAATAGAATAGAATAGAATAGAATAGAATAGAATAGAATAGAAGCTGGAAGGGACCTTGGAGATCTTCTAGTCCAGCTTAAGCAGGAGAACCTATACCATCTCAGACAAGTGATTGTCCAGTCTCCTCTTGAAAATCTCCAATGATGGAGCGCCCACAATTTCTGGAGGCAAGCAGTTCCACTGGTTAATTGTCCTCACTGCTAGGAAGTTTCTCCTTAATTCCAGGTTGCTTCTCTCTTTGATCAGTTTCCAACCATTATTTCTCGTCCTTCCCTCTGGTGCTTTGGAGAATAATGTGACCCCCTCTTCTTTGTGGCAGCCCCTCAAATACTGGAAGACTGCTATCCTGTCTCCCCTATTTCTTGTTTTCCTTAGACTAGCCAAACCCAAGTCCTGTAGCCATTCTTCGTATGTTTTAGTCTCCAGGCCTTAGTTGCTCTTCTCTGATCTGCTCCAGGATAGGGTAGAAAGAAAGAATAGATTTCTAAGGAAAAAAAGCATTAATGCTCTGCCAAAAAAAAAAAAAAAAAACGCTGGACTTTAAGAGAAGGAATAGAAAGGACCTGCAAAAAAAATAATAATAATAATGCTGGATCTAATTCCTCTCAGCACAAAATATCATCTTAATTCACATTTAAAACTCTTCTTTTCTATGCTCAATGTTTTCCTGGCCTCTTAAACTTAGAACTGGGAAAGGCTGTTCTATGTATTTTTATTTGTTATGTCATCCAGAGTTAGTGTCAATTTGGACAGCCTGATAAATCTAAATGATTGATAAAAAACAACGACAAAGAAAGAAAGCTGCTGTTGGTCAGGAGGCAACGCTGAAGGCGGTGGACCAATGTTTAATTCATGGGTGTTGATGTTGAAGTCTAGTATGAGGGAGAAACTGACAGAGAGTATCTAACTCAAGAGAGTTGATGTTGAGGTACTAAAGGTGTAGTAATAGTAATAGTAGTAAAGTTGGAAGGGACCTTGGAGGTCATCTAGTCCAACCCCCTGCTCGGGCAGGAACCCTACACCATTTCGGACAAATGGCTGTCCAGTCTCTTCTTAAAAACTTCCAGTGTTGGAGCATTTACTGCTTCTGGAGGCAAGCGTTCCAACTGATTAATTGTTCTCACTGTCAGGAAGTTTCTCTTAGTTCTAGGTTGCTTCTCTCCTTGATGAGTTTACACCGTTGCTCTTGCCTGCCTGAAGCGTGCTTTGGAAAAATAGCTTAATTCCCTCTTCTTTATGGCAGCTCCCCTGAGATATGGATACTGCTACTCAGTCAACCTTGTCTTCTCCCGTTAAACTAGACATACCCAATTCTCGCAAACGTTACTGTAAGGGGAACCCACCCCACTTTGCATCTTAAGAAGACAGAACTCTTGGAATAGCTCTTCCAACAGGAATACTTTATTAAGAGAAAATGGTTGCAGGCATGCTAGACAGGACTTGGGGTTCAAGCTCTCCCATTCAAGGTTTTAAGGGGTTCCCCAGTAGTCCCACCCAATCAACCCCCCTTCCAGTGATAGTTTCAAGTATCACAATTCCATCCCCTTTCTTCTTCCGTCTGGATGGAGACTTCAGATAACTACATGAAAGGCAATTACTCTTCTTTGATATGTTAAAGCTTAGAGGCCACAATAAACAAACATTCAGTCCTTTGAAGTGTGCTGAAGGAAGTGAGGGCCATAAAGCCCCTTTGCTCTCCCCCTTTTCTCCCTCTTATGGCAGAATCCAGAGAAGGCAGAATTGGGAGTTTCTATGTTTGATAATTAAAGAGGAAATATAATTGGATTCTGACATCCGGCCCCTCTTAACAATAAGAGAGATCCACCTGAAAGAAAACACAAGTAAAAAATTTAGTTAGGCTTGTTAGGATACTCTGTGGGAAACTTCTTCAATAGCTTCGGGGCTCTGACGTGACGTTTATGGACCCACTCATTTTGTGAGGCAGGGAGGTGTTTCCAGGCAACTAGGTACTGAGTTGTTCTATGATATCTCCTAGAGTCAAGGATCTCTTTTATTTCGAAGTGTTGTTCCCCCTCCACCATGATTGGAGGTGGTGGGGGGGGATTTTTGGCCATAGAGGTGACTGATGCTCTCTTTTCAGCAAGCTGCAATGAAAAACTGGGTGTATTTGCCTGAGGTTTTTGGGTAATTCTAATTCTACTGTTACTGGATTTATGATCCTTTTAATTGGAAAAGGTACTATATATTTTGGTCCAAGTTTTTTACAGGGCTGTAGGGACTTTAGGTATTTTGTAGATAAGTACACCATTTCTCCTATAATGAATGGTGTAGGCTAAACCCTTTTTTTATCGGCTTGTGCTTTGTATGCCTGCCTAGCTTCATCTAGTGCTTTTCTAACTATTGGCCAGGTGTTTTGTAGGCTTTCATACCATTCTTCAGTGAAGGGATTCGTGGTTTTTTTGGGGTTTTAACTCTGGATAGGGTTGAACTTTGGTTCACTGTCTTTTTTTGGGGGGGGGGGGGGGGCTATTTGACAAGGAAGGTAGCCTGTGCTGGAGTGGACTTGCA
Source organism: Crotalus tigris (assembly GCF_016545835.1). Classification (NCBI taxonomy): domain Eukaryota; kingdom Metazoa; phylum Chordata; class Lepidosauria; order Squamata; family Viperidae; genus Crotalus; species Crotalus tigris. Next base: position 711 of record NW_024100134.1, on the reverse strand, counting down.
TTATTGTTGTAGGCAACTTCTGACAAAAGGAAGTAAGTCCGTCCAATCACTCTGTTGGAAATTTAAAAACCATCTCAAATATTGCTCAAGTACCGACTGGCAGCGTTCCGCTTGTCCATCTGTCTGAGGGTGATGGCTAGATGTCAGTCCCTGAGTGGTCCCTAAGAGGGATAAAAATTCCTTCCAAAATGTAGACGTAAATTGCACTCCACTATCAGAGATGATGCGTTGGGGTGCCCCGTGCAATCTGTAAATGTGCTGGATAAAAAGTTTTGCTAAGGCCTTTGCAGTGGGAATTTTTTGGCAAGGGATAAAGTGCACCTGGTTGGAAAATAGGTCCGTGACTGTCCAGATAACAGTATTCCCATTGCTTTCAGGCAATTCCACTATAAAATCCATGGCTATTTCCCTCCAGGGGGCTGAGGGACTTGACACTGGTTGTAACAGCCCTGGCGATTTCCCTTGCAACCTCTTTGCTGATGCACAGGTTGGGCAGATGGCAACATAACTTTCTATGTCCTTTTTTATTGATGGCCACCAAAATTGCCGTTTAATTAAGTGTAAAGTTTTTACAAATCCAAAATGCCCTGCTGATTTTGTGTCATGGCAAAGTTGCATGAAAGTTAGTCTTTGAGTTGTTGGTATATATAACTTTTCCCCTACCCAAGGCAATCCGTCTCTCATTGTGCAAACATGTTTGTTTTTCTGGAA